>NC_136501.1:97426357-97456357 GCF_053919585.1 Euprymna scolopes | reverse complement strand
GGGTGTTTAGAGGTGTATGCTTAGCCCCCCCAAAAAAGGGGGGCAATTTTTTTAAACTTTGACCCCTATTATGACCCCTGAAAATTTACTATTTTAGCCTCAAATCAAGTTATTACCTTAGATCCATGTCCACGGAACATATATCTAAAATTTCAAGGGTGTAGACCCAAAATTGTCGGAGGAGTTTGGTAGAGTTCTTAAAGGTCAAATCGTTGAAATTTGACCCCTCAACAGCCAAATTTCTGGCTGACACCCGTCACATCGATTTTCCCAAATCTCAGTACCCGGTATTTTAAATTTCGAGTCTATAGACTAAAAATTGACAGAGTTATTGCGTAGGAAAATGTACACAGACAGACAGACACACAGACATACAGACACGTTCACTTTTATAGATATATAAATATTATTTTGTATTGTTACAGTGTAATGTTATCAAAACTTAATGTGCCGCCACTGGTATCGAAATAGCATTTCTAACTCTCCGGCATTATTTCATATAACTTTATCTTACGTCTATGCTTAGATTAAAAAAGAAAATATACGTGTTAATATATAAAATCGTTGAATTCTTCACTTTCACGTTTACAATATATCTTATGAAGGTTGCTCAAGTCACGACCAGTTCCTATATAATCTTAGCAATGCATTAGCGAGTTAAATAATATTAATAGTTGAAATAAAATGATAAAATAATACGGACATATATTTTATTAATGATAAAGGTGTTTTCTTTTTCAGATGTTGCTTAAAATTACACGCTGGTTTTCGAGTGGTTCTTGATTATAAGTAAATGGTAACTTATTTTTTTTAAATGCATATGTACTTGATTATTTTTACATTTACTTCACTTTTTTTAAATACTTTTTTTGTTTATGTTAAACACATTTTTTTATTATTATTTAAAATACCATGTTTTAACATTTGGACCGGAAAATTGCATTTATCTTCTCTATATAAATAAAATGAACTCATTTTTCCCGTCTGATTTTGACCTTATTAGGATTAAAAATCAAGATAGTCCATGCAAATATAATATGCACAAACGGCAGAACAATATCTGAGGTGTGTTATAGGCTTATTATTTCTCAAATTCCTCGATAATCTTAGATTTCTATACTTTTTCTGCTGAGAAGTCACGGCCAAAATCGGTTAAGATCAATGGAGGTGGTAAAATATTTTCTCTCTAATAAATTCCTCCTCCCCCTGCCACCACTTAACACCGTTTGGGGATCGTTCACAAGGAACAGTTGAGAAGAGAACACCGGTTTGGTTTCGTAGTTCTTTCATGTGAAGTTATTTAAAATCACTAAACTAAGCTGCAGTGCTCTGTGGCGTAGTGGTTAGCGTGCTGGACAATTCACATTATATTTTCACGTTCGCGCCGACCTACCGTAGTCGTTTTTTTTTTTTTGTTCCTAAACAACTGGAATGGACTTTTCTTGGTGGCCGAACTGTTAACGTTGCAGATGTTTTTTTTTGTTTTTTTTTTCACACTTTATTTTCCTACTTTTACTCATGACTCCGGGTTTGATCCTTCCTACTTACCTAGCATAACATTTTTTAACCCCCCCGTCCCGGAAACAAACACTCGGGCAACGCCGGGTACCCCCTCTAGTCTGCAATATATCTAGAGAAGTTGCATATTCTTTTAAAATTTTATTTTAATTCTTATCAGTTTTCGATTTTTTATGTGATTATCACTTATAGTAAAATTATAGCCATGCAAATGTCCTACATGAGTTATACCTGCGTACTATTGGAGGAAAAAGTTTTATTGGAGGAAAAAAGTTATATTAAGCACACCCCCTTTTCTTCATATATTTATGTATGCGTATATATATTTGTTAAAATATGTGTCTACAAAACTCCTCTATCTGTTTCTGTTTCCGGACATGATGCTGAACATATAAATTATATTTACCCATGCTAAACTTTATATTTGGGTGCAATCGCAAAAAGTGTGAAAATAAAAAAATATATATATATAAATTTGCCAGGTGAAGATCTGACGATGACTTTACGCATACGCAAGTAATAGATATTTGTACATATTTTAATTTTTATTCTTGCAGTAAACAGGTTTTCATTTACGTCCAAAAAGAAAAAAAAAAGCAATCGTAAATTAAAAAGCTTTAGTTTTTATTAACGGTAATGGCGCATTAACGGTATTTTATTTTTTTATGAACGGTAATGTTACTTTAAAATCATTACTAAAAATTCTTCTTGTATATGATATTTTGGTTGTAGAAATTCCCCTCTGTACACAATTAGCGTAGATGTTCGTTAACAGATGCCACATCAAATATGGTATGTCAAAACATTCAAACTCCGTCTTATGTCACTGTACTACGTCATTTTATGCACATTTATTAGTTATAATTCAAGCATTTTATCCTAGGAGAAGTATCATCACAATCACCACATCTACAACGGAAAAAGTTCCTATTTTTCTCTATGCTTATCAAGTCCTACCAGCACTTCACCTATACATCGTGTACTATTCCTCTTTACACTACGACGTCGGTATTTCAGTGCTATAAACTTCCCTTCTCCGTATACATAATAATTAATGTCTCGGAGAACTCGAGCGCTGATACATATAAGCTGAGCTCAGAAGATTCAAATTATTTTTAGAACCACATTTTTATTGCATTAACGAACGACTTATATTTTTATATGACTATACAATACGGGCCTTCTATGTCATTAGTACGATACCATTTTTCTGTTGACAAATATTTTAGTGAAAAAATTATTACATTTTATACAAGGTGGTCACCAATTATCAAGGTCCGGAAGCCACTCAGGGATAAGGGTTATTGTAAGTACAGTACGTTAGTGTGAATATTTAAAGTGTCTACTTAAGGGGGTGGTTCATCAGGAATTTGTTTACGTTGGACTTGAAGACATCCAAGTTATAGTCAGGAGTCGCATTATGTGTTGTGTTTTGCCCTCCCACCCTCACCAATCGTTCGATGCTATGTTCCTTTGAGTCTGTTTCCCTGAAGATAATCTCTCAAATACACGATTTTCTTCTTTTGGGTTGTAGAATACTTCATTGCACTAACATAACACGCGATCGTGCGTATTTTTTTGTGTTTATGTATACACAATCGCGTGCGTTGTGTGTAAATATACATATATGCATATATATATATTATATATATACACACACACACACACGTGCAATGCCCTGACGCTCACACACACATACGCGTGTGGGCGCGCATGCAGAATAAACCATACACACAGACACACACATACAAACACGCAAACAAAAAAATGTACACACAAACACATACAGAATTTTATATTCCAAGATTGATTTTATGAAAAATCAATTACTTGATTCGATTTTGTTATTTTCTTTTGCAGCATATTTCTCGATGGTGAAAATGTCCATGCCCTCCTGAATAAAAAAGTAGGCAACAACCTTATAAAAAAAAGTAACAAATCAGTACCAATGTTAATTTTAAGGATTGGAAGCGATCGTTTGAAAATCTTATACACGTGCGTTTGGATCGTGTAAAGAAAGTTAATCCATCCGATCGACCACACGTACACAGCTGTAAGTTGGTGTGCACGCGTGTGTGTGTTTGGACGCACGCAGATATATATAATATAATATATATAGTATAATATATATAATATATATATATAGTATAATATATATAATATATATAGTATAATATATATAATATATATATAGTATAATATATATATAGTATAATATATATATATATATATAGTATAATATATATAATATATATATAGTATAATATATATATAATATATATATAGTATAATATATACAATATATATAGTATAATATATACAATATATATAGTATAATATATACAATATATATAGCATAATATATACAATATATATAGCATAATATATACAATATATATAGCATAATATATACAATATATATAGTATAATATATACAATATATATAGTATAATATATACAATATATATAGTATTATATATACAATATATATAGTATAATATATACAATATATATAGTATAATATATACAATATATATAGTATAATATATACAATATATATAGTATAATATATACAATATATATAGTATAATATATACAATATATATAGTATAATATATACAATATTTATAGTATAATATATACAATATATATAGTATAATATATAATATATATAGTATAATATGTATAGTATAATATATAATATATATATATACTATAACATATAAAGTATAATATATATAGTATCATATATATAGAATAATATATATACACATATATAGTATAATATATATATATAGTATAATATATATATAGTATAATATATATAGTATAATATATATAGCATAATATATATAGCATAATATATATATAGTATAATATATATATAGTATAATATATATATAGTATAATATATATATAGTATAATATATATATAATTTATATATAATAATATATATATATATAGTATAATATATATAGTATAATATATATAGTATAATATATATAGTATAATATATATAGTGAATTATATATAGTATGATATATATAAAGTATAATATATATAGTATAATATATATAAAGTATAATATATATAGTATAATATATATAAAGTATAATATATATAGTGTAATACATATAGCATAATATATATAGTATAATATATATAGTATAATATATATAGTATAATATATATATATATAAATATATATATAAATATATATATATATATATATATATATATATATATATATATATAAAGGTAATTTTAGGTCTATTGTACGTGAATAAAAACATTTCTACGTTACACATTTATTTTAAATTTTCAGATAACCTATCTTTAGAGTCGAGGGGTGTTTTACGTTATTTAAATAAATTTACCTCGCGAATTATTAAAATATAAAATAAAATACATATATTTTTAACCGTTAATGCGAACCTGCTTTGTTGATAAAACTTAACTTCCTGTTTGATTCATTTCACAGCCACGAATTGTCGGAAAAGTAGTAGATTTCATATTCTGTTTACTCGATCAGTAAAAACATCTTCTAATTTTTTTAATTTACACATTTTTTTTAATAAGGGCTTAGAAGTTTGTCGCTTTCTTTTTGAGTTTTTTTTTTTGTTTTTAGATATAAGATTGTTTTGTAGAAGTACAGTTTTTCTTGGGGCTAATGTAAAGAGTTCTCCGCGCTATTTTTTAAATCATATTTCCAGGTTTAATGAATGTTTCATGATATGTGTTTTATTCAATTGTAAGGGTAAAGTACAGAATAGCTACAAAATACCCTCCCCATGTTAAGAATGGCTTTTTAAATATTAACGTGATTATTTCAGCAAAGATCACTCTCTGCATGAATACCGATTAACGTTCTGTTCTAGTTTTTTTCTGTTTTTTGGGTTTTTTTTTTCAAGAAAACCTTTGTTCACAAAGATTGAAAGTCCACGTTTTTTCTTTTTTTTTAAAGAAGTTGTTTTTATATGATAAAATATGAATGCTTATAATGAAATTGGGTACTCGTGAACTTGTTGATCCGTGCTGAAATAAGAACGTTATTATTTAAAAAGCCATTCTTAACATTGAGAGAAGAGGGTGTGTTGTACCTATTCTGTACTTTAACCTTAAAATTGAATTAAAAAAACACAGTAAATGTTTAGATTATGTCCAACTCCACAATGTTCTTTTAAATGACGACTTTTGTAGGAATTCGACTATGCTGATTACGGAAATCGCATTGCAGAAATAAGTAGTTATCGAGATATTAAAAATTTGTATAATGCATTGTAATCTCTGGCAGTCGTCTTTTTTACACGCTCATTTTACACGTCATAAACAAATCTAAGCGCGTAACAATGATGTTAGCCAAATAATACAATGCATAAAACAACTATCTATACTCGATAACTCCTTATTTCTGCAAAATTCCAATGTGCTTTCTGTATTCAGCATAGTCGGAAACCTTCAAAAGTCGTCACATTAGGTGGACCTAATAAAAAAAAAATACCAAAAAAACATAAAACTTTAATTAAGCATGGAAATACGATTTAAAAAAAAAGCTCGGATCAGTTAATGTATTAGCACCCATTAAATGACTCATGTGACCTTATTAAAAATATTATCAAAGTCAAGATATGTTACTTTATTACCGAAATGGATATTTTATTTTGTTTTTTAATGCAAAATTTTTACTCGGCTCAAAAAACACAGCGTTTACTGTTATATTTTAAAATTATAAATTGCGGCAGACTGCTAACACATTAGGTTTTGGAAAATGAGTTAAAACTAAAAAACTATACAAAATACTGTTAAAAGCCACTGAATACATATCTGCCTATATCACAGTAACATATATTGAGTGAGTTTCTGACAGTCTTTTGTATAGTTTTTTTTTAGTTTTAACTCATTTTTCTCAAAGTTAATGTGTTCAACAGTCTGCCGCCATTTGTATTTTTCAAACAGATAAACACTACATTTTTTCAAACCGATTAAACTTTTTATACAAAATAAAAACACCAAAATCTTATCCAGTTAGGTAGAACAGTAACTTATCTTACCTTTGATAACATTAAATATATGTATTTTTCAACAACTTTTTCGTTTCCGTGTTTAGTAATACAAATCCGTTTTATTTACTATAACGTTTAGACAGCTCGAAAACAGTGTTTGTCAGTGTATTTGAAAAATACAAACGGTGATGGACACTGTTGATGGTCTTAAGTTTGAGAAAATTATTTAAAACTAAAAAAAAGTACAACATACTATCAGAAACACACCGAATATTTAAGCCTATGTCACAATAACATATAATCAGTGGGTGTCTGACATTGTTTTGTATAGTTTTTAACTGATTTTCCCAAACTTAACGTATTCAACAGAGTCCGCGACCATTCGTCTTTCTCAAATACATAGATAAACACTGCGTTTTTCAGACGATTAAACATTTTACATTAAATAAAAAGATTAAAAATGTGTCGAGATAGATAGAAACGTAATTTACCTTACCTTTGCTTTAATTTATTTTTTTTGAACCACATTTTCAGAAATGTGTATAGTAACACCCCCCTTACGCAAATATTAATTAAAAACACATTTTTGAATACAATAAAAAATAAAACTATTTAGCGTTTCAATGGTTTAGCAACTTTCGGCTTAATCATCTTAATGTTAGTCGATCCCAAGCAATATTTGATGGTAACTCCCGAAGATCCGGATCCAATTCTGCAAGAGTACCATAGTTTATTTTATTTTCGTCTGTTTTGTTGTTTTACTTGTTGGAATGGATTGCTGTACTTAGAATATAAGACACATGCATTTCCTCTTTTTATTAGAATTGTCCATTACACGAAATTAAGCCACAGCAACGCGTGGCAGGGTATAGCTATATATATATATATATATATATATATATATATATATATATACACGGAGAGAGAGTGGGAAAAATGTTTTTTTTTATTTTATTTTGTTTCTGTGATACGTTTTGAATGAATTCAATTAAATACGAGTTGGGTTTTTTTTTTTTGCCTTTTGCCAATTAGGTAATTATACTTTAATATATACATATATATATATATATACATATATATATATATGTATATATACACTTACACATATATACACATACATATACATACACACATATATACATATATATATCCACACATATATATATATATATAGAGAGAGAGAGAGAGAATTATAAAAACAAAAACAGTGTATAATAAAAGAAGGTTTTGCTTTTATTCAATTTTATTTTCGTAAAGAAGATTGGCTATGCCCACCGCTGCCGCATATGTGAAGATCTAATATTTTGTTGTTTTTTTTGTGTGGGGGGGTCTTACTTAATTTACGCTGAAGTTGGTTCATTGTGCGTACCCTCTAAAAACCAGTGGCCCCTCTATCTATCCACCATCAAAAAACGCCCTGATCAAAATACATATTAAATAGGCGTCAAAGCTCATGTAAAGTACATTGGCGGTAGGAAGTTGTGTTTTTTAGCGCTTTTGCTTGACTGCACTCATGATAACTTTGTTTTTAGCATGTGTGTGACTTATTTTTACTATTAACTATTTTTTTACAAGGTGATCACCATTTATCAAGACCCGGAATCCACTCTAGGATAAGGGTTATTGTAAGCACAGTAATTTAGTGTTGATATGTTAAGTGTCTACTGAGGGGACGGTTCATCAGGACTTGGCTTACGTTGGACTTGAAGACACTCCAGTTGTAGTCAGGAGGGAAGCAGGTAGACGGAACAGAGTTCCACAGGGGTGCAGTTCTAAGAAAGAAACTGTTCATGGAATCCAGGTTTAATTAGCTCCTCCTCCGCATTTACGTCTCCCCTAGCTTGCTTTTTATATTTTTCGGCAACAACCACCACGGCTGCCATTGTTTGCAATTGACCAAGGACGACAGTGACCACCACCAACAACCGAAGTTTATTTATTTATTTATGGTTTACCATAGGGGATCATGCTTCCACCGGGCAACGACGGTTTACGCGTCCTGCTATTTTATAATAAATACAAAATCTGCATATATCAAAATATCGTAGTTAAGTGTATTTTCCGGCATGGCAATGCTGGAGAGTTAGCTAGTATTACTATGCAATATAATTTTAAATATTCAGACGCTTGTTAACTATTTGCAAATAATTCACAAAGTAAATTTGAATGCTGAAGTTTTACATTAGCACTTGCTCGATCAGTTATGAGTATATGTTGTTTTATTAATCTGGTTATTTTTATTATTGGTACTATCAAAAAAGAAAGATTTAGAGTAAAATCACGCAAACGAAACCATTTTTTTTTTTTTTTTGCATAGCTTATACATATTCTTTAAATTTTATGGGGGGAAAAAGTGGGCCATTGTTTTGTTTTCACTTGGATATGCGCATTTTTCTGTTGAGTTTTATCTTTCTATGGCGCAAAGCTACATTGATATATAATTTCTAATGACATGATTAAAAATAATCCATTTAAAACTTTAATTACGATTGCATACACACAATAATCTTTAAAATAATTACGTTGCATAATTAATCTGTTCTAGTTTCGAATTCGATTGGGTTTCCCAGAAAAATACAATAATTAAGATTAAGGCCAATATATTTTATCTGTAATTGCAGTTTTTGTAATATATTCCAGTAGTATATAATTATATATTTCTCTAGCTGAATACATGTTATATATAGAATATACAGCTAATTTAGTGTTAAATATTAATCGGAATTAATTATTATTATTATATGATTGTTTAACCATTTTATGTTCGGCACTTCTTATGTGGTTATTTGTATGTATTTCATTTTAGTTTGTTTAAATATGCTTATTTTAAACAAAAATATTTTTTAATACATGAATCTTCTTCCGAGGACAAGGAAATGCGGCGAAATTCTTAAAAAGATATGGGTCAGAAATCGTACAAAAAAAATGTATGGCACTCACTTGAAAACACTAAATCGCCAGCCCGGCTTTATTCACTTCAAAAAGCATTGTATATGCACAAATATCAAAATGAAGAATTAAAATTTTTGTGTGTTGATTTAATCCAAGTACATGGGATGATATATGCATACACACATATATACATATATATATGCATACATATATACATATATATACATACATATATACATTTATATATGCATACATATATACATACATATATACATACATACATACATATATACATACATATATACATACATATATACATACATATATACATATACATACATATATACATATACATACATATATACATACATATATACATACATATATACATATATATACATACATATATACATATATATACATACATATATACATATATATACATACATATATATACATACATATATACATATATATACATACATATATACATATATATACATACATATATACATATATATACATACATACATACATATATATATACATACATATATATACATACATACATACATATATATATACATACATATATACATATATATACATACATATATACATATATATACATACATATATACATATATATACATACATATATACATATATATACATACATACATACATATATATATACATACATATATATACATACATACATACATATATATATACATACATATATACATATACATATATACATATATATACATACATATATACATATATATACATACATATATACATATATATACATACATATATACATATATATACATACATATATACATATATATACATACATATATACATATATATACATACATATACATATATATACATACATATACATATACATATATATACATACATATATATACATACATATAAATATATATACATATATATATACATACATATATATACATACATATAAATATATATACATATATATACATACATATATATATATATATATGCATACATATATACATACATATATACATATATATATACATATATATATGCATACATATATACATACATATATACATATATATATGCATACATATATACATACATATATACATACATATATGCATACATATATGCATACATATATACATACATATATACATACATATATGCATACATATATACATACATATATACATACATATACATACATATATACATATACACATATATATATACATATATATACATACATATATACATACATATATACATACATATATACATACATATGTATGTATATACATATATATTTATATACATATATATTTATATACATATATATTTATATACATATATATTTATATACATATATATTTATATACATATATATTTATATACATATATATTTATATACATATATATTTATATACATATATATTTATATACATATATATTTATATACATATATATTTATATACATACATATTTATATACATACATATTTATATACATACATATTTATATACATACATATTTATATACATACATATTTATATACATACATATTTATATACATACATATTATATACATACATATTATATACATACATATTTATATACATACATATTTATATGCATACATATTTATATACATACATATTTATATGCATACATATTTATATACATACATATTTATATACATACATATTTATATACATACATATTTATATACATACATATTTATATACATATATATTTATATACATATATATTTATATACATATATATTTATATACATATATATTTATATACATATATATTTTTATACATATATATTTATATACATATATATTTATATACATATTCCGCATTTCATCCACTCTAGGATTCTTCAGGCTTATGCGCATATGCCTTAAGAATCCTAGAGTGAATGAAATGCCATATACATTTTATTACTTACTAACTAGCTCTACCTTCGTATTTTCAACTGGTGAAGTATTACTTAAATTTTACGCATACATTTATGCTTTTGTATATTAATTTTGTGTGTGTACATGTTGTAATATATATATATACATATATCTGTATATAAAATTAAGAGAGGACGATCTATCTTAATGAAGCCTTATGTAACTAAGCTTTTAGTGACGAGTGGAAAATACAGGTTTATTACTGTATGCGATGTGCCTCCTCTATTAAGTTATTACATTAAGTTTTATAATTATATCATGTTAAGATAAATAGAGTTCAGCTAAATATTTTCACTGAAAAACTTTTGCATAATACATAAGAAATTGTGAGAATACGAGTGAAATGTTATACCGAAATTTTTTTAAATATATATATATATATATATATATATATATATATATTCTCTTAATTGACATTTACTACATGGGAAAGGCACAGTGGAGCCAACCGACTAAACTGCCGCTGGCCTGCAGAAATCTCATATATAAATCTAGGCAAGTTTTTGCATGTTTTATTGATTTGAAAGCAGAGTTTTTTTTAACATTCTTATAAAAGTTTAAATATAGATTATTATTATAATTAGCGTAAAAAAATCTGAAAATTGTCATATTCTCGTCCCATAGAACACAATATCAGAGCATTTCAATGTTCAATTTGGCTACCAGTATATATATATATATATATATATATATATATATATATATATATATATATATTATATTGTTTTAAATATAATTAGCTGAAGTCTCTCGAGAGCTCTTTCAGTTATCATCTCACCAGGAGAAAATCGATAGCGTAAAAATAATACTATGTGGAAAGTAAAGAGTTATAATGGGGAACTATTGTTTATACTGGAATTCGTAGAAATTTACATGTTTGCGTACTACTCTTTTGAATGCTAAGACTGGCATCGAATAATATCTGATGAATTTAGATTCATTTCCGTATGAGCAGATTTTCCCATTCTCTTTATTCGGTTACCTCGTTTTTTTTTTCTTAGTTCTTAATGGAGCAATAGATGAGCTTTGTAGTACTATACTTTGTACTTAGTACTTTGTAGTACTATACTACGACTAATAATACACGTGAGCAAAATGCGTGGGCCGGAAATCTGGTGCAGAGGCAAAACTTGGAGAACAATTACATGGAACAAAGATAACACAAGCTATAAGTTCTATATCCCATCTCCCACCCCCTCCAATTGCTATATAACGTCTCTTCTCCTAACAGAGCGATGCCAAAAAGTTGATAAGGGTCAAGGAGGATGCAAAGACCGACGATAAGGGGCTGGCCAGACCTCCCCTGGATGTGCGAAGAGGGCTAGGACCTTGTGGAGGCTTATTGTCCCTCAAATTCCAGGTGTGACCAGTACTTGCTGGCAGCGAGAAATCAACGTGAAGCGGATGATTCGATAACGCAAATTCGTCTATTACGATAGCATCCCATTGATTACTGTACACGGATTAACACTTCTCCCCGAGTTGCTTCCAGACCTTGATAAGTGATGACTATCATGTAAGAAAATGTAATCGAAGGAGGTGGAGAGTTTCGGAATTCGGAGAGACATGTCAGTCAGCTTCCAGAACAAAACGCATGTTTTCTTTTTCAATGAGAGATCCTTGATGCCCGGTCCGAATATTTCTTGGTAGACAATAATAATAATAATAATAATAATAATAATAATAAAAATAATAATAATAATAAAAATAATAATAATAATAATAATAATAATAATAATAAAAATAATAATAATAATAATAATGTAACGAATATTGAAACTTGATAAACTATTTATAGTCAAACCATATATTATAGACGTTATTTTGGATGGTGATAAATGAATATTAATGAAAATCAGAATGTGAAGTGTATACACCGTAGAAAAACTTTAATCTTTTTACAACTTTATTATAAACGTTTTGGATTGCTCGTAATGTGTAGTCAATTTCCCACGAGTCAATTATTCTCCAGGAAGAAATATATAACTTGCAGACCGGCATTACCTTGTCATAAAATACGCTTACACATAATATTTTAATTTATGCCAGTCGTGTATGAATTATCGTAGTAGCAATCCTCTTTAAATAATAACAATCCTTCTAGTGGGAAAAGTCGAAAAATAGATAAAAATTTATAATGATAATGTCGGCCATGTAATTCAGGCTGTATTTGTTTACAATATCACGTGATATTTATCCTTGAAGATGGATGACTTAGAAAAGACAATTATGAATAATGTTTGGTTTTAAAATATGCAAACAAAGAAATGATTTGCGGCGGTTTTAACCAGTAGACTTACGTTTATCAGAATTGAACTCATTAATGAGACAAATCTTAAATGAAATGATGTATATCAAGATTAAACGGAGGATTGTTCAATCTGTAGTCGAATGCTCAACTAATAATCTATATCTTCAGACTATAAAATATGTGTATATATATATTATATGTATTCAAAAACTAATAAATACCTCTATCTAAATTATTAGAGGTAAATATAGATGATTTATATCATAATTATATGTTACATATTTGATTGTAGCGCATCTGATTTCTTATTCGCTTATGGGATTTTTGAAAACAATCTAAAAATAATTGTTACTTTCTAACACGCATCATAATTTATATATAAATATATTCTCGCTTTCTATTCCTCATCTGTTACTTTCAGATGCTGACAGTTTGAGATACGAATATCTAAATATTTTCGCCAGAAATATATTTGCCTCCGTTAATTTTTGCAAAAAACAAGTACATGGAAATGACGTTAAAAATTAAATCATGGATCACAAAACCAACTCATTTTAATTGTACTAGTTCTTATTTGTTTTATTTTAACACAGCAGAGTTCATTGTTTGAACACTACCCATGCATGCACACACACACACACACACACACACATAGCAGACAACATACACGAGTGTGTGTGTCTTCTATAGGTTAAATTTCGTTTCTTTTCGTCCGGGAATTTAAACTGAATGTTTATTTTTTTCTTTACACATTTGTCCTTTTTTTTATCTGGAAGATGCTTTAGACTATATATATACATATATATATATATATATATATATATATATATATATATATATATATATATATATATATATATATATATATACATACATATATATACACATATATACCCACATATATACATACACACTCATATATACATACACACTCATATATACACATATATACATACATATATATATATATACACACACATATATACATATAAGATTTTTATTGCAAAGTTTCTTTTATCTTATCTGTTTGCCTGTCTGGTAACAAATGTATTTAAACTTTGATGTATTTTTATTTTGATACAATTTATATGCTAATTAACATATCGCAGAATAGATCTTATCTTAGTATTATAAAATTTACTTATATACCTTATAAATTTTTCGTTTTTTATATGAATTCTGACGTTATTGTGTCTACATTTGGTCATCGGGGAAGTTCTATTTTTCACTGGAGTGTCATGTGTTTTAAAGCTGCCATGATCTTAAATACCGGAAACAGTTCAATGGTAGGCAGCTGATTATCCCTTTTTTTTATTTAACAATAGTAATTTAGTTTTTTTTTACGTGCTGATATCAGAGAATACCGTTTTCTAATCGTAGACTTTAAGAAGTGGGCGTATACATGCGCATAGTCTGAAATTTGAGGTTATATTTATATTTTTTTCGGAAATATAAACTGCTTTCTCCCTTTTTATGTTTTAGGTTTTTTTTACTTAAAGCTTCTCTAGATTATGTACACACAGGCACTATATATATATATATATATATATATATATATATATATATATATATATATATGTATATATATTCATATATATATACACACACACACAAATGCTTCACTGTATCATTCGATTAACAGAGAATTTCAAACTACTTTCAATTACACCAACTAAATTTTATATAATTAAAGGATAATTTGATCAGCCATTAATTCGATTATGTGTATTTGTGTCTGAAGATAAAAATAAGTTTCGTTCTGACTGAAATACATTTGCTTCAAGATCATTTCCACAGCAAGACAGTTTTTATCACGTTGATTATGTTACACATTGTTACCAACCTCTATCGCAGTGGAGCTTTTAATCAAAGTAAAACAATAACTACCATGCAACTCAATTATACCTGGATCTTTTAATCATGCCACATTAAGTTTAAGTCCAAATAAAAAGTAGAAAAAAACTGACAATGTGCATTCATTCGTATCATTTAGTAACATATATATTTTAGTATTTGGCAGTATAATCGAATCATTGAATCAAAACTATTGTATCTTTGTATATAGGATATTCAGGCACGTGCAAAACTTGTAATCGATTTTAATCCGGAAATATAGACGACTAAGGGGTTACAATTGAAAAAAAAATTGGAAATGTGAGGACTAAGTTTTCTACTGTTTGCTAAAAAGTTTAAAGACATGCATGCCTGGATAGGTCGCACAGCAGATTATGTAAATACATAGTTGTTCAGTTGTTAGTTTGCTCGGGCCCTATGCGCTGTTCATAACTTTATGTGCATATTTATTATATCTATATCTATAAAAGGGAACGTGTATGTGTATCTATCTGTCTTTATACATTTCCCTACGCAATAATTCTGTCAATATTTAGTCTACAGAACCGAAATTTGATATACACGGTACTGAGATTTTGGAAAATCTACCTGATAGGGTTTCGGCTAGAAATTTGCCTCTTAAGAAGTCAAAGGACAACGATGTATTTTTTGAGAACTCTACGACCCTCCTACGACAATTTTTTGTCTAAAGACTTGACATTTTAGATATAGGTTCCTTGGGTATGTATATAACTTATTAATTTTATTTGAGCCCAAAACAAATGTGAAGGAGTTATAATAGGTGTCAAATTAAAAAAAAAATGACCTTTTTTTTTTTGCTCAGCATACACCTCTAAACACCCGGACACCCATTCTAGTATATATATATATATATATATATATAAGTTTGACCTATGTCCATGTACCCTACATCTTAACTTTCAAGTGTATAGACTCAAAATTGGCAGATGAGTTTGGTAGAGTCTGTAAAAGTCAACTCTTTCAATGTTTAACTCTTGCCAGCCACATTTTGCAAAAAACAAAACAAAAAAATGATTAAAAAGCTTGCTGCATATCTGATTACATGCTATGTACAATCTCAACTATTTATAATCAACATTGGATGAATAGTTAGTTTGAGACCGCAAAAGAACATATCTCTTTACTTCTGACATCTGTTTGCAAAAATTTCCGCCAAATACCAACTGAACAGCTTGAGATATATCTGAATACACTATGTAAAATTTCAAATATTTAGACCAAAAAATTAGCTTAGTAATTTTGTAGAGAACGCAGGGGTCAATTTTTTTTAATTTGACCATATTGTTCAGCTTTTTACATTTGTATTGGGTCAAATATAATAAAAGAGTGTGATCCATGTCAAAGTCATTAGACTGAAAAATAGCGGAGGAGTTTGTCATAGTTATCTCTTCTCTATATAAAAAAAAATTAACTCATTTTTTCCCGTGTGATTTTTACATTAATAGGATTAAAAATCAAGATATTTCATGCAAATATAATATGCACAAACGGCAGAACAATATCTGAGGTGTGTTATAGGCTTATTATTTCTCAAATTCCTCGATAATCTTAGATTTCTATACTTTTTCTGCTGAGAAGTCACGGCCAAAATCGGCTAAGATCAATGAAAGTGGTAAAATATTTTCTCTCTAATAAATTCCTTCTCCCCCTGCGACCACTTAACACCGTTTGGGGATCGTTCACAAGGAACAGTTGAGAAGAGAACACCGGTTTGGCTTCGTAATTCTTTCATGTGAAGTTATTTAAAATCACTAAACTAAGATGCAGTGCTCTGTGGCGTAGTGACTAGCGTGCTGGACAATTCACATTATATTTTCACGTTCGCGCCGACCTACCGTAGTCGTTTTTTTTTCCTAAAAAACTGGAATGGACTTTTCTTGGTGGCCGAACTGTTAACGTTGCAGATGTTTTTTTTTGTTTTTTTTCACACTTTATTTTCCTACTTTTACTCATGACTCCGGGTTTGATCCTTCCTACTTACCTACCATAACATTTTTTAAAACTCCCCCCCGTCCCGGAAACAAACACTCGGGCAACGCCGGGTACTCCCGCTATTCAAAGATAAAGTCGCTGAACTTTTACCATTTTTACAGCCAAAATGCTGACCGAAATCCAATGTAAAAGATTTTCTTAGACCTCAATACCTTTTATGACAAATCTCAAGTCTATAGACTGAGAATTGACAGAGTTCTTTGGTAGGGAAATTTACACAGAAAATTTCACTTCATATATGTATATATATCTGCTTGAAAAATACTTTAATGTTTTTATTACGCTGGTATATTGGTTACTGTATTGAGTTTGTTATTGACAAACTGTCTTAAGATTCGATTTATATCTCGATTTTAGTATTTTTATTTAACTTACAAGAAGCGAACTGTTTAGTAAATAATAGTCGAATGCACGTGTCTCATTTTCTGTATTATTACAATATAAGATTTTTGTGCATTTTCCACTAGGCAACTACGGCTGGTATGCTAGTATATCTATAACGTAAGTGTGTGTAAGGACAAGTTTCAACCTATATATTCAACTATTCTAATTCTACAGGCTTGTAATTTTGTATATATGATCCTCAGGCATGTGGAAATCTTTTTAAACGCTTTTTTTAATCCAAAATAATAAGATACTAAGCGTACAAAATTTAAAAATTAATACATCGGGGTAATTAGATTTCTTTATCGCTTTGTTAACTGTTTCTAAGTCTGGGCATATGCAAATTGTACATGTAATATTAGTAATAAGTAGGTTAAAAGAAACATTATTTAAATATTGTGTACAATCTAACGTAATGTTTATCATATTTGTTTCAACTTTTAGATTTTGGTTTTGATCCAAGCTCGAGTATTTTTTTAGTCATTAGATGTTAACTGTATAGAACATATCGTGATACTAGCCCGCATATATCAGTTATTTCTGTCCTGGCGTCATTTTTTAATGAATTCTACGTTACGTCTTATACCGGGACACATAGGGTACATGTTCTAGTTTACTAACAAACAACGTATAGACGACAAAGCTTATACCGACAACACATCACTGTCGGGAAAATCGTTTGTCTTTCGAAACACTGATATTAAAACGTGAAAAATATCAGTTTTTAAAATACTGATATGTAAGGAATATTGTTACTCAAATTTAATACGCTGCTAGATAAAGTTTTATTGGATTATGTTTTAACAGAAAGAGTTTACTTCGCAAAATCTTAGTTTCACATGTTAATTTAAATAGTAAGATATTGCTTAATAAAATAAACTACATCACAAACACTTAGTCGGACAACATTCTTCATAAGATACAGTAGTATTGGAGAAAACTTTACCACGTAGCACAGTTTACTTTAGGCCTCGTGATTCCTTGGGAAACATGAGATCGCAACGACGCACCTCCAACTGGTCAGATTCTGGCTAGTCCTCTTTAGTTCAGCCCATGCCATTCCGGCAGCCCTAGTCTTAGCCTCAATGGTTTTTTTCATGTCTGCATCGGGTGACACATTTTACGCTTGCCTTACGGGTTCTATCTAAGGGTCTGCCTGGTAATGTTGGTTGCTGGCTTCCGCAAGTTCTGGCCAATCCAGTTCCACTTTCATTTTTTGATATCTATCTCAATTGAGGATTGGTTGGTTTTGTACGATAGTTGTTCAGTGGAGATATCTCTAGCAATCTGACGTTTAGGATGTTTCTGCCACATATGTTGATGAATGCCCGGAGTTTGTGGCTGTTGATCTTCGTCACTCTCCACATTTCTGAGCCATAAAGAAGAACCGACTTCATATTGGTGTTGAGAATTCGGATCTTATTCCGGGGCGAAGGGAATGCTGTTCTGCAGATTGGTCTTAAGATGCTAAAAGATGTGTCTGGATTTTCTTATCCGACGCTTGATGTCCTCATCTGTTACTCTATCTCTGCTTAAAAAAAACTGCCCACGTACACAAACTTGTCAACCTCTCTAATGTTATCTTGCTGTGGTTGCACAGGGGATTGCCTTCTGTAATTTCCCCTCATGACTTCTGTCTTTTTGATGTTGATCTGGACTCCAGTCTTTTCAGCTTCCTCTGCCACATGACATAGCTTCTCCTGAACATCTCGAAACCGCAAGACAACGTAGCACAAACGTTTTAATTGGCTTTCTATTGCTATATCTAAAAAAATAATTCTAATAAAGGATCACAAGAAAGGGTTTACATAATAGCCTTAAGCATAAACTTAAAAAATACAACAGACTAATTACAATAAAATTATTTTCTACCTTACATCTGATACAATGCAGACTGTGACGTTATTGCAGACTAAATAAGAATTGCCATCCATCCAATCTAATATTAATTAAACTGCAACATTGAAGCAATTATACTCGAAACTAATGAGTGTGACATCAACAAAATCTGTTACATTGCGATGCCAGTATAATATTGCAATTTTACGGTGGGTAAACTAATGAAAAAACTACGTCTGTCCTTAGCTAACCCTGCAAATACATAATAACTGTTACAGTAAGTCTGTCCTTTAATTTATGTCGCAGTTAAGGTTTGCTACGTACAAAAGCTATCGAGGCCATGGTGTCTGCTAGCATGGACTCAAAGTCCAGTTAACTTTGTTGAAAAAGCAGTGAACGTGACTTCAAACCAATTAATGAAAGATGACAGAAAAATTTTAGCCAGTTCTTCAAAAGTAGGTAGCACAAGCAGTCCATGTAAACAATGACATGCAACTCATCGAAACATAAGGTCAAGAACTACTGATGTTTACAGCCTGATTTATTCACGATAAGATAATGCGTCACCGACATAGATGGTATTTCTAAAAATCTTGCTTGTCGAACACAGTATGTCCGTTAGTCTTTATCTGTTTCTATCTGTATATATTCTGGGGAGGAGCTGCTAGAAAGGACTTGTCCTGCCTTTATAGAGTTCAAAATAGACTTCGTAGCCTTGTAGGAGATGTCCTTTTCTCTTCTCTGCAACCTCTACCTCACAGAAGAGATGTTGCGAGTTTGTCTCTGATGTATCGTTATTTTTATGGAAAGTGTTCGACTGAGCTTCAATCTATGGTCCCCCCTCGCAAAACTTTCAAAAGAAACACTCGTCTAGCTGTAAACACTATCAATAATTCCCCTCACTCTTTATCTGTGCCTAAACCTAAACGTAGATTCCATGAACAAAGCTTTTTTATTAGAACTGCACGCCTGTGGAATTGTCTTCCGTTTTCCTGCTTTCCGGCTGACTACAATATGGTTGCCTTCAAGTCTAACGTAAATAAGTTCTTGATGAGCCGTTCCATATAAGTTATCAAATTTAACAAATGTTTCATTACTAATGATTATTATATTGTCCAATTTCTACTGTACACTCTTTAACATTTATCCTTGAGTGGCCTCTTGGCCTTGATAATGAGTTGATACCTATGAAAAAAAAAGAAAAAGTCCAATGTGAACAAGTTCTAATTGAATCGTCCCCCTAAGTAATCCAAGTTTCAAAATTCCCACTGTTTACTATGCTAAAATCACAATGACTAATGTATACCTATTAACCCTTATCCTCGAGTGGCCTCTGGGCCTTGATATGTGGTGACGCCCTTGTAAAAAAAAAATCTCCCTTTTTCCATTTGAATGTTTGTCTATTTCCACCTGTACCTCTGTTTCTTTCTATCTCTCTCTATTTCCATCTATAACTGTATCTCATTTTTCATTTGCATGTTCTTTCTGTTTCTATATGTGCTTGTCTCTCTCTATTCCAATTAGAATGTGTGTCTATTTCCATCTGTATATCTCTTTTTCTTTTTCCAATCTGTACCTCTCTTTTTCTTTTTCCATCTTTACCTCGTGTCTATTTTTATCTGTATGTCTGCCTCTTTATATTTTCATTTGAAAGTTTTCTTCTTTCTATTACTATCTATGTCTTTCTATTTTATCTGTCTGTTTCTAGTTGCATCAATTTGTTGATCTTTTGATTGCTATTTATATATCCCATTGTTTCTATATAGTTGTATGTCTGTATCGCTCTATTTCTATTGGCATGCCTCTATTTTTCCATCCATATATGTGTTTCCCTTTAGTATCTCCACGTCTGTCTCTAGCATAGCCTGCACGTCGTTCTCTTTCATTATTTGTATGTTTCTCTCTATTTCCTTCTGCATACTCTTCTTTCTCTACTTCCATCTTAATACAGTTCTCTCTGTTACTATCTTTATATGCGTCTCTCTCTCTCTCTTTTCATCTGTATGTCTCTCTCAATTTCCATCTTTATGTCTCTTTATTCCCATCTGTGCAACTATTTTCATCTGAATGTTTTCTGTTTGTATATGCCTCTGTCTATTTTTATCTGTATGTCTTTTCTATATCTATCTTTATGTAGGTATCTTTCTTTGTCATAAATATTAAACCATCCCCCCGACTTCCAACATTATTGCATTATTTGTTGAGTGTATTTTACGTTTTTGTTTTCATTTTTACCTGGGTAAAATCGTTGCTAAGTTGTGTAAATTCATACAATGTGAAGAAGCTGAACTTTCTACGCACATTTT
The DNA here is from genome assembly GCF_053919585.1 of Euprymna scolopes. NCBI lineage: Eukaryota > Metazoa > Mollusca > Cephalopoda > Sepiida > Sepiolidae > Euprymna > Euprymna scolopes. The sequence continues at coordinate 97,434,287 of NC_136501.1, read as the reverse complement.
CTATTTCTCTCTCTCTTAATATATTTATTTGTTCCTTAGTATAAGTTTTTCTGCTCTATCTTTATCAAAATTACACGTATTTTTATTTATATTTTGGCAGATTTATCAGATAATGTCTTTGATTTGAGAGCTATAAATTTTGTTTTTGGTTGTCGTTGGTCGTACATAAATTTTATTTTTTTTTAACATTTGAAATGAAGACAATATATTGGTTAATTATAGGATAAAAGAATTGATAGAGAATTGACGTCATTAATTATTAAAATATCATATCTAATATGATTTTAGAAGTTGGAAAGGTCGAGCACTCTACCACTTCTGAATATAAATTTCGTCATATTTTCTTAAAATTCTACCAATTTTTTCTGTCACAGGTTAATATGTATGCATTAGTAATTACTTTTCACGGTAATATGAATTGAATACCCCGATGTTATCTAAATATTAATGTCCTTGTCCGTGCGTTTATAATCCTCGCTAACATTAATGAGAGACGAATTACTTTCCTTTATTGGCGCCTTTTAAACGTGTACAATTTTTGACGTGTAAAATTGGCCATCATTTTCGTGTGATTTTTAAAAAGATCAGGTACTATTTTAAGTTATAATTTCTTTTAAAAAATGTTAAAAATGTGCGAGTGAATGGACGTTTTTTTCCTTTAATAATTAAAAAAAAGCAGAAAACAAATTGATGCATTTAGAGTGGTACATTTATTATAAAAATCTATTTTTTCATCAACTATTTAACTATTAAAAAGAATTTGCTAAACTTGATTTAACTACGTCGTTATTTCATATCATACTTTAATTCATTTTATTCATAATGTTTTTCAAAAAAGAATTCCGCAAGTTTTGCAAGTTTAAAAAAAAATATCTGAACTTACGAAATGCTAGAGAAATATGACAATTGGGATCCATAGCAATGAGAGCCGGATGATAATGCCGGTTTTAATTCAAGCAAATGAATATTCAAAATATGAAATATAGGATATTGAAAGTTATTGTGATACAAATGTAAACATGCTACTACGGGCATATGAGTGAAAACACATGTTATCCCCGCTCCAAAAAAGAAGAGAAACATAAACCTGATATTTCAAACTATCGCGTATCCCACTAGCATACATTGTCGTTTAAACTAAAAAATCCAAAACAAATAATCCTCGCTAACATTAATGAATGGGAAACGAATTATTTTCTTTTATGAGAAACGAATTACTTTCCTTTGATCTTGTGTAATTTTTCGTGTAATTCTTAAAAAATCAGGTGTTATTTCAAGTTATAATTTCTTTTAAAAATTGTTAAAATATGCGAGTTAATTGACATATTTTCCTTTATTTATAAAAACATCAGAAAACAAAACAATGTGTTTAGAGTTATACATTTATTGTAAACCACTATTTTTCATCAATAATTTTAGCTATTAAAAATAATTTGCTAAAATTGTTTTAACTTCGTCATTATTTCATATCTTATTTTAATTCAGTTTATTCATAATTTTTTTCAAAAAAAGACTTCCGCGAGTTCTGCAAGTTTTTTTTTTTTTTTTAATATATCTCTTAACGTACAGCATGCTAGAGAAACATAATAATTAATTAGGATGCATACCAATGAACGCCGGATGATAATACCGGTTTTACTTTAAGCAAATAAATATTGAACATATGAAATATACGATATTGAAAGTTATTGTGATACAATTTTAAACATGCTACTACCGGCATACGAGTGAAGCCACATGTTATTTCCCTAAAAAAATTGACAGACTAATATATATGTGTATGAATAAAAATAAGAGAAAAATAAAGCTGATAGTGGGATACGCGATAGTTTGAACTAACTTACATTGTCGTTTAAACTAAAGCATCCAAAACCAATTTCTCTCACTATTTAGATATATATGAATGTCTATTTTTATTTTAATCTGTATGTCTGTCTCTTTATTTCTTCTGTGTGTTAGTCTCACTAATTATATCTATACATCTCATTGTCTCTATATCAGTATGCCTGTATCTCTATTTCTCTCTGCATGTCTGTACCTCTTAATAGATGAATATAATTCGTGTGTCATTTATTAATGTACGCGAGGATGATAGGATGTATATAATATGTAAGAATCAAACATCGGCGTAAAGAGCTCGGAGATTTTGTAAATTTATTTGTGGCAAGCATATATACTTATTAAACCAATATTTTACAACCCATTGCATTTGTTACTTAAAAGTAAAACATACACAATAAAGGAAACTGATATTTAAAGATTGTGCAACAGGTGCGCTATATCACACTTAAACGTGATTGAGAAATGCTATTTGAAGCATACATTTTCTCAACAAAAAAATGCATGTCTATTTATGTCAGAGTTTGCAACACACGTACGATATGCATAAACATCGCGACCACACAAAATGCCATCTCTTACTTTAACAAGACAATTTAGCCGAGCCAACATAAGAGTGGCGTATTAACGACTGTGTCCATACACTGCTGTTGCCTAAGTGTAAAAATACAAAGTTATAATAAACTATACGTGCATCGACACAATCATCATCTACTAGCTTCGATGGACAGGACATGTAAACAGGACAGATATATCCAGGTTGTTTAAATATGATTTATGACAAGCTGGCCAGTGAGATCAAACTACAAGCAGATAGAATACGCTTCACGGACAATATAACGGGAATACTAACGCTTACCAACATCAGTATTGTAGAAAAACCTAGGGTACCGAAAAAAGTTAAAGAGGGCAATACACAATCCTATTGAAGACTGATGAAAAAGGAAGGGATATGAAGAGGTAGACGAGATAATAAACGAGAATAAAGAACTGTTGTTGACGAAATTTCAATCATGAAAGTGTTTTTTTTTTTAGTTTAAATTCAAGCTGATGTCAATCTAATATTTTTTAAAAAACGTTTGAAACCATTATTACATATACTAAATGAATCTATAATAATCAATATGAAATATACGTAAATTAAAATAATATATATTTAAGCATACTTTACGACTGGAAAACGTACGACTTCCCTTCTAGTGAGTATATATATATATATATATATATATATATATATATATATATATATATATATTTATATATATATATATATATAGTGATTTAAAGATGATGAGGGTTTTGTGAAACATAAAAACGATGTTACTTTTTGTATTTAATATGTTTGTTATTTTTTATATTCCAAGTGGACCCCCGCTCTTGGTCACAAAAAAGTATCGAGAAAAAAATTTAAATAAATAAACACTAGGTGCTATACGGTGAAATGCATCCTACAGTGTATTGTAGACTAAGCGACTGCAGGAAGACAGGTCACGCTTGGTCCCAGCCCACCCCGCTGTGTTTAAAACTTGAGCCGGCAATTTATTTGATTGAACTATGGACGATTAAACCGATAACGATAAAACTATGGAGCGTGAAGCATTCATTGATCACCATTCAATCCCGCTAAACCTCGGGGCTCCTCGCTAATACACAATGCATTTAGTTAAGTTTTGGATCAATGTAATATCAGGAGATGAAGACTTAGAAAGCATTTCAGCGATATTTCCTGGTCAGAAAACAATATTTCTTATAAGGTGTGGGACTTCTCGTGTGATATTTTCATGTACATTATCAATACCTCTATAAGGCAACCATTCGCCCATGTATGGAGTACTGTTGTCACATCTGGGCTGGTGCATCTGCTGCTTGTCTCTCGCTCCTGGACAGGGTTCAAAAAAGAGTCGCCAACCTGATAGGTCCTGAACTGTCATCTAGGCTTCAACCTCTGTCCCATCGACGAGATGTTGCATCCCTCTGCCTGTTCTACAAATACTTTAATGGTGAATGCTCTGACGAACTGTAAACACTTGTACCTCCCCGACGTAACTACCCCCGACAAGCCCGACAAGCTACTAAGTCTCATCCCTTTACAGTAGAGATCCCTAGGTGCAAGAAAGCCTTTTACTCCAATAGTTTCTTCCCCAGAACTGCGGGTCTTTGGAACTCCCTTCCGGGATTCTGCTTTCCCAACTGCAATGATATGCAGAAGTTCAAGTGTAATGTTAACAAACATCTTTCTACTCTTCGCCCTTCATAATGACCCCGCTAATTAATTCCCTAATAGTAGCCCCCTGCATTAAAGTGGCGCTGTGCCTTGTTTGGGGTGAAAATTGAATAAAAAAAATTCTGTCATGACTTGTAGAGTAGAACTTGTATTAATAGTAGAAGAAGGCGTACTAGTAAATGTGGTGTAATAAGTGATAGGTTTTGTATTAGTTAATATTAATAGTTATAGTCCAGCTGTCAAAAAAGTAAAGATGTTGAACATAAATAAGTGCTTTATTTTTGATGATATCTTTATAAAATTTAGGCACACTCTGACTAACACGTGTGCAGACCTTTTCTAAAAAATAATAAAAATAAAAAACAAATTAGAGAAAATTTATTTATAAGTAATGATATATTTTTTTTAAAATGTTGCCCATTTTCAGCTTCACATACTTGTTTTCTTTTCAAAACATTCATGATAGATTGCAACATCTCTGGATTGCGATTCAACTCACATGTTTGCTTTTTACTTCAATCCCTTAAGAATTTCCTCATGAATTATTAATTTACGAACACGTGTTTTACGATTATACCGATCGTTCTAAGATTCGAACCTCAGACTCCATGTGTGCTATTGACCCGCACGTTAACCGTTACACCACAAAATCTTAGATTAGTTTGTGTTATTTTTATCGCCTATAAACTTGTGTCGATTTTGGTTATTAAAATTCCAAAGTGTCACGTACACAGGAAAGTTCTTGAAGTTTATTAACTTTTAAATTCATAAAACCACATCTTAGCTTAGCTCAAACAAAGTATATTGATCGAAATAAGATCCAACGGAATGAAAACGCGTTTGCCAACGCAAGCAACGTTCGATTGGTAATTTTCCTAAAGGAGAATTGCGCCTATTGTGTTGATTACTGCTGGGATTTGTTTAATTTTCTTCCACCAAATGATTTTGCCTGCATTCTAAAAACCCTCTAACAGATGAGATAGGTCGCAGACCACAATTCACTCAGCATGACTTTTTCTGCAACTCTGGCTACGGGAAGTGTCATAGTGTTTCGTCGGCGCTAAATAACTGATCCGAGTCTCGCCTGTTGCCGTAAAGAACCCACTATGTGTTGCAAATCACAAACCGACTCAGAAAAACGGTTGTCGGTGTTGCGTATAATAAGGGAAAAGTACACTTCATAACGGTGTTGTTTCTTATGTCGTTCCATTTTGCGGTAGCGATTTATCAAGTGTTTGTGTCTTTCAAATTTCTCTAACTTAGTTGGATATTCTCGTATACGTAACGTCTGATTTAAAAGCCACTGCTCGAGCTGATGTGTGTGGATTGGCTTCGACTAAAGCTTTTATTAGACCGTTGCCAACAAGCCAGTGGCTAATTACAAAATTCATCAACTTCAATTTATCAAGTTGTTTGGTCTTTCAAATTTATTTGAACTACACCCATCAACTTCACGTCTCTCTTTGGAGCTACGAAAAGGCTCACACCACAATTGTCTTGTGCGCTACTGGGCCAAACGTTCAACTATACCGCGAGATGTATCTGCCTAACTTATAACGAATTAAGAAAAATGTGCGAATTTTCTTTTTTTCAATCGTTCTGAAATGAAGACACCGTTGTTTCAAAATGAGTGTAATTAAAACGATTGCGTAGAGCGTAAAAGGCGCTTTAAAACGAAATGTTCGGTAATGTATCATAACGCAAACTCATGTAGAGCTGCATGGTTTTTAATCAAACTAAAAAACAAATCCGCAAGGACCTTTCGTCAACTGATGTTTTTCTTTATGTTACGTTACCGACAACTTAAACAATCATTTATCGAACACATATGCAATATTTTCATGTATTGTCAGCCCTTAGAAACTTTAATATGGATAGCAACCCGTAAACATTTTGTTTTAATACTTACGGTTATGCAAGTTTAACGTATTTTTTAAAAGAATTTTCTAGTCCGGTCCGATGAGTTTTGTTTAGCAGTTTCATCTATTTTTTTTTCTTCTAATTTTAAATTAATATACTTTAATTCTTCTGGAATCATCCTATATCATTATATATATATATATATATATATATATATATATATATATATATATATATATGTGTGTGTGGGTGTGTGTGGATGTATGTAGGTATTCAATAATACTATAGTAAATAATTATGTAAGTTCCTTTAAGAACCTCGTTTCTAATCGCTGTGCACTTTCAATTGAATAAACGTCGGTAAATTTGGCTCTTACGCGCAGATAATCATATGATTAGCACATTGACAGACGATAATAATCATCTAAAAGATCAATGTTAATGCAAAAGTATTTCTTGCGGTTTACGGTAATCAAATAGATTAGGTCCTCGTTTATGAAGCCAAGGATGGCTTCTCTTGCCGGGTTCGAATCAATCGACTGTTAATCGCCATGCCATGCATTGAATATTCCCGAAAAGATGAAACACTAGTGTATGTAGCTATTTAATGAATTTATATATATATATATATATATATATATATATATATATATATACATATACATACAAACACAAACACACATATGTGTATATCTATATCTATATATATATATATATATATATATATATATATACATACAAACACACATGTGTATATCTATATTTGTGTTTATATATATATATATATATATATATATATATATATATATATATATATATATATATAGAGAGTGAGAGAGAGAGAGAAAGAGAATTTCTATATTTTCACAGTGCGTGAAACACACTTGAAGATGTATATTCTTATTTGAAGACTTACGCGATATTAACATAAAAACAGTAGCATGTGTCAGATTAATTATTTGTTTTATCTTAGAAATAAAATGAGAAGGGGCATTCGTTTTCTATTACGATATTTAAATTTAAGTTGTAGATGTTTGTTATGCTTATCTCTACACAACTTTAACGTTTTGCGTTGCCTCGTCGTTGTTTTTCAACGAGATAGAGAAACGCTTTCATTTCGACCTACCCACCTCTAGTATTTCTTGCCGTTTCAAGAGCCTATACGCGCGGCCTTAAACGTTTGGAGTGGATAATACTGAACTATTTCTCCGCCTCGAGCCTAACCCTCACACATCTAGCCAAAATCGATTGGCGTCGTACGTTGTAGTTATTTGTTTCCCGTCTACCGCAACATCACGTTTGCACGTACGCCTTCCTGTCGTCCATCCTTTTTTCTATTGTATATTTGGTTACATTTACTATTCTACGATGGACCGACTGCTGCTCATACATTTACCTATTAATTGAGTCATCTATTTGTTTACAGTTGTTTTTTTTCAAATTTCTTTAATCGCTAACAGGAGTACCCGGAATTACCCGGGTGTTTGTAGGTGTATGTTGTAGGGGGGTTAGATCCAAACGATGTGTTAAACTTCTTTTAAAAAATCGGGAAAAATCGAACGTGACGAAAAAAGAAAATTAAAAAAAAAAATGTTAAAAAAAAACACAGAAAAAGTGTTGGTACGTCAAACCATGGACGTTTGTCCGAAAACCTTGGTAAGTTACCGGCTCGCCCACGAAAGAAGAGTAACTGAAAGCAATTGTAATTTTAATTTATGTTTATAAATGGCAGGTGCGCGGCAAAAATACTCGAGTCAAAGGAATGTAATTTCCGGACTTTATTTTAAGTGCGGGATAGTTCTTTTGGGTTTCTTGTTGACGCAACTTTGTCTGGGTCTGTTTCCGAACATGTTTGGGAAAACCAGCTCCCCCTTTTTTAGGGAAGTGTGTCCAACTGAAAGCAAATGTCTAATATGAGGGGAAGACCGGCATTTACCAAACGTTTATTGGTTTCTGTAGGCTCACGGTCTGTAGACCGAGAACCGCACCATAGTTTCACATCAGTTTC
>NC_136501.1:97388857-97418857 GCF_053919585.1 Euprymna scolopes | reverse complement strand
TGAGCAACTCTTACTCTTTGACACGAAAATAATGTTTTCCTACTTGTTTTGGGCATGATCACATGAATATTATTTATTTTAGTTGATCATCACGGAAAAATCGCAGTATATTTAGTGGTAGGATTTCTGTATTTTATTGTTTTTTTTTTCTGGTTTCTCTGATGTCTAAACCTTTTATCTGATATTCTTTTTCTCTCCCTTGCATGTCCCCCCCCTGAAGCGGCACGCGAGCTTGTCTCTGCTCTATCTATAGTTTCATGACAACTGCTTGACCGAGCTCTAATCTATGGTTCCCTCTTATCCAAACTTCACAAAAAGAACACTCGGCTCTCTATACGATTATGCCCACTCCCCCTCTCTCGCTCTCACTCTCTCCCTCAATCTATGTCCGTCGATATATGTGAATGCAGATTTAATAAATAAAGCTTATTTTTCCAAGACTGCCTGCATTTTTGGAACATTGTTCCTGTGATATGATTTTCGGTTTACTACAACATGATAGCCTTCAAATCTAATGCAAGCAAGGCCCTTTTAACCCGTCCTCATAAATAATCAAATTTCACCCAAGTTACACCTTAAGTGATTAGTATACCATAAGGATAATTACATTCATTAAACCGTATCCTCGATTGGTCTTCGGGCCCTGATAAGAGCTAGCTCCCAAGTAAATTAAAATATGTTATTTTAGTTGTAATGAATGACGTTTTGTTTTTAAATTAATGTTCATTACTCTTAATATGTTTGATAATACTCGTGGGGTATGCACTTAATGAGAAACAAATAAGGCCGTTAATGTGAAAATAATATAAAACGAGTTCGGTATTAAATGGTGTTTTTTTTTTTTAAATATGTTAATAGTAAGTCAGGAACTGCATGATTGCAATAAAGAGATATGTTCTATTACTCACGAAATTTGCCTTTGTAATTTGATGGTAGTGTATTGTCTTTTATTCCTACATTATACCTCTTACTTTTTTAAAGTATATTTGCATGTACATTTTGTAGTTGTTGATGTTCTAGTAAGTATATTAGATAACACAATTATATGTTCACATGTAACACACTTATATGTGCACATATAAACATCTTTAACATATATAAAGTATAGGCATGAAGTCACCGCATAATGACGTTGGCACACCAGTTCCCGTTGGATCATCGAAGTTAAGCAACGTTGAACCTGATCAGTACTAATTAAGTTATCAAGTGAGATTTTCAGGTGACCTGGGTGATCTCCGCTTATCTCGGCATTGTTTCTAGTCGTCCTGGACTTCTCTTACCACTGGGATTAATCCGTGTCGATTTCAGGAGATGTGTATTTGATGATCGTGCAACTCTTGCCTCACGATTACATGGGCAGCTGCCTTTAGACGGGGGTATTCTTAGTCTTTCGAGACTGTATGGAGGCAGATCGATGGAATTTGCTGTATTACGATATTTACTTGTATGTGTTTATATTATGCCATGTGTGTGTGTTTGTTACGTACGGTGTTTATAAATAGTACATTGAACGGTAGAGGAGGACTTGTGTTCTTTAAGAAACAAAACGAATTTGTTTTTACGTTTCCTAATTTCAGTGATCCCTTCGAGATTTGCATGTCGGATACATTATGTTGCCATTGATGGATAGATGGTTTCTCTTCATTTATATGCACACGTTTTGTCACTTAAAGATACAGCATAATACCGAAATATGATGGATTTAATTATTGTCATTGCAGTTTTCTTTGTTTCATATAAATTACGTCAGAAATTTCCAAAATATATCAAATTACTCTATTAGGTAACCATATTTGACTAGGCTCAATTAATATATATATATATATATATATATATATATATATATATAGCGCGAAAATTGAAAGTAATAAAAACCTGAAGAAAGTGCGAATCTTATTGCAGAGCAAACATATTTCTGTTTTATTATCGTTTTATCTGCTTAGTTACCGAATCCTATCAACAATCCAGAAACATCGTCAGACTTTAACAGAAGTTGTTATTATGATCATAATAATCCCTCCTGTTTAAGTCTGACGAAGTTGCTGGATCGATAGTACAATTCTTTAACCTACCAGATAAAACGGTAATAAAATAATATATATATATATATATATATATATATATATATATATAATTCTGGAAAAATAATTTAAAGAATAAAAACAGAAGTGTAAATACTAATTCAGGAAATTTTCAGTAAAATTGTGAAAATATAATTTCAAGTTAATGCTTTTAGCGCCCGTGATTTCAGTTTTTAATTCTTCTCATAATTACAATCCAGTCTCTTTTGCCTTCTGCCAAAAATTTTTTCGTAAGTACCCCCCTCTTTATGTGGCTGCGTCGCGAGCATTCAATTTAGCATGGCCGCAAATTGGTTATATTGATTCAATGATTCCTCAGCTATGAGCCTGTTCGATCAATTAAATTAATAGCATCAATCAAGTCAAGCCGTCCACATGAATCTGCCATTCTTATGGTCAGACATTCATGTCACTGTCAAAATATTGCAGTCTCAAATCGTCGAAATCATTTAGAAAATTGCATTACTCAAATTAAAACCGGTTTTTGGGTCCGTCGCCGGCGCGAGCAGATGGAGTGGAGTCATTCTGCTGTGTCTGTACGACCAGAATATTTCCAGTGATTCCAGCCTCAGGCTATTATCTCTGTCCGTCTGGCTCCGACTCAAGTTAAGTCTTGTCCAGTGATCAACTTTGTTAAAACCATCGTATCTTCTTAATTTTAGCATCAGAATGGGTTTCTATCATTACAAGTCTAAGAGAATAACTATTTTGACAGTAATTAATGCCAATGCATTTAGACATTTATTGTTGACAGAAATGTCAGATATAGAAGCACATAATTGCAATAATATATATATATATATATATATATATATATATATATATCTGGATATTTTATCTATTATACATAATATAATCTTTACATAGCATGTTACATTTAATTGTAATACATTATTTATTCATTTATATATATTTCATATACGAATTTATGTATATTATACATATAGAAATCATAAATATACGTGTAAATATATATTATCAGTACTAATATTTATTATAATATATTATCACATATATTACTGTGTACATCCGATGTTACTAAGAATGGGCTTAAAATTAAAGGTGGGTTACACATCTTATAATGTATTGTTATCAAAATAGTTAATCAAATCGATTACTTACTCACTCTAGACAGCTAACCAGCGCGACGAACTATATGAAAGCTTCCCAGATTTTCTTGGTTCAAAACATACAGTAGTCTACTTTGCACTGTAGTAAACCTAGCATTTAAAAAAAAGCCACTTATTTGTAGAAGGAACGGTTTCAGTTAAACATCATGCATTTTTATTAAGTTGTGCGGTTATAACACTTCTCAAATGCAGTGGTGGTTATTACTTATATCGAAATCAGACTGTTTATTCGGAATAATGTGTTTTTGTTATTAGAGACATTCCAATAAAAATACAGATATGAATACATGCAGCGGTAATAATTGTCTTTAAAAAAACAAACAAATAAAAAACACTCAAGTTGTTTATTCAATACATAAAGTACTCACACACACACAAACTGCCTATATACAATATACATACATACACACATTATATATATATATATATATATATATATATATATATATATATATATCCGTGAAATCGTACAGGAAGATGCTCCACATATCTCCGTGCAGTAACTTAGTAGAAAATATGTTATTCTACACTGGCCTCTACAGACCCTACTTTATATTTTAAAAATCATTTTATATAAACTTCTTTCAAGTTTATGACATAGGGTCATTAAGAAATTTACGTCATAGGTTAAGGCGTACAGCCTGTCATGCAGGATATTTTTTGTAAAACATGTAAATTTAAAAGCCTAAATATTAATGAAAAACATCCTTAAAACATTACGCGCATTACATGTTTACCCATATATAAATATAAAGAATTGTATTCATATATACAACAATTATTTACACAAATATAAACATGCAATTTTATACGAATACGGGTACAAATAAACATGCGATCTAAGTTAATGTAAATATAGAAACATACGTGTGTGTGTGTATATATATATATATATATATATTATATATATATATACCAAATCTATATACAAATGCATTCATACATATATATATATACACACGCACATATATACTCATATATATATATATATATATATGCACATACACGCATTTACACGTACATTTTCATAGATACATTATGCAAACGGATGTTTATATACAATATTTACAAATATTTACATGACCACATACATATATGCAAATACATATATACATATATATATACATATAGAAAACATACATATATACACATATACATATACACACATATATACATACATATAGACACATATGCACATATATATGCATACATATAGACATATATATATATATCTATATGCAATTTTTTTTATTTTGTAATCAGTTTTGCATATATATATATATGTTTTTGTATATATATGTGTGTATATGTATATATTTTTGTTTGTATATATATATATATATGTGTGGGTATATGTATATATGTGTACATATGTATATATATATATATATATATATATATATATATATATATATGTGTGTGGGTATATGTATATATGTGTGCATATGTATATATATATATGTATATATATATATATGTATGCATATATATATGTGTGCATATATATATATATATATATGTATGCCTATATATATATATATGTATGCATATATATATGTATGCATATATATATGTATGCATATATATATATATATATATGTATATGTATGCATATATATATATATGTATGCATATAGATATGCATATATATATATATATGCATATATATATATATATATGCATATATATATGCATATATATATATGCATATATATATATGTATGCATATATATATGCATGCATATATATATATGCATGCATATATATATATGTATGCATATATATATATATGTATGCATATATATATATATATATGTATGCATATATATATATATATGTATGCATATATATATATATATGTATGCATATATATATATATATATATATGTATGCATATATATATATGTATGCATATATATATATATGTATGCATATATATATGTTTGCATATATATATATATATATATATATATATGTATGCATATATATATATGTTTGCATATATATATATATATGTATGCATATATATATATGTATGCATATATATATATGTATGCATATATATATATGTATGCATATATATATATATGCATATATATATATATGTATGCATATATATATGTATGCATATATATATGTATGCATATATATATATATATGTATATATATGTATGCATATATATATATGTATGCATATATATATATATGTATGCATATATATATATGTATGCATATATATATATACATATATACATACATATGCGTACATATATACATATATATGCGTACATATATACACATATGCACATATATATATATATATACATACGTCGGGCAGCCTGCTAGTAATCTAATAAATCCAGAAACATCGTTTATCTTCGAATGTCTAGCGGTGTAGTATGCTGGAATAACATGACTGACATGGTGTATACAGTGTTACCAGAGGAGGAACACACCTTTCTCATGATACTGTTTTAATTAGACAAATTTCTTTCTGCAGACCACGTAAAATTTGAGAATTTTAATGCTTCTTGTCCTTTTGCGCTGGGGTGAGGGGGTTGATCTGACATCACAAAATAATATAGCAAAACACTCCACATAAAGCGCATTATTGGAATCTGTCATACTTTGTAGTACGTTATATCTCACAACTTTCGCTGTGATCTTTCTACTTGTATATAAAAGATACGTTGTCTGAGTTTGAATCGTTTCCTATAGACTCGAAAATGGCTGGGCCGATTTTTTAAAAATTTCACACACATGTACTTTATGGACCTGGGAGTGTGTTTAAATAGTGTTTTTTTTATTGGAATACCACTGATAATTATAAACAATCGATAAAATAAGAAATAGTCCAATTCTTATCGACGTTAACAATTTTATGTAGCATACCAACATAATTGTATTCAAGAAGATCCATCACCACACAAGCAGAATGGATACGCCTATAAAATCAACACTAGGTTCTTTAATAAGACGGAGGCGCGTTTCAAATGAACGCTTATGGTTAGAGTATAATTGGTTCATTGTACTTGACTTTAGCAATTTGACCATACCCAAAGTCATTATATAACATTAAAAATAATTTCATAAAATCTACAGTAGGTTCTCTCAATGTCAATGTAGAATACAGTGGATTGTTTACTAAGCCCCTACGGGAGAGCATGTGAAGCTTCCTCCCATTTCATAGCGGTGAGTCCCTGACTAGAGCAGATAATTGATTGATTTGGTTGCCGAAGAGCGATTTCACCGATTTCGATATCAATAAACGTATTAGAAGTGTGGAACTTTTGATTTCCCTGTTAAAATCCCGAGCGACATGGGGTCGCCCTGCTAGTTTTGAATAAAAACACACCCAATGATTTTATTTGCTAAAATATTTAAAGTAAAATAAAATTAAATAACCAAAAAGTTTACATATGTTAACGCCGGGCAGTTATAGCAATAAAACTACCAATAGAAAAGGTGCAAATTGAATTGACATTTAGATAAGGGGTTTAAACCGAGAAACGCCTTTATCAACAAACCAGGTCGGCAGCGTCCCAATACGTTGAAACGAGCCAAATGAAAAAGCGTTTGTCCCTGGCGGCGAATTTTCTGATACCTACAGTGTATGTAAGTAATTCCCCAATCTTATCGATGATAGTTAATTAGACAGTAATCAACTTATTTCAAAACGCTTCAACGGATGTTTTCTTGGCACAGTCGCTACTGTTGTTACAGTCTCTAGGCAAGTAATATAATTTGTGATAAAGATAGCGATGCTGACATATACCCTTCCATAATCAAATAATGTATATTATATATTCATGTATTTAATCATATATATTTGAAGATATTTCTGAATCTTGAAGTGAATATAAATTATTTTTTATATAGAACAATTAGACGCACAGACACGGAGTCATATACGCATATAAAAATAATTTCAATGCCTGTTACTAACTATCTTCCAATGTGTTATAATTATGTACAGTGATTCGTTATGAAATCATGATATGATGATACTATATTTGTGTAAGCCTCGTCAGCAAATATGAATAATAATAATAATGCAACGTTTTTACATCTGATGCTGCCCCAAACAACATCACGCATTTTGGATAATCCATCAACTGCATCATTTCTTCTTCTGATAATAGATTAGACTTAGCCATTAGTAACAGAATAAACCATGCATGACCCCCCCCCTGAGTGTACAGGGGACAAGACCAAAATATGATTTCAGCATTTGTCTCATCCATATTAGCCCCCAAAGGTGACATCAAATCCTGATGAAATGAACAAACGGGGCAATTTTAGGCCTTAATATATGCAACTTTGCAAAAACAGACTATGTTCATCATTCCCTCCCACCAAATTTAGCCTCAAAAGTCCCCAAGGTCTAAACATATTTTAATTTGAGATCAGGACTAAGCAAAACTGCTAAATAGACATAGACAGGTAATTTTGAACAAATGTGCTAAAATAGCCTGCAAAATGGAGTGTTTTTATTAGCCCCAAAAGAGCCCCTGGGGCTCACCCAAAAGTTATTGGGAAGTATAGACAAACAAAATTATATAGACATCATTACTTACCTCCAACACGAACCAAAGTTTTTACACCCCTGTATATAACACGTTGTAACTGTAATTTAATATTATCATGCTAACTGTTTTTACCATTTAAAAGATTCAAATAAACTACAAACGTGTTTTTTTTTAATTTTTACAGCATACAAAAATAATGAAAATGCGAAAAATTGTCGACGCTTTAAAAACAACGCCCCTATGTAGTGAGTTTCTTTTTAAAGTCGTTGACACACCCATGTTTTAAAAATCTAGTGAGAATCAAACAGTCATATTTTCCTCATATTTTCGATATTATGCATTATTTAATAAACTTAAATAAAATTAGGTTTCGATAGATATTTTAGAGAAAATATTTTTAGGCGTTTCATGATCCGGAAACTAAACAAAATAAATTGTTGGTCGATAAAAGTGTCAACCTTTTTAAAGCTGAAAAGATCAAATCAAATATATATATATATATATATATATATATATATATATATATATATATATATATATATATATACTCCTTTTATTTATTTCCCTTGCCTCAAAGTTGAAAATAAAATTTGACATAAATTCAATACTATTATGCTAAAAAAAAAATTCTCGATATTTTTTTCGGTAATATAATTATTCGAATTTCAACGAAAAAAAAATTAAAAAATAATTATTTTTACAAACTTTAAATGCTATTTAATTTAAATACTGCGCTATATGAAGTTTAAACGTTTTTTTTTAATCACAGGTTTCCAATGAAAAAATATTTTCATATAAGAAAATATAAGACTATTGACATGAGAAACATTGTAAATCCAAAATAGGCCTTAACAAATCGTTTTGATTTTATTATTTAAATTAATAGAGGGTGGTCCTTATGTCTTGCGCTTTTATACAGAAATGTACGGAGGCTTATAAAAAATACATTATCTTAAAACCGATGTCAATAGAAGACGTTAAAATTAGTTTTATTTCATTAACTCTGTGTTTAATAAAAATCTATTTGTTTTACAAAAGATAAGTTTTATCATTTTTATCCATAGCAAAAAAAAACAAAACAAAAATGACGTTAATTCCATTAACAATTATAACGCAAATTCCTATCCAAAGAAATTAAAAAAAAATAAACGAAATGATGACGTCACTATTAATGTGTATTTCTGACGTTTTACACATCGCCGTGGAGGTGCGTAAAAATCACTTAGGTAAAACTTTTCAGGAAGTTTTATAAAAATCAAGGCATCATTTTTTTTAATGAGCACAAAAATGTCAATTTCAGCCATTTTAAGGCGAAAGGCAACTCCAGGGGAGCAACCAGAGTTTTCCCGGAAAATCCGTTTCGTTATTTATTTATTTATTTTTTTTTTACTCACGTTTAAAGTTTTATGCAAATTTAAAAAAAAAAACAATACAAGCACAGTTATTAAGAAATGCGGACAGGTGAATGGACAGACAAACAGGCGTGAATTTACAGGTTCAAATTCCTTTTGTCGGGAGACCAAAAAGAGTTAATTGATCAGTCTGGGTGATAAAATTTAGCTCCTTAACTATTTTATACGTAAAGCCAAAATAAAATAGAATATGCGAATATCTATGTACCTTATAACGGACACGTGTTAGTCTAACGAAACATCGCTAATGTGTAAGAATTTCGACTTAATAAAATTGAAACAAAAACGTTGACTGCATTGATTTGCTCATGATATATACATACATATATGTCGATACACCGGTACTCTATTGTTCACCGAAGTTAAGCAATGTGGACCCTTGTTAGTATAAATATGATTAAGCATTTTGCAATTTTAGATGCTGATTGTACATGCATCTAATCTCTTCATTGTTTCGATTGTCCTAAACTTCGCCTTGCTACTGAACTTAAGCAGTATCAATTCAGTATGGTTGTCACTACGAAACACTTGCCTAAAAAAAATTGTAGCAACAAATACAGGAGGTATCTATTTTTCTCCGAGACTGAACGGAGTATTCCACTGTGTGTGTGTATATATATATGTGTGTGTGTGTGTGTCAGGTCATGTCATATGCTACTGGTACCATGTAACCCAGTACTACCTGTCTCATTGTCGGGTCACCGGCGACTAAACTGGTTTTCCCATCAGACTCGTTTAGGGAGGAGGGTGGCTAGTCTCCCTGAAGGATTAAAAACAAAACCTTTCAAAGAGCGAATGCACTTTTTTTTGCGGGGCCAACGGCCAATTAGCACAGTGTGTGTGTGTGTGTGGGTGTTGGGGTGGAGAGGGCTCCTGTAAGCCGTGGTGAAGGCAACCTTTCTAGGAGAAGCAACTCTCTGATTAAAAAAAAACGGGAAAACAGTATCCACATTATGCTGGTCTGCAGTTTAACTTGTTGCTGGCTATCTTGCTCTTGCTTGTTGCTGGATCTCAACATTTTGACCCGAGAGAGATACTTAGCTGTCGTACAAAGCAAAGGTTCTAAACACCATCTGTATATAGGTACTCCTATAGACATGTGTCTATTAAAATGGTCCTGTGGCTAATGAAATCATGTTTGGCCTCATGAACTTTAAGTGTATGAGGGAGTGAAACTCGTCTGACAAGACGTTGCAATCATATATATATATATATATATATATATATATATATATATATATATATATTAGTGATGATAGGATCCAATATTTTTTTCTGAATCTGATACAATTAGTGATTCCAATTCCTTATAAATCTCTAAATATTTAAATATAGCGTTGTTTATTTTCCCTGGTTTCTCGAAAAAGATACACTTTAAATATGCAGATCTTTTTTTTAACGTAATGTTACACTTGCGGGGGATGAGTTATGTTTCAGCTTTATTGGTATTTTTAAGTCAATAACTATTTATAATTTAATGATTATTACCACCAATTGAAGATTTTATTTACACAAAATCAAATAAAAAAAGAATTAACACAACTGTTTTTGGCGTCGGAAGATACGCACACATTTTGACGATTCCAATTCTCCTAGATGCTTTGATTTTTCCGGTTCCCGATTCAGAATAATCGTCCCAACACTAATATATCTCAACATCACAAATCTGGATAATCCATCAAACTACACAATTTCTTGCTCTGATAATCATTAGTAAAAAAAGAAGAGCAAGCACCTCAATCTGAGGGAGAAATTCAAGCTCCTTAACCTTTTCTAATAACCCAATATGTGAAAATAAAGGCGAAATAAAATAGAAAATGGGAATATCTGTATCTAATAAATTGTCATTCATAGGAAACCATCTCTAATGTGTTAGAATTTTGATTTAAAAATGAATGAAAAAACTTGACTGCAAATATATGTTCATCACATATATATATATATATATATATATATATATATTACTAGCAAAAGTACCCATTGTTGACTGGGTTCAAAAACAGCCTACGGAAAATGGACTCCGATTTATGAAAGTATGATTGGTTAAGAAAAGGAAGGGTTGTAAAGAGATAGCTTCGAATTTGGGGATATCAAAACCAAAGTAAAATATGATGAAACAAAAATAATGTATTATACCATACCTGTTCACACTGAAACACTTATATATGCTGTGGATCTATATTAAAATCCTTGTTAAACTTTGTGATATATTTCGATTCTATGGAGGTCAGGGGCGAACGAACACCCCATAATTTTATTATACCTTATTGCTTCAAACTGAAACAGAATTATCAAAGTGTATTTCGCAGATTGATAAAAAAAGTCTTTATTACAGTTTGTGTCTATTTCCATTCTATGGAGGCCAGGCGCGAACGCAGATCCAGAATTTTATTATACCATCCCTATTTAAGTTAAAACATACTTATCGAAGTATTATGTACATCTATGTCAAAGACACTTGTAAACTTTTTAATTTTTTTTTTCATACTTTGTGAATCAGGCGCGAACGCAGACCCCACAATTTTAATGAACCACCGTTCTCGCAGATCAAATATACCCATTCCTGTGTCTCGATACATCTTCCATCATTATATGGAATCAGTTCTTTTTAAAATAGTCAACCATATAGGAGCGTTTTTGTGACCATACACACACATACATACATTCACCTTATATATATATATATATATATATATATATATATATATATATATATATATATATTAGTAAACAAAAGTATTCGTTTATACTTCCTACACGACTACTTTGCAACATAAAAATAAATAATCTAGTAAATTACTTTTCAATGCTGCAATACAACCGTGCCATAAGCTTAAACGAATAGCAGTTATTTAAAACTCAATATGCGTTTGTATTTTTTTTTTTATAGTTTTATTGTACTATCATTCGGACATATTCTGTTCTTATTTATTGCCTCCCACCGTGGGCAGTGTTAGACACCTGGTCGCTTTTTTTATGTGTGAGAAATCCAGTTCCTGAAAAATAGCACTTTTTATAGGAACAAAAATAAATATTGCCTCGGTCTAGAAAGATTCCCTCACCCCGATTGGGAACAAAAACGTCGGAGTGTAGTTTACCTCCTGTATATCTTCCCATCTCTCTCTCTCTCTCTCTCTCTCCATTCATCTTCCATTGACCCTCTCTCTGTCTTTCTATAACCCTCTCCATTACTCTTTGGGCCCCTTTCGCTTTTAGCCTCCCTCCTATATCTTATCCCCCCTCTCTGTCTCTAGCTTTTTCTCCCCCCTATCTCTATCAATCCATCTATCTCTATTTCCCTTCCTTCCTCTATTTCCTTCTGTATTTTTATATCTTTA
Source organism: Euprymna scolopes (assembly GCF_053919585.1). Taxonomy (NCBI): domain Eukaryota; kingdom Metazoa; phylum Mollusca; class Cephalopoda; order Sepiida; family Sepiolidae; genus Euprymna; species Euprymna scolopes. The sequence continues at coordinate 97,406,367 of NC_136501.1, read as the reverse complement.
TATCTCTGTCTTCCTCTATGTCTATCCATATCTAACCATACACCCTATTTTAATCACCTAAATTACTTATAGTTAAAAGGGCATTGTCAAAACCGGATGAAGCTTATTTATATCACCTTATATTAAAAACGGCATTGTCAAAAGAGGATGCCCCTTATTTTAATCAGCTAAATTACCTATAGATAAAAGGACATTGCCAAAACAGGATGAAGCCTATCTTAGTCACATAAATTACTAAGAATGAAAAATGCGTTTTCATTACGTTATAAATTCCTATTTTAGTCGACTAAATAACTTACAGTGATAAAGACATTGTCAAAAATGGATGAATACTATTTTAGTCACGTAATTTACTTACTATTTTAAATACATTGTCTAAACATAATACATTTTTGTTTTAGTCACCTAAATTACTTAAAGTGAATAAGGCATTGCAAAACATGTGAAAATCGTATTTTAGTCATAAATTACATAAATAAGGTAATGTCAAACATGAATATATCCTGTTTTGCTTACAGTGAGAATAGAGTTATTTAAAAATCACTGCTAATTTAAACAGCGCCGGGAGGAACTGGTTACCTTTCTAATTAAATTGGTTTTTACAGTCATGTGATCACAAAACGACATAGCCCTCAGCTCTTGCTTCATGAGGAATGGCTGCGACTTTACTACCAGGAAGAAGAACTGCATATTCTACTTTTAAATTACTATTAAGCAATCAACATTTTCAAAACTCCAATGCTCAATATCTCCAAAACATTCAGCATGTTGAAATATATTGCAGAAATGCAAAATTATTGTGTGGGATGAATTCACTCGGCTGATCTGAGTTAAACGCGAATTTCCTTGCCTCATAACTTCTGTAATTTAGTTTCATAAAAAGAAAAAAATATATAGGTGGCAATTTTTTTCCAGATGTTCAAATTAATTATAAGAATTCCATTAGGCTGAGGTAATGAGCTATTCTTGCAGCTCAAAAAAAAAAAAAAAAAAAAAAAAGACGCTCATGAACTTAACGATACCATTCAGCTTAAAATTCCAAGTGAGGTAGTCACATACATGTTTGCCAACATTGTTGTGAAAGCAGGTAAAGTGTGTAAGAATTTTTTTTAATTCACTAGATTTTCCAGGTATGCAACCGCATATACTTCAATAGAAAATCGCTGTACAAATTATCAGGTTGCCAAATACGAAGGAGTACCCGACAGACGCGAATACTGCCCCCCCTGCCCTGATTGTGAAACACCGCCTATGGAGCAGACTGGTGGCAATAATGGCGATGAGGAAGATGGCAGGGAGTAAGTGCTGCCTCCGGTTCTTCGGAGAAGTACCAGAGAGAGACGACTGCCCCACTGCCCCATTTGTGATCATGAGATCAAGGGAAAGTGTAGCAGAAGTAGCAATAACTAAAATGAGGAGAAAAAGAGCTTACCTCGGGTACGTCTGTTGTGTCACCGGTTGGGGGGAAAAAGAGAATTCCAAGATGGCGTCCGGGGGTTTTTATTAGCGTTTACCCCATGCAACTCTCGGAAAATCACGTTTCTTTCTCATGTGATTATGCAAATGGATAATTCCCGGCCACTATAATAGCAGGAGGCTAGAGACGAGTCGGCAGTGTCCTGCAAATTGTGTGTGTGGGTGTTTCTGGCGATTGGAGTGTGTCTTCTTTTACCACGGTTATCACGGACAGGAATTCCCTCTCTTCTGGAGGTGGGCGATATTGACTATTTTGAAGTTGTACTGTTGCTGATAGAACTTTTTTTTTTTTGCCTACTACATTTTTGTTTCAGTTTTCATGGTCAATATAGATTCTAGTTATAACGATGTGTTCTTTTCTGGAGTTTGGGGGAGTTTGTCTCTATTTTTCCAGTATGTGTTTGATTTGGTATAATTTGTTATTTATGTTATTATTCCATTATCGTTGCCATTTTGCGTGAATTTATTGATTGATTTTGGGTTTGAAGTCAGTATACGATATGTTTATTTTATCTGGTTTTACGTTTAGAGTTAATTTGGCCGCTAAGTCGGCTCTTTCATTTCCCCTTATCCCGATGTTACTTGGGATCCAACATAAAAATTATTTATATGTTCAGATAAGTAATCAATTATGTTTGTTAGTTTGATGATTTGAGGGTTTTCAAGTTGTTTTGTTATTCAGAGATGTTTAAACGAAAAGTGAGTCTGATAGAATTTCCTATGCTTATCTTTTTCTAGAATGCTGAGTGCGAGGTCGATGGTACATATTTCGGCAGTAAAAATAGAGCTTTCTGCTGGAAGAGTTTTTAAGAGTGTTTTTCATTCGACACAGCAGCACATGCCACTATTATGGTCTTTAGAGCCATCAGTGAAATTAAGTAGATGGTCTTGATATTTCAGGGGAATATCATACTTTTTCTTGGCAGATTTTAGTCGAGGGGGTCGCTTTTCGAAGCTCATTTAAATTTAGAATTACTTACGATTTTTGACTATCAAATATAGGGTTTTTGGTAGTATAGTATCTTGCATATTTTCTACGGTCAATTCTGATTCCCGCAGTATTGCTTTCATTCTGAGTAAAGCGCTTCAAATGCCTCTTTATATCTCTGATATTTTTTTTTTCATTTTTCTTAAACTTTTTCTTCTAGGGGATGGGACATCCAACCAGATGTCTGACATTTACCCCTATTTTAGTGAGTCAGACCAAGAGATCTTTTCAGGATTCTAGCCGTCCCTTTCAGTGCAATCGTTTGTATTTCACTTGCACTTGGTTCACCGGGTATGCTTGCTATGTACTTTTTAAAGTTCTTTTTCATAAGCCCAGTTGCTCCTATGATGACTGGTATAATTGAAACATCTTTTAATTTCCAATCTCGTTTCATAGCATACATATTCCTTGATACTTTGTTATCTTTTCCCTCTCAGCTCTGTTAAGCCCTGTATCATTGGGTACACTGACCTCTATTACGGTCGCTTTTTTTCTTTGCTCGGTCCCAAATCACTATATCTGGTTAACAGCTGCGTTTTCTAGATATGTAGCAGTAGGGATTATGTAGTCATAGTGAATAGTGTAGTTGGCATTTCCAACTGTTCGTTCGGGTATATGTTCCCAGGATTTTTTACTACACTGAATGTTGAGTTTCTTACATATCTCCCAGTGAAGGTATTTGCAAACTCCGTTATGGCGATCCGTATAATAACCATCTCCAAGTAGGACCTTGCAGGTGGCCCACACTCTCAACCTCAGTGCTACAGAACCTGTATTTATTATTATTGCTTAGACCACACATGACTGAATGTAGCTTCGTATGCTGGATTATTTCGTTATGCTTTTATATTAGTGTAATGTTGTGCACTCAGTTTTTGACTCCTTATATTTATAAGTATTTCGTGCATGGAGGCTTTCGACTGGGAATGTTCTAAAAGCACCGAACTAATCCCAGTCCTCCATGGCAAATTGGATCAAAAATCTTAGGATTTTTTTGGCTGATTGGTATATAAAACTACTATAGTCGAGTTTTGATCTAACAAAAATCCTGTGTAATCTCATTAATGTTTCTTGATCGGTTCCCCATTCTATATGAGATATTACACGTAGTAGCTGCAGTCTTTTGTTGCAAGTATTTCTTAGATTCTTCAGATGGGGGATGAATGACAGTTTTTTGTCAAATATTAGACCCAGAAATTTGTGTTTTTCCACGGTGGGGATTATTGTTTTTCTGAGCTTCCATGTAGGGTCATCATGAAGTTTTCACTTGTGGCAGAAATGAACGCATTTGGTTTTGGATTGGGGAAAGTTATATCTATTTTCCATTGCCCATTTTTCTAATTTATTTAAGCAGTGTTGGATTTTGGCTTCAATAGTGCATATATACTTTGATCTGCAAAACACCAATAGGTCATCTACATATAAAGACGCCTCTACACCAGGGTCCATTTTACTACGCTGTTCATTTTAACATTGAACAGTGTCACAGATAAAATGCTACCTTAAGGTACTCCTTCCTCTTGATTTGTAGGTGCTAAGTAAGTAGTTCCAATGCGGACTCTGGATTTTCGATCAGATAAAAATCCTTTTATAAATTGTGGGAGTCTGCCTTTTAGTTCAAATTCATGCAAGTCTCTCATAATTCCATATTTCCTCGTAGTATCATAGGCCTTCTCCCGATCAAAAAGTATTGCTGATAGGTGCTCATTTCTGATAAAGGCTTCCCTTATAGCTGCTTCCAGTCTAACCATGTGATCTGTTGTGCTTTTCTTAATATTACGGAATACACATTGTAGGTTGGAGATAAGATTGTTTGTTTCTAGGTACCAAACCAATCTACCATTTCTTATTCTCTCCATTATTTTGCACTAACAGCTAGTCAATGAAATTGGTCTGTAGTTTTGTGGATTCGAATGGTCTTTTCCTGGTTTTGGTATTGCTATTATTGTGGTGTTCCGCCACAATTCAGGAAATTGGCCTTCTGTCCATAATTTGTTGTAAATTTATAGTAGCGACTTCAATGATTCAAAATGGAGTTGTCGCAGTAATTCGTAATGGATTTTATCAGGTCCTACGGCTCTGTTGTTTGGTCTTTTAATAGAGTCTTCTAATTCGGTTAATGTAAGAAGGTTATTATAATCTAGGTTTTTTTATCTATAGTTTAGTTTGTATTGTGCGATATTTTGTTTAATCCTTATACATTTTAAGTTATTGTTTTCATTAGAGGAGTTTTGATACAGTTTCAGCTAGTAGGTTTGCTATATAATTTTCATCAATTACTCTGGTGTTGTTTTTAAGTAGGTGTTTAATTGGTGTTGATTGATGTTTACCTAACATTTTTCTCATCATCTCTCATATTACTCCCGGTTCTGTAGAGGAATGTTTAATTTAATTTATTGACATCATTTCCCCAACACTCTTTTTTAGCTGTTTTTATTACCATACGAGCTTTAGCTCTATTTAATTTGTATTCTATCAAATATGAAGTTGTGAGTCGTTTCTGAAATTTCTTCAGTGCAATTTATCGCAATTTGATGGATTCTCGACATTTGTCAAACCAGGGTCTAATGTACTGGTTAGATGCTGAAGTTTTAGGGATGCATTCATTTGCAATTTCTACTAGTGTGGCTGTGAAACATTCCACGGTGTTTGTCTCTGTATCATTGAACTTATGTCTACGTTTTTCTTTGTATAATTTTCAGTTAGCCTTATTTAGTTTCCATCTGGGAAGTTTTTCGTTGTTGAATTCTGGAATTTCTATCATTATTGGAAAATAATCATTGCAGCAAGTGTCGTAATATATTTTCCAAATTAAGTCCATATATAGTGATGGATCACATAAGCTTACGTCAATGGCGTTATGGTTTCCACCAGTTGGGTTGATGTCTGTAGGTGTTTCATCGTTGAGGAAGCATATATCGTTTTCATTGATGAATTCTTCCAACAATTTGCCCTTTTTATTGGTGTCTTTACATCCCCATTGTATGTTATGACTATTGAAATCTCTTAATAGGACGAAAGGTCTGGGTAATTGATCAATGTTTTAAATCTCATCTTTATCTATGCCATCATTTGGAGGTATATATAGTGAACATACCATCATTGGTTTATGCAGCGTGCCATTAATAGCAATTGCTTGGTTGTTGGTTGTAATGTTTATTTGGCGATGAGGTATATCCTTTCGGATTAGAATTGTTACTCTCCTGGAGGGCCTGCCCCCAAAGTTAGGAGTATAATTAAAAATTTTCTATTTCCTTATATCAATGTTTTCTTATTGTTTCAGGAATGTTTCTTGAAGACACACTATAACAGGGGGTTCTTGTGTTAGTAGTGGAAGTAGTTCGTTCATATTTGTTTTGTTTGTTGTTAGTCATTAGTATCAGATCTTCGGTCTTCCATGCACATTTCTTCAAATGTGCTTTGTCTTGAGATTCTGGGTCTGGAAGTTGACCGTGCTCTGTTTAGTTTTGTTTTAGTTTCTTTGTCGAGTGGAGGTTTATTTCTTTTCTCTTCATGAGCGTATTTTGATATGTTTTTCCTCTGTAAGTGGAAATGATTTATGGGGGTTGCATTTTGGGGTTTAATTTTAGCTTGAGAGTTTTTTTTTAGTTATAGAATGCTTTTTTATTCATTGTTGACTTGTTTTATAGTTTTTTTTTAAATTCTTCCTTAAGTGCCTTTATTTTTATAATACCTCGGGTTTAATGCTGAGTGAATTAACTTTTGATTGTTATTTTGTTCGGTAATTTTATGTATGTTTTTTTCTTGTTACTTCAGAATATTTTACATTTTCTGATAGTTTGCGAGCTTATTGGAAAGTAATATTTTTTGTATATTCTATTTTGTTGATTTATTTTTCACTCTTCCATTTGTCACATTCTTTTGAATTGGAACTATGGCTTTTTTGGCAATTAGTGGATTTCAGCTCTTTTTTACAATCCGTATGAGGTTCATTATCTCAACACCTTACACATACTGGAGGGCGGCTACACGAGTCCCGATGGTGTCCGTATCTCTGGCAATTGTAACACCTGAGTGGGGTTGGTATGTAGTTTCAACGTTAACCATTTCATACCCAATTTTAATTTTGTTTGGGATTTGATTAGTATTGAATGTTAAAATGTAAGTATTTGTTTTTTTTTTTTAATTATTTTGCCAAGTTTATTAATTTGGACTCTTTTAACGTCAATGACATTTTGTGTTTGTAGGTTAGTCTAAATGTCTTCCAAAGCGCATAGTGATAATTCAGTACTCCTGATTAAGCTTTTGCTAATGTTTAGAGAATTCTGAGAGTATATGTTAACTTTTTGATTGTAAAAACGTCTTCATTTATGATGCTTGATAGAATTGTTTCAATTTTGTAATGGAGTTATTTTGGTTATTGGTTCCCCTTCAGTTGCTTCTATAATATTGAAGCGGTGAATATTGTTTTTTGTTTTGTTTTGTTGATGAAGCTCTATTTCAGAGTCAGAACTGACATCAGATACTTCAGTGTGGTTTCTTTTTTAGGCTTTCTGGTTCCCATTAAGATTTTATGTCTGTTTCATTTTTCCTGCTTCCTACCCGCCTTGGAGGCCTATATGGAAGTGCTGGGGGATACCCATTCCCCAACCCAACAGGGATACAAGAAAAGTATACTCATCTTGCTGGTGGATTCAAGCAGCTGTGGTTCTTCAATTTCTTTCTGAAAGCCTCGCTTTCAGTTAGAATTTTAGTTTTTCAGCCGTGTTTAGTCCATTATTACACAAGTTGATTGACCCTCCAGCCACCGCTTACTAAATCAGTTTATTGTATAGTGTGGGAAGTGCCGGCATATTTTCTTGTTATGTATGTCTGATTTAGAGCTAGACATGATCAACCGATTGAGTGGATCGGGCCTATCCAACCGCCCGTCTTAGCTTAAGTAAGGAGAAAAAAGGTGTGTTGCATCTAATGTCCTTAAAATACCCTGGACATGATCTGCTCAACCACCAGGATTCAGTTTGTAAGCCTTACGCGGTGCCACCCGCGGTCAACAGGTGACCCCATTGAGGGATTTAACCCCCTGCAGGGGGGCAATCTGCGTATTCTAATTCTCCACTGACAGGGCTAGTATGTCAGGTGACTATTACCGAAAAAGCAAGACACATTATTTGTGAATTTTCAGGGGGAATGGCTGAGGGTACAAGGGTGAAAGAGAAGAGGACTGGTACCCCCATTGAGGGACCTATCTGCAGGGGGGTAGTCGGCATATTCTGCTGCCCTGTCGACAGGGGCAAGTGGAATCTGATCAGATTTTGTAACAACAATTTTTAATAGAATATATTTGTTTTGTTTTTATGTTTTGTTCTATTTAACCCATGGTTGGGACCCTAACAGGTACTACCACTCCGGGTCAGAATGGACCTGGGAGCAATGGGAATTAAAGGGTGGTTCCACGCTCCCGAACCACGCAAACTGGAGCCTCACCATCGGATATAGGTTAAGGTTATATCCAGGGCCGGGAAGTAGGGAAGGAAAAAGACAGGAGGGGGAAGGGGCTCTTGATTTTGTACACTTAATTATGAAGTTTTACAAAAGAGAATAGAAAACAAAAACAGAAATCGATGTAGGTTCATTTGGTCTCAGAATGCCAATAGGCAGCCTGAGATTGAAATGAGGTTTTCCGATATTGTACCATTTAAAATTACCAGTGAATATAAAATGGCAGGTGCGTTGTTTAATGTTTTTTTTTTCAAAACAAGTTTTCTGCACTGCTCCATGTGAGAATTTAAAGGTATTAAATATATATTAAAATTTTAGCATGTCTTGAACCAGGTGTTCCTAACGTGGCGTCACCTGCGAGGCAGCTGCATTTGCTTAATCTGCACGCAATGATGAACCCAAGAGAAAACGTGGCATTAGAAAAGACAAAGCAATCAACATCTGATACAGAATTGACCCAACGAAAAAAATACTTCGGAGCTTGAGTTGGTCTAACAATCCATCTTCAAACCCACAGAACAATAGCATGATCATTTTCGCAACCAGCGGACGAACATTATCCTAATTGAATTTCATGACTATTATTTTCCTTTATAATTTGCTAGACCCGCGTAAGATGAATAAAAGTATGTCTACCTAGTATGTATACGAAAAACAGAAAACTATAACTGACTTTTTTGTATTTCAATCAAATTTTGTGAACATCCGCTATATTTTCTAGGTATATATCGACATATGAACACTGTCAACTTAACAATTTCATACGAAGTAATGAATTACGAAATGGTGTGCAAAAAGGTTCGAAAGTAACGATGCCGTTTTAAAGAGAACGTGCCCATAAATGCAGCGAAACCAGTGCATTAGTATTTCGCTTCTGGCAGCGTAATGGTCTTTACGGAAACATTTTAGAAAGACATAGATCAAATAAAACGAATGACAATTTCGAAATTAATGCGTCTCTGCTTTTATCCTAGTAATATTTCATTCGTCAAGTGACACATGGATGATAAGTCCAAATGGGAAGATATCTACTTGAATAAGAGGAACTGTTTACAGGAGAATAAAGGTACATATATAAAAATACAAAACTACACACATGTTACGTATACATATATTCAGATGCACATAAAAAGGTATCACTTCATATGAGAAACGTGTGCGCGTGTAAATATCTGTAAGTACGTGTGTTTAGGTATGTATCTAAAAATTTGGAAAGGTATCTTTCACGATCAATTTCGGTTGAAAGGGGATTTTATTTTTGTGGCAATATGATTTAAATATGTTCTAGTCATATGAGTAAAATTAGTATATAATTGTCAGATATCACCGGCTGTACGTTATATGTTATTTATATTAAAGTTTTATCTGGGGGTAACTAAAGCTTTAATAAATTAATGAATTATGTTAAACGCTCAGAGGAGCTCAGGTGCGCTGATTATTACCATTATCAATGTTATTGCTAAAATAGTTTTAAAATATTACGACGCACATATCTATGTATCTATACGTGTATATATATATATATATATATATATATATATATATATATATATATATATATACATACACTTTTGTACACAATTATACATGATGATGATTGCAACGTCTTGTCAGACGAGTGCACCTCCCTCAGACATTAAAAATGAATGAGCCCAAATGCCTGAGGGAGTATCTATATAAATATGATGTTACAGTGTCTTAGCTTTGTACGACAGCTAAGTCTCTCTCTCTCGGTTCAAAATGTTGAGATCCAGTAACAAGCAAGAGCAAGATAGCCAGCAACAAATTAAACTGAAGACCAGCTTAATGCGGGTAATGGTCTTCACGTTATGGTTTTTACATCAGAGATTTGCTTCTCCTAGAAAGGTTGCCTTCACCACGGCTTACGGGAGCCCTCTCCACCCCTATACACATATACACACACACAAATATACACGGTGCTAGTTGGCCGTTGCCCCAGAAAAAGAGTTCATTCGCCCTTTGGAACGTCTTGTTTTTAATCCTTCAGGGAGACTAGCCGCCCTCCTCACCAAACAAGTCTAGTGGGGGAACCAGTTCAGTCGCCGGTGACCCGACCATGAAGCAGGTAGTACTGGCCTACATGGTACCAATAGCATATTACATGACCTGACATACATATACACATACATATATATATATATATATATATATATATACATATATACACATATATATACATACATATACATATATACACACATACATACATACATATATACACACATACATACATACATATATACACACATACATACATATATACACACATACATACATATATACACACATACATACATATATACACATACATACATATATACACACATACATACATACACACATACATACATACATATATACACACATACATACATATATACACACATACATACATATATACACACATACATACATATATACACACATACATACATACATATACATATATACACACATACATACATATACATATATACACACATACATACATACATATATATATACATATAAAACAACAATTATACATACATACATACATACATACATACATACATACACCATCCTTGTGTCTAACCAGAGTGGCTCATTTTTGTGAGTAGGATCTTCCCCAAACTGAAAATCGATCGTGTCTGGCCCTGCTAACGTGGGTAGACACAAATATGGGAGCACTTAAAAGTCCTTTAGTCAGTGTATAAACACGGCTCTTTATATTAACAAACATAATGCGCTTAACTGACTAAGCATGAAACAAAAATCACAGTAGAAATAAATTAAAACGTGTTTGTTTCTATTTTAAAAATATAATGCCTATTCATTAAAAAAATAAATAAACAGTAGTTTAATTTCATGTATTTATTTAAAATTATGTCAAATTTATTTTAAAAATTGGTCATTGTGCACTTATGTTACCGTGCTGAAATGATAAGGTTATTATTTAGAAAACTATATTAACATCGAATTTAAATTGAAAATACGATTTAAAAAAAAAAGCACTGTAACATAATTGTATGAACACCAATTTGGTAAATCAAATTAATTCAAAATTTATTTTTGTAATTTAAGATCCGAGTGTTGTTTTTTATATATTTTATTCAAAATGTCCTGAAATTCTACAATTTCAAGACGCAGTACAAATGTAATGAGATTTTCCGATTTACGTACAACATTAAATAAAACGGAGCCTCTAATTCACCGACAAAATATTCAACAGTTACTATTTAATAATTATTTATCCTCACATTTCATTTTTTTTTCTATTTCCAAATGAATAACAAAAGAAGTTCCGAATATTTGGAAAATGGTTAATGTTTACCTTCTAAGTGAAATGACTTTTTAAAAAAAAAAGGTGATTATACTATGTTTCAAGAAGACAAAACAAATGAATCGAAAATCACAGAAAAATTGATTTACTCTCTCTCTCTCTCTATATATATATATATATATATATATATATATATATATATATATATATGATTGTTGAGCTGGATTAAATCCGACGATATGAAATAAAATGGAGGTGGAAGGACCTGGATACTCAACGTTTCGCCCGATTTATGCGGGCTTCTTCAAGAGGGATGGTCATTGACGAGAGAGTCGGAGGATTGGGGCTATATATAATGATGGGGGAGAGCAGCGTGTTTTCCTTATGTAAATTAGATGTCATATATACATGTATATACATTTTATGAGAGAAGAACTAATTAGAGTAAACTAGTGTAGTGGATTACGTCTAAAAGATAAAATATCGTAGAGATTAAAAATTGTGTTTGGAAATATAGCGGTGATAGATTAAATAAATAAAATGACACGAGATTACGAAAGAATCTTTTTTTTTTTTTTTTTTTTTTTAAATTAGAAATAATTGAATTGGGATAAAATAGCGCAGTAACTTAAAAGATGGTATCTAAAAATAAGAATAGGAGGTGATAAAATGGAGTCTAAAAATAGATAATGATAAAATACAGTAAATAAGTAAAATAAAAATAAAATTAAGTGAAATTACGATTTTTTTTTTTTTTTTTTTTTTTTTTTTTCGCGTTTAACCGGTGTCTAAGTTGTTTTCTTTGATAATTATTTTCGACAGAAAGGGAGCAACGTGGAAAAAACCTTTTCTTTGCTTAATTATTTTGCTGGAATGGGAGATTATAGCTGACTCAATTAAACGTCGTGTGGATCTGTTATGTATGTGTTTAAGGAAAGTTGCTTTGTTAAAATCAAAATGGTGGTCGTTTTCCATGATGTGACAAAATATGGCGTTGAGTGTATTGTTGTTTTTTACATCTCTTTTGTGTTCATATATTCTTTTATTTAAATTACGTTGAGTTTCTCCTACGTATATTTTTCCACAATCAAGGCAGGGTATGGAATATATTCCGGCTTTGGTGTTAATGTTGGTGTTAGTTATAATTTTACGTGTTAGATCCCTAATTGTTAAAGAGTTTAGTTTTGTTATTTGAATGCCTGTCTTATTTAGGTTCTTATATATTGTGTCGTTGTTTTTATTAGTTGGTAATGTTAATTGTCTGTTGTGTATCTGGCTATTTAAGGAATGTTCTCGGTTTCGGTAAATTTTTAGTGCTTTTCTTTTTGTATTTGCCAAAAAATGTTGAGGGTATTGCAAGTTCATGAAGGTACGTTCGATATACTCAAATTCTTCCACGATGTATTCTTCACTACATATTCTCAGGGCCCTAAGAAAAAATCCTATTAGAATACCTCTTTTTACTTTATCATCGTGATGAGAGTAAAAGTGTATGTAATCATTTTTATTCGTGACTTTCCGATGGACTTTAAAACTTAGATGATCATTGTTATTTATGATGTTGATGTCCAGAAAAGGTATGGAGTTGTTATTTTCTCTTTCATACGTATAATTAATAGTGGGTTCAATCTTGTTTAATTTATCAGTGATATTCTCTATTTTGGAAGATATAGGGAGAAAAATTAAAATATCATCAATATATCTATAGTAGGAGGTACCCTTGGGCAATTTATATTTCATGGGTCCGGTTTCGATGAATTCTAAAAATAGACATGCCAAAACCCCACTTAGAGGGTTACCCATGGGCAGTCCAAATTTTTGTTTATAGCAGAGTCCATCGAATGTGAAATATGTCATGTCAATGCATATACTTATAATTTTAATTATATTATCTATCGGCAAAGGTAATTTAATTTTTATTTTATTTAAGTGTTTTGAAAGAAGGTTGAGACATTTCTTGGTAGGGATATTGGTGTATAAAGATTCTATATCGACACAACAGACAATTAACATTACCAACTAATAAAAACAACGACACAATATATAAGAACCTAAATAAGACAGGCATTCAAATAACAAAACTAAACTCTTTAACAATTAGGGATCTAACACGTAAAATTATAACTAACACCAACATTAACACCAAAGCCGGAATATATTCCATACCCTGCCTTGATTGTGGAAAAATATACGTAGGAGAAACTCAACGTAATTTAAATAAAAGAATATATGAACACAAAAGAGATGTAAAAAACAACAATACACTCAACGCCATATTTTGTCACATCATGGAAAACGACCACCATTTTGATTTTAACAAAGCAACTTTCCTTAAACACATACATAACAGATCCACACGACGTTTAATTGAGTCAGCTATAATCTCCCATTCCAGCAAAATAATTAAGCAAAGAAAAGGTTTTTTCCACGTTGCTCCCTTTCTGTCGAAAATAATTATCAAAGAAAACAACTTAGACACCGGTTAAACGCGAAAAAAAAAAAAAAAAAAAAAAAAAAAAAATCGTAATTTCACTTAATTTTATTTTTATTTTACTTATTTACTGTATTTTATCATTATCTATTTTTAGACTCCATTTTATCACCTCCTATTCTTATTTTTAGATACCATCTTTTAAGTTACTGCGCTATTTTATCCCAATTCAATTATTTCTAATTTAAAAAAAAAAAAAAAAAAAAAAAAGATTCTTTCGTAATCTCGTGTCATTTTATTTATTTAATCTATCACCGCTATATTTCCAAACACAATTTTTAATCTCTACGATATTTTATCTTTTAGACGTAATCCACTACACTAGTTTACTCTAATTAGTTCTTCTCTCATAAAATGTATATACATGTATATATGACATCTAATTTACATAAGGAAAACACGCTGCTCTCCCCCATCATTATATATAGCCCCAATCCTCCGACTCTCTCGTCAATGACCATCCCTCTTGAAGAAGCCCGCATAAATCGGGCGAAACGTTGAGTATCCAGGTCCTTCCACCTCCATTTTATTTCATATATATATATATATATATATAGTTGAGCATATTGGAAAGTGATACACGAATTACCATTAGATTAAAACCGATGCTCTTTGTGAAAACAAATCGAGCTGAAGTATTTTGGAAGATGTCAAAACATCGTTAAACTCACGACTCGCTCAGCAGCCGCCGATAGCGTAGTGGTTAGGAGCCTTGACTGTCGTACAGACGGTCGGATTTCAATCCGGGTTTGATGTAGTTGCCTCTCTAGCCGCACTGACGAGCTGTAAAACAGAAACAGTACTGTATGTGGATGACATGTATATCAGTCCATTTATTTCGCCGTATTAATATTGTATATATCGGATATAATAGGTGGATATTTAAAAATATTAGCAGGGGGATACATTGCTTTTTAAATCCCTATTACAATCTATATTTAATGTTCTATTTTTTTAGCAGAAAAACTAAAACAGTTACACTGAGTGATAGTCATGACATCAATAACCCCGACGTACCACAAATGTAAAAAAAAAAAAAAATTAAAGTGGACCTTTACATACAAGAGATATTATGTTGATATTTACATATTTTTCTTATCAGTAAAAAATAAGTATATATGAGGCATACGATTTCTCGGGGATTCAAGGGCATTCCTTAAATTACACTTACAAAATACTGGAAAGACAAACAATGCCTATTGGATACAACTTTTGTGACTACTGGAGAAAACGTAAATAGCTTGGTTAAAAAACCTAGACGGATACCCGAGAAAAACATAGACGGATACCCGAGAAAAACATAGACGGATACCCGAGAAAAACATAGACGGATACCCGAGAAAAACATAGACGGATACGCGAGAAAACAGACGCACGCGCGAGAAAACAGACGCACGCGCGAGAAAACAGACGCAGACGCGAGAAAACAGACGAAGACGCGAGAAAACAGACGAAGACGCGAGAAAACATAGACGCAGACGCGAGAAAACAGACGCAGACGCGAGAAAACAGACGCAGACGCGAGAAAACAGACGCAGACGCGAGAAAACAGACGCAGACGCGAGAAAACAGACGCAGACGCGAGAAAACATAGACGCAGACGCGAGAAAACATAGACGCAGACGCGAGAAAACATAGACGCACGCGCGAGAAAACAGACGAAGACGCGAGAAAACAGACGAAGACGCGAGAAAACAGACGAAGACGCGAGAAAACATAGACGCAGACGCGAGAAAACATAGACGCAGACGCGAGAAAACAGACGCAGACGCAAGAAAACAGACGAAGACGCGAGAAAACAGACGCAGACGCGAGAAAACAGACGCAGACGCGAGAAAACAGACGCAGACGCGAGAAAACAGACGCAGACGCGAGAAAACAGACGCAGACGCGAGAAAACAGACGCAGACGCGAGAAAACCTGAACTCCTATTGGAGAGAACATGAAAGCCTAATTTAGTTTTTTTTCGATATATAATGCAGGAATTTTGTTATTTTTAAGGCATGATAAAGTTATAATAAATATTTAAAAAAATACTTTTTTTATTTCTTGTATATGTTTATCTTTGCATGCTATTAATGTGTTGTCTTTTTATTTTTGATAGCGTTTATATTCTGTTGCTTTTTTAAAATCATTAGGAAAATATGTACGAGATTGCCACAATCAAGAAAAAGTGATTTCCCCTAAAGTGTTCTTTGCACGACATGTACTCCATAGAATCTTTCCTTGTAAGAAAGTAGAAGTCGGTTACGTGCTTGTGTCCTATGCGAATATACTATTTCCTAGATTCGGGTAGTCATTGTTTTAGAATGAATTTAATTTAAAATGGTTTGCTATTTTTAAAAGTTGTTCAAATCTTTAGCGCGATTTTTTCAAAATTGAACTTCTTAATTAATGGTTTTTAATCTGTGTATGGAATTTTAACATGATTTATATTAAGTTGTATGGCCATTTTGGCAGCTCGCTAAGCTTTTTCATGACCTGGAATTAAAAAATGTGGGGATTCCGATAGAGACATAACAAGAGGCAAAATCACCCACGTTTATACGTCGGGGAGACAAAGTTGTCTTTTCCTTAGCAGTTCTCATTCATTTCTGTTGAGAATATTGTCTAATATTTAGTTGGTTAACCGAATGTAGAGTTGATAAGTTTTTGTCTTTCCGATTGATTGACACGACGTCATCCCTTGAGAATATACATTTAAATGAAATGGTAAGTGGATAAAAGAGAACGATTTTGGTTGCTTTGGAGTTGATTATATATGATGCTGCTTGATATGGCAACCGATTGGTTAGATAGAGCTTTCCGAATCTACTGTCAAGTTTCAGTAATGGCCTGATCAGAATCCGCTCAACTACCCGTAACTGCCCTAAAGAATAAAGGCTCGCCAACCAGGGACAGAATGTTGGGTTATTGAGGGGGCTTTTACAATCTGAAGGAGATCACTGCGCATATTTTAATGCCTGCCGACAGATTAAAGCCGACATGATTTTTTTGCAAAATAAATTTACTGAAAAATTCGATCATTTGGTTAAACTGTTTTCCACTTCTTTGCGTATTTCATAAATTATGATTTTCATTTGCTAAAATTATAGAATAAATTGCCTTATTATTTTGTGTTTGCTTTTGGGGTTTTGCAGAACATAAGGTTTTCCAAAGAGAAAGGAAAAACAAAAATCATTAGCAGCTATAAATGGAAGCTAATGTTTTAAGACAGTTTGATCTGGTAAAACTGAGGAGAGTCTGGATAGTGTATGCAAGAGAGAAACTGAATACTTAGTAAAAACTATCCTCGCGTTTCTAAGAATTTCTGTACATGGCTAGCTGGGCAATCTAACATCAGAATAATTTGTTCTACACCTACAAACTGACTAAATATTCAAATTAATATAGTACCCGCGCTAAATAAACCACCCCCTTATGGCTAAACTACAATAGTTTATGAGATACCGTAATTCTTATGTAAGTGCCGTCGCTTATATTTACGGCATTTGAAAGGATATCCCACCAGACAAGATCATTATTGTTCTAGCATCCAATATGTGCGAGACTCTACAAAAAGGATACTCAATTTATTGGAGCATATGTTTTTTTTGTTATTTACTCTCTGAATATTTGATGATTGACAGGTTTAATTGAATGGTTGATATCTTAAAATATAAGCCACTTAGAGGTCCCTGGACAGTTTTAGAATATATCTCTTTCTATATAATATAAACCCGTCCATATAAGTATGTGTGTGCGTGTGTGTGTGTGTGTATGTGTGTGTGTGTGTAATTAATGATTATTATTTCATTATAAATATCAAT
>NC_136501.1:97331357-97383857 GCF_053919585.1 Euprymna scolopes | reverse complement strand
TTCGTGCTCTCGCCAATAACTCCTCCAACCCAATCTCAGTGAGTCTTGACGATGCTCGCAGCAGTCGACTTGCCTCATCCGGAAGTCCCGACAAAAAGGCGCATGCCAATATGCGATCACTTGCACAGCCGAAGGGAGTGGCAAGCTTTTTCAAGTCGGCCATGTAGACATCCACTGTCTCCCCCGGCCCAAGTCGGCGTTCGAAAAACTGTCTCCAGGCGACAAAAGGGTCTGTACCAAATGCCCCGTATAGCGCTTGTGTAATCTGCTCCATGGTCGGATCCTCCTCTAGCTGCTGGTACACGGCATAAGCCCGTTTAGTGAGTCTCAATGGGATAACCATAGCTGGGTATTTAATCTTGCACAACCGGCAAACGCGCTCAGCCTTTTCCAGCCATTCGACCACCGAGGGACCAGTGGGGGAGCCATCGAATTCCGGAATTAATCTGATGTCAAATTTCTCCATACCAAAGCCGAAATAGCTTGTAATCAGGGTTTTTTTCTGTCTGTTTCGATTTACTCAAAACCGCACACACCTCGTCTTCTCATGTATCGTTCTCTTCTTCCTCTTCTACTTCTTGCTCTTTTTCTTCTTTTTTCTTCTCAGTCGTCAGAAGCGTCGTCTTTGTCTTGACTACGTTTTTCCTTCTCCCTTCTTGCTCACAGTGACCCGTTTTTATGCTAAGCTGAACTCTCCTGTGTGCGAGAGAACACGAGATTTTGCGTGATTACTTGGCAATATTAACCGGCCGCCGCCATCTTGCCATTTTTCTTTGGGCGTGCCCGCTTTGCAGAGTGCACACCTCGAGCGTTTGTCAGGTAAGCCCGTCTGTTCGCAATTTATTACACATTGTGTGGGATATGTGTGTAGTAGAGAATTAGAAGGCTATCACAATGCGAGGAATGGGATATAGTCGTTGTTGGAAGAAGGCGAAGACAATTGGCGATTTACAAATCAAAAAGTACGTACATATGTCTATATATATACATATATAATTCAGCTGTATTAAATACAAATGTCTTGTTATGTCTACGACAATATCCATTACTACTTCGGAAAAAATCCCTTTTCAAATGGTAGATGTGACAGAACGATTCAAAACATGCTAGATGCTGGAGAGGAAATTGGATGGCTATATGGAGCCTCAGAGCAAATGTAAGGAGGTGGGTTAACTTTTTTTGTTTTTTTCTTTATTCAATTATATATATATATATGTATATATGTGTGTGTGTGTGTGTTATCTATTTATTTGTTAGTGTATAACTTGTCGATTAAGCGTAAGTTTTTTAAATGCTGTATATACTTTGTCTATTTTGTTGCCTTTATTATTATTTTTTCTGCTGCCCTCAATTATTCCTTTATTTGTTTTATTTATTAACATCCTAGCATATTCAGTGGGATGATTGGTGTATCTAGGTCACGTAAGTCGCTAGTAGGCTGGTACTGGTTAGCTTTGGAAGAGAGAAGTGGAATGGAAGGATAGCTTGTAAGGGGGGCGCTCGATTGACATTGATTAGGAATTTTTATTTTATTTATTTTAATAAAAATATAAGTGGTTATAGCTTAAATCAAACGTTTTTATTTAAAATTGGTTTCTGTTATTTTAGCTAACTATTTTTATTGTTGTATATATATATATATATATATATATATATATTGCTGTTATTTACTATTTATCTAATTTCTTTTATTTCTTATAAATAATTTACATGGTCGGGGGCCAGTGGTAAGGTCCTGTCTGGAGTGTGAGTTAGTGTATCAGTGGTATGCAGTGGTGCACTTGTTCTAATGGGTTAAGGTTTTAATGGTAAGTCTTTGGTGAGAGCCGATGTAAAGTTATATAATAAATGATGATCCGAGCTCCAGTCTGTAGTTGAGTTCTGGGCGTAATTTGGATATTAGTAATGATTCCTTTATGCCACTTTCCTAATATTGCCTTCTGTGGTTTAAATATCGACGTTAATAGATATATTACTGTTTCTGCAGGTGTAGATGTGCTTGTTGAAATATGATGCTTGTGTTTGTGTGTGTTCCTTGATTCTTATGTGTAGCGGTCTTGTGGTGCTATCTACGTGGAATTTTACGTAGGCAGAGTATTCTAGTTCGTAGACTACATGTGTGCGGTGGCATATTGTTGCGGGGTATACTGGGCAATTTGTCAGTGTACATGGCGGTGGGTCCTCGTTGTGCTTGCGTTTAGAAACCTGTGGTCTAACGATGGTCCGGAGTGGGCTAGTTGCATATTAAAACCCTCCCTTCTGATGGCCCTGCGGATAGCCGTTTTGAGCTTGTCATTGAGATTGGGCATTTTAAGGAAGCAGGTTTTGGTGCGGAAGCTTTTTACACGTTTTCTTGTGTTTCAGGGTTGTTTAATGTCGGTGCTGGGGTATCCGTTTGTCTCTAGGACCTGGTGGAACTGTTTTGTGCATTCTGTCTTCTCCTTATACTTACTGCACTTGTTTTGGATGCGAATGATCTCATTCATTGCATATCCGGTGATGCTCTTAGGGAGGGCCGACTTGTAGTGTACAAATATACATCTGCTGGCTGTTTATTGGTAGAATGTAGTAGTGACAGCCCCCTCGTCTGATATTTTGAGGTTGAAATCTAGGAGTGAAAGAGATCCGTCATCGCTGGGGTGTTCTATGTTGAATTCTTATACGTGGGTCGGTATCGGATAATATGGGGTAGATGTTCTCGGCATCGGCGCGTGATTATGTGAGGATCAGAACATCATCGACATATTTCGAGAGAAATATGACCGAGTTGAACGTCTTCAGGGCTCGGCGTTCTAGTCTGTACGAGATGGTCAGTATTCCTGATAATTTCCCTGTATATTTGGCGTTGGTAGGTGTAGTATGTGCTGTCTACTATTATAAGTAAAAGTGTGTGGATGGCTGAGAGAGTGAGGCCGAAGCACTGTAAATTGAAGGAGGAGATGTGGTCGGTAATTAGATCTACTGTTGGGTGTTCAGGTATTGTGGTGTAGAGGGCAACTACATCGAGGCTAAACGCCTATTTACCTTGTTTTAGTTGTTGTGGTTGGAGGGCGTTTAGACGGCGGAGTACTTCATCGGAACTGCTGCGTGCCCGGAGAAGGAGGAGAGTAGACGTTTAAGTAGTTAAGAGACCAGCCAAGAGATCTTATATAAGGGTCCTTCAATGCTTGAAACTATTGGTCTCATTTATGGGGTTGCTGACTTTTTGTGTTTTGATGAGCTGGTTAAAAGTGGGGAGTCTGCTATTTTTAGTAGTGAAGTTCTGTTTGTATTTCTAATTCTACATATCTCGGCCCATGCGGTGTTGATGTTTTCGATATGTGTAGATTTAAGGTCAGTAGTTGGAGTGTATCAGGTGCGTTGCCTAAGTGTGTGAGTGCAAGGTGGTAGTATATGACCTCTGGTATGGCGCAGAACTCCTTTCCCTTATCGGAAGGTAGGTAAACAATGTCTGCGCTTCAGGCTCTTAAGGGAGCGGCATTTTTATATGAGATGTTTTGTATAATGCTTCCTTGTTCGTGTTTTATGGTATCGAATATCTTTCGTTTTAATCTTGAAAGCTTAGTGTCTAGTTCCTTCTCTTTGGGTGAAGGATGTAGTGGGCGGTCTAGTTGATATACGGGAAAGTCATTTTGTGTGCGCAGTGTTTTAGTATTGGTTTTGGTCATCCATTTAAACCAATTTAGGTCCAACGCTAAGAAGGTCTTTTTCTTCATGTGTGAGGGAATTCGTGAAATATGTGACTTGGGCGTGCTTTGCTTGTTGTTTGTGGGCACTGAGGCTTGTGTCTTAATGTCTGGGAATGTGAGCGGGTTTGTATTTGTAGCAGCCACGTCAATTTATTTTTTAGTCTTTTTTCGGTCTGTAGAGATAAGCGATATACATTTATCTATGTCTCTGGGTGCTTTGTGTAGCATAGGTGCGTGTGTTATGGTCAATTTAGTGGTGTTAAATTCTTAAATAAGTGTAGCGTATGGTGGAGATTTTGTAAGAGATTCTTCATGCAGAACGTTTGAATGAAATTTTCTATGGTTGAATAATAACCAGTACAAGCTTACTAGCGACTTACGTGACTTAGATATACTAAATAATTCCACTGAATATGTTAGGATGTTAATAAAGACAAACAAATGAATAATACAGAGCAGCAGAAAAAATAAAAAGCCAACAAAATAGACAGAGAATATAAAAATTTAAAAAGCTTACGCTAAAGCAACACGTTATAAACTAACAAAATAAATAAAATATATATACCAAAAACAAATTATAAAGAAAAAAAAAATTATTAAAAGAGAAACGAAAAAATCTAAATTGGAATTTCCTGGACAATTTATACCCGCCGCGAAATTTGTTTTTATCGTTTGAAGCGGCATTCCAACTATTTAAGTTGATGCGAGTTATGCCAAACTGGCGAGTTTCAAGGGAGTATTTTTAGGCGGTTTCCCTTGGCTTGTATAATTTCATACAGTATTTTTTATACATTTCTTGTAGGAGGGTTTCAATATTCTCCAACATCGAGTGTGTAATATTCCCAAATTTCCACCCATCTGGTAATCACAAGCTCAACATATCTTTAGGTCGGTTTCTTTAAGAGATACGGTGCGTACTCGCACTTTTGTTGTATGGACAAAAGTCCATTAGATTATATATATATATATATATATATATATATATATATATATATATATATATATAATCACTTATATATATATATATATTAATATATATATATATATATATATAATCACTTAATATATATATATATAATATATATATATATATATAATCACTTAATATATATATATATAATATATATATATATATATATATAATCACTTAATATATATATATATAATATATATATATATATAATCACTTAATATATATATATATATAATATATATATATATAATCACTTAATATATATATATATAATATATATATATATATAATCACTTAATATATATAATATATATATATATATATATATATATATAATCACTTAATATATATGTATATAATTATATATAATCACTTAATATATATATATAATATATATATAATCACTTAATATATATATAATATATATATAATCACTTAATATATATATATATAATATATATAATCACTTAATATATATATATAATATATATATAATCACTTAATATATATATAATATATATATATATATATATATATAATCACTTAATATATATATAATAATATATATATATATATAATCACTTAATATATATATATAATCACTTAATATATATATATATATAATATATATATAAATAATCACTTAATATATATAATATATATATATATATAATCACTTAATATATATATATATATAATATATATATATATATATAATCACTTAATATATATATATATAATATATATATATAATCACTTAATATATATATATATAATATATATATATATATAATCACTTAAATAAAATATCAAGTATTTCGCATCGAATAATACGTAATATCAATCCAGATTTCTGACATGTGGCTTAAGGCTTTTTAACTTCTTAACCGCCCTTGAGTACAGTAACTGCGAATTTCTTGAAACGAGTCAGCGGAAGCTTTAACTGATAGATGAATCCTAGCGTGAAAATTGCTAGACTGAGCATTTGTAGCCTGAAATGAAACGTATATCAGAGTTGAAACGATGTTTGAAGTCTTGATGTACATGTGCGTACAAGAGATAAGTACACATTCAAGTGTTATTTGATCAAACTGCATTGTTGATACATATGTTATGGATTACATCAATTGAAATTATATATGTGCAATAAGCATAGCATTAGTAAATTCAAATCAATTGCACTGAATATATTGCAGATTTTTCTCCCCCCAAGTGATGTACATTAAAACTGTTTATAGTGATTCTACATATGAATAGGTGTTCGTTTAGATTGACTGACACGAAAAAATGAAAGTTTCATTTTCTTTACTGGCTGAAAAATAAAAATTATCATCAAGCTAGTCAGTAAAACATTCAATTAAAACCTTTCAAACGGATTTTGGTAAGGTGTAAATTTGGATTACAAGGCCAAGCAAATTAAAACACAAACGTTGAGCAGCTTTGATTATGGAGGGTCATGCCTTTTAAGCAAATTGTTGATATCACATTACCAAACACCTTTAACGATATATATCTTTTATATACATTTACACATAAACTTATACATATATACACCCACATCCATACACACACACGCACACTCACACCCGCCCACACATACATATACACTCGCACACACATGCACCCACACACGCATATATACACATATACACTCACACACGTATATATCCACATATACACTCACACACACATGCACCCACACCCACATATATACACATATACACTCACGCACACACACCCAAACACGCATATATACACATATACACTCACGCACACCCACACCCGCATATATACACATATACTCTCACGCGCACACCCACACCCACACACACATGCACCCACACTCATATATACATATACACTCACACACACACACACATGCATGCACCCACACACGCATATACACATATACACTCACGCACACCCACCCCCACATATATACACATATACACTCACACGCACGCATATACCCATATACACTCACACACACGCACCCACACACGCATATATACACATATACACTCACACCCCCACCCCCACATATATACACATATACACTCACACACACCCACACACGCATATATACACATATACACTCACACACACATGCACCCACACTCATATATACATATACACTCACACACACACACACACATGCATGCACCCACACACGCATATACACATATACACTCACGCACACCCACCCCCACATATATACACATATACACTCACACGCACGCATATACCCATATACACTCACACACACGCACCCACACACGCATATATACACATATACACTCACACACCCACCCCCACATATATACACATATACACTCACACACACCCACACACGCATATATACACATATACACTCACACACATATATACACATATACACTCACGCACACACACATCCACACCCGCATATATACACATATACACTCACGCACACACGTATATACACACATATACACTCACGCACACACACCCACACAGGCATATATACACATATACACACACGCATATATACACATATACACTCACACATATATATATATATATATATATAATATTTTAAATAAAGTACTAGGCGGAAGTTTCTCGAGAGCTCATCCGGTTATCATCTCGTCAGGAGTAAATCGATAGCAATCTAAATAATATTGTAACGAAAATAAAGAGTTCTATTGGGGAACTTATTAAATGTGCCAAACGTACGGGGACATTAAATTTATTTACGTTTAAAAACGATTAAAATATTGGCACAACAGGGGAGAAAAAAAAAGCGGGAGAAAAAATGCAAAGTTCCCCAAAGAGAAGCATTGCGTTTGCTGTTTCTTTTTGCCAGCACAAAGAAGTTGACGCATCGCGATAGAGACGGCCTCTAAAATCTTTAAATTGTTTTTAGAGTCCGCTCTATGTAGGACCTCGAAACAATCTATCGTCCGGTACTATGAATCCGTTATGTTTAATTCTACATCTAAACCCGCTGCATATTTCAGATATGTTGACGACACTTTTGCTATTTTTCCTTCGCAAAGTGAAGCATCGATGTTTTTTAATAGGTTGAATTCTTTACATAGGGCTCTTAAGTTCACTATGGAAAGTGAGAAGGACAATTCGCTTCCTTTCTTGGATGTTCTTGTCGAACTCTTTCGCACTACAATTTATAGAAAGCCGACATTTACTTGCCTATATGTGAACTGGTTGTCTTTTGTACCTAAATCACGTAAGGTCGACTTAATTAATACTTTGGTACACAGATCCCTCGTGATTTGTTCGCCTAACAGATTAGATGTTGAATTCGATAAGATCAGGGAAGTATTCATCAATAATGGTTATCATGTTGACCTTATTGATGATTGTATTTTCAAAAAGGTTGCGGATTTTAAATCCCCTAAGAAGTTTGGACCCTTGAAATGCCCGGTTTATTTGAAATTACTGTGGATTGGGGAGGGGAAGAATAGAATTTCCAAACAGATTCGAAGAAGTGTTTACGACTGCTTCAATTCGGTGTCCTTGCTTTTGGTATATACTACGAGAACTGCTTTTCCGTCTTTCCGGAAGGATAGTTTGCCTTACACCCAAAATAGTAATATTGTATATCAGTTTCGATGCCAGTGCGATGCTGGTTATGTTGGGCGAACATCCTTGCACCTTTTCACTCGTATGCACCAGCATGTTCCATCGAAGATCAGCACAGGGAGGATGGGGTCTGGTGGTCTCCCTCCTTCTGCAGCCTTGGACTCTGCTATTGGCCAGCATTTGGTTGACACCCCGTGCTGTGCCGATAGATATACAATAGATTGGTTCGAGGTGCTACATAGAGCGGACTCCAAAAACCATTTAAAGATTTTGGAGGCCGTCTCTATCGCGGTGCGTCAACATTCTTTGCGCCGGCAGAAAGAAACATCAAACGCATTGTTTCTCTTTGGGGAACTTTGAAATTTTTTTCCCGCTTTTTTTTCTCCCTCGTTGTCCCAATATTTTAATCGTTTTTAAACGTAAATAAATTTAATTTATGTCCCCGTACGTTGGCACATTTAATAAGTTCCCCAATAGAACTCTTTATTTTCGTTACAATATTATTTAGATTGCTATCGATTTACTCCTGACGAGATGATAGCCGAAAGAGCTCTCAAGAAACTTCAACCTAGTACTTTATTTAAAACTGTATACAAATTCTGTACCTCCAAACATATATATATATATATATATATATATATATTTATATATATATATACATGCATATGAATCCACACACATATATATACACATGAATCAGCACACATATATATATATATATATATATATACACATACATATGAACACGCTCATATATATATATATATATATATAGATATATATACACCTATATGTGAACTCACGCACACACATATATACACACATACATGTGTACTACCGCACGCGCATATACTCATACATGTGCATTCTCGCACATATATACATTTTCCGTTTAATAAGGTCAACATGATAATCATGTGCACTCTCGACCATATTGACACATACACAGGAGAGAGAGACAAGGAGAGAGAGAGACAAGGAGAGAGAGAGACAAGGAGAGAGAGAGACAAGGAGAGAGAGAGACAAGGAGAGAGAGAGACAAGGAGAGAGAGAGACAAGGAGAGAGAGAGACAAAGAGAGAAAGAGACAAGGAGAGAGAAAGAGACAAGGAGAGAGAAAGAGACAAGGAGAGAGAAAGAGACAAGGAGAGAGAAAGAGACAAGGAGAGAGAGAGACAAGGAGAGAGAGACAAGGAGAGAGAGAGAGACAAGGAGAGAGAGACAAGGAGAGAGAGACAAGGAGAGAGAGACAAGGAGAGAGAGACAAGGAGAGAGAGACAAGGAGAGAGAGACAAGGAGAGAGAGAGACAAGGAGAGAGAGAGACAAGGAGAGAGAGAGACAAGGAGAGAGAGAGACAAGGAGAGAGAGAGACAAGGAGAGAGAGAGAGACAAGGAGAGAGAGAGACAAGGAGAGAGAGAGAGAGACAAGGAGAGAGAGAGACAAGGAGAGAGAGAGACAAGGAGAGAGAGAGACAAGGAGAGAGAGAGACAAGGAGAGAGAGAGACAAGGAGAGAGAGAGACAAGGAGAGAGAGAGACAAGGAGAGAGAGACAAGGAGAGAGAGACAAGGAGAGAGAGAGAGACAATGAGAGAGAGAGACAAGGAGAGAGACAAGGAGAGAGAGACAAGGAGAGAGAGAGACAAGGAGAGAGAGAGACAAGGAGAGAGAGAGACAAGGAGAGAGAGAGAGACAAGGAGAGAGAGAGAGACAAGGAGAGAGAGAGAGACAAGGAGAGAGAGAGAGACAAGGAGAGAGAGAGAGACAAGGAGAGAGAGAGACAAGGAGAGAGAGAGACAAGGAGAGATAGAGACAAGGAGAGAGAGAGAGACAATGAGAGAGAGAGAGACAAGGAGAGAGAGAGAGACAAGGAGAGAGAGACAAGGAGAGAGAGAGACAAGGAGAGAGAGAGACAAGGAGAGAGAGAGACAAGGAGAGAGAGAGACAAGGAGAGAGAGAGACAAGGAGAGAGAGAGACAAGGAGAGAGAGAGACAAGGAGAGAGAGAGACAAGGAGAGAGAGAGACAAGGAGAGAGAGACAAGGAGAGAGAGACAAGGAGAGAGAGAGACAAGGAGAGAGAGAGACAAGGAGAGAGAGAGACAAGGAGAGAGAGACAAGGAGAGAGAGAGAGACAAGGAGAGAGAGAGAGACAAGGAGAGAGAGACAAGGAGAGAGAGACAAGGAGAGAGAGACAAGGAGAGAGAGACAAGGAGAGAGAGAGACAAGGAGAGAGAGAGACAAGGAGAGAGAGAGACAAGGAGAGAGAGAGAGACAAGGAGAGAGAGAGACAAGGAGAGAGAGAGAGACAAGGAGAGAGAGAGACAAGGAGAGAGAGAGACAAGGAGAGAGAGACAAGGAGAGAGAGACAAGGAGAGAGAGAGACAAGGAGAGAGAGAGACAAGGAGAGAGAGAGACAAGGAGAGAGAGAGACAAGGAGAGAGAGACAAGGAGAGAGAGACAAGGAGAGAGAGAGACAAGGAGAGAGAGAGACAAGGAGAGAGAGAGACAAGGAGAGAGAGAGACAATGAGAGAGAGACAAGGAGAGAGAGAGACAAGGAGAGAGAGACAAGGAGAGAGAGACAAGGAGAGAGAGACAAGGAGAGAGAGACAAGGAGAGAGAGACAAGGAGAGAGAGAGACAAGGAGAGAGAGACAAGGAGAGAGAGAGACAAGGAGAGAGAGAGACAAGGAGAGAGAGACAAGGAGAGAGAGACAAGGAGAGAGAGAGAGACAAGGAGAGAGAGACAAGGAGAGAGAGACAAGGAGAGAGAGAGAAGGAGATAGAGAGAGAAGGAGATGGAGAGAGAAGGAGGAGAGAGAGAAGGAGATGGAGAGAGAAGGAGGAGAGAGAGAAGACGGAGAGAGAGAAGGAGGAGAGAGAGAAGGAGGAGAGAGAGAAGGAGGAGAGAGAGAAGGAGGAGTGAGAGAAGGAGGAGAGAGAGAAGGAGAGAAAGAGAGGGAGAGAAAGAGGAGAGAGAAAGAGGAGAGAGAAGGAGAGAAAGAGGAGAGAGAGAAGGAGAGAAAGAGGAGAGAAAGAGGAGAGAGAGAAGGAGAGAGAGAAGGAGAGAGAGAAGGAGAGAGAAGGAGAGAGAGAAGGAGAGAGAAGGAGAGAAAGAGGAGAGAGAAGGAGAGAAAGAGGAGAGAGAGAAGGAGAGAAAGAGGAGAGAGAGAAGGAGAGAAAGAGGAGAGAGAGAAGGAGAGAAAGAGGAGAGAGAGAAGGAGAGAAAGAGGAGAGAGAGAAGGAGAGAAAGAGGAGAGAGAGAAGGAGAGAGAGAGGAGAGAGAGAAGGAGAGAAAGAGGAGAGAGAGAAGGAGAGAGAGAAGGAGAGAGAGAAGGAGAGAGAAGGAGAGAGAGAAGGAGAGAGAAGGAGAGAAAGAGGAGAGAGAAGGAGAGAAAGAGGAGAGAGAGAAGGAGAGAAAGAGGAGAGAGAGAAGGAGAGAAAGAGGAGGGAGAGAAGGAGAGAAAGACGAGGGAGAGAAGGAGAGAAAGACGAGGGAGAGAAGGAGAGAGAAGGAGAGAAAGACGAGGGAGAGAAGGAGAGTGAGAGGAGGGAGAGAAGGAGAGTGAGAGGAGGGAGAGAAGGAGAGTGAGAGGAGGGAGAGAAGGAGAGTGAGAGGAGGGAGAGAAGGAGAGTGAGAGGAGAGAGCGCGGCATACAGACAGGAAGACATATGGAGACATGAAGACAGACGGGCATGCATGCGGACGGACATGCAGGCAGACGGACACGCAGGCAGACAGACATGCAGGTAGACGGACACGCAGGCAGACGGACATGCATGTAGGCTGATATCAGATAGATAAATATTTTAAAATGCTATTTAAACTACTTTTCGGATTTTTCTCAGCTTTATTTACTTATGCGCATATTATTTTTAAGTAGGGAAAATATTTTTAAACCATGACAAACATAATTACATAATTGTTTCCGCGGTGCATAAGTGTCGTCATGAATCAAATATAACACGCTGTAAGAAATAAAATGGGGTCACACAACACCTTAAACTTTAGGAAATATAAACTTTTCCTAATTTATTTGAATATAATCTGTAATTCGTGAGTCTGTTTAATAAAAGGATTGGCATGAATAAACGTTGAAATATCAAGTAAAAATAGTCTCCATAAACATACAGTACTGTTTCCTTGTATCACGACACAACTGCGCGGCTAGACAAACATTTTCCCAGCCGTGAATAAAACCTACACCCGTCGCATTGACAATCGGCAGCTCCCACTATCAGACCACGAATCAGATCGTTAATAATTCTCCTAGAGTGTGTATTTAATCAACACTCGCCCGTCACAACTGTGCTCTAAACATCAATGTGTTTACTTAATAGTGGGCGTCGCTTAATAGCTTAACTACGCGTCGGGTGAAAATACATTTACAAAGTGCTAAACCCAAAGAAAATAGGCTTTAATTGTCAACCACATACATTACTGTTTCGTTGTGCCACGGCTCATCAGCTATGCATACACCTTCCCTCAACCGAAGATCGAACCTACAACCATCGCATTGGCAGTCGGGTATGTATGTTTCAAGTGTAACGTTATACTTTGTATTTAATCTCATGACCAGCAGTAGTTAACACCTTTTTAACACTGATGAATATGTAATTATAAAGTACCTGTATGTACCGTGTAAAAATATTACAAACTAAGATTGGAAAGCATGTGTGGGGGGTAGCTAGTAACCGCGATGGGGCCGTGTCGCAGTGGATAGAGGTTGTCAGTCTCTACAGTTGCAGGTGAGACTTATCTGAACATAGCAGTTCAACACTACCTAAATCCGGTCAGAGACTAACTTGACCAAAACGTGGTGAGACGAGATACAAATATGGATGGCAATAATTGCTGATAATGCAGTTAGGAGATTCGGAGTACCTATCCCGAAACGGTTACCACCTGACGAAGCCCCGGGGTAATAGTTGGCTGAGACATTGTGAAACAACTAAAGATGAGGATAATACTCCGCAATAAATATATTATTATTATTATTATTATTATAAAACGGTGTCTACATTAATATATATATATATATATATATATATATATATATATATATATATATATATATATATATACAGTGATGATCATATTTATTGGCACAGGAAAATAAAAGTTAAATTTTGTCTAATAAATTCTAAAAAAGGGATTAAATTAAAGAAAATAACAAAGTATATTATGTATTTTTAACTGGCCTTTCCGATGCAGCAATCGGATTTTAGAAAAAATAAATAACAAAGGAACAACAAACATAATTGCAAAAAACCCTTGTTCAAAATTATTGGCACGGCTTTGTTTTTCTTTTAGTATCAGTATAATATCAATCAATTTCCGGTTTACGTGCTTTCTGAACTTTTTTATAGCCATATTATGCTTGTTTAACGCTAATTCAGTGAATAATTTTTTTCAGATAATTTTTAGATAGCGATTTATTTAAACTATTATAAGTGACTAAATTATAATTTTCAATCGCCATGGTTAAAACTAAGGAACACAGCGAAGACGTCAGGAAGCTTGTTGTAGCATGCCATACCAATGGGGAGGGCTATGATAAGATTTCAAAGAAGCTAAACCTTCCCAAATCCACTGTTAGAGCCATAATAAACAAGTTCAAATCGCAAGGCCACGTTATGAGTTTAGAGGGTAGAGGGAGAAAAAGGATTCTTTCCCCAAGAGATGAACGGAAAATTGTTAGACAAGTAAAACAAAACCCAAGGATCTCTGTTGGGGAGATTGTTGATGAACAGAGCACCTCTGGAGTGAAT
Organism: Euprymna scolopes; assembly: GCF_053919585.1. Classification (NCBI taxonomy): domain Eukaryota; kingdom Metazoa; phylum Mollusca; class Cephalopoda; order Sepiida; family Sepiolidae; genus Euprymna; species Euprymna scolopes. The sequence continues at coordinate 97,369,845 of NC_136501.1, read as the reverse complement.
GTATCTCGACATACAGTTGGTAGAGTTTTGAAGAGAGCTGGTTTAAAAGCATGTCGTCCGAGAAAGACTCCCTTATTGAAGCCTATGCACCTGAAAGCAAGGCTAGCCTTTGCAAAACGTCATATTGATAAAGATGTTGCATTCTGGAAACGTGTTCTATGGACTGACGAAACGAAAATAGAGTTATTTGGCCATAATAAAGTGTCTTATATTTACAGAAAATCTGGCGAAGTTTTCCTGCCTAAGAACACCATACCCACAGTGAAGCACGGTGGAGGCAGTTTGATGTTTTGGGGATCCTTTGCTGCCTCTTGACCAGGGAGACTTGTTAAGGTCACAGGTAGCATAAAAAAGGAAGATTATGTTAAAATATTGGATGAAAACCTGAAAGCCTCTGCTAAAGAGCTCTCACTTGGTCGTCGTTGGTGGTTCATGCAAGATAATGACCCAAAGCATTCGGCTAAACTGACTAAGAAATGGCTTGAGGACAATCATATTAATGTTTTGAAGTGGCCATCACAAAGCCCAGACCTTAATCCAATTTAACATTTATGGAGAACGTTAAAATTGAGGGTAATGCAAAGGAAGCCTAAGAATCTAATTCAATTGGAGGATTATTGTCAGGAAGAGTGGGCTAAAATTACAACTGAAGAGTGCAACAACTTGGTTGTAAACTATGAAAAGCGACTGAGGAAGGTAATCAGGACCAAAGGCTATACTATTGATTATTAAATAAATCGTGCCAATAATTTTGAACAAGGGTTTTTTGCAATTATGTTTGTTGTTCCTTTGTTATTTATTTTTTCTAAAATCCGATTGCTGCATCGGAAAGGCCAGTTAAAAATACATAATATACTTTGTTATTTTCTTTAATCTAATCCGTTTTTTAGAATTTATTCGACAAAATTTAACTTTTATTTTACCGTGCCAATAAATATGATCATCACTGTATATATATATATATATATATATATATATATATATATATATATATATATATATAAGACTCATTTTCAGTGGCATAATTTAATATTAAGTTTTGCCAAAAAGCAATACTGCAATGTGCAGAAGTTGAATATTCTAATAAATGTTCACTCTATATGGTTGGGTGCAGAGCGTTCATAGTTAGTCAATTGCACAAAATATTTGCCAGTTTACTTGGAGTAAAATGCAAGTCTATTAAATATAAGGAGACGTTGCGACTGAGGCCCAAGTTCAAGAAAAGTATTGGTTATCAACAATTACACCGATGATTGTGCACGTGCGATTGTTTTATATAAAAATATTTTAAATCTTTTTTCCAAATATTTATATCTATAATATAAAGCTGAACGTCTGTGCGTGTGCCTTGCAACGAATAGGCTCCTATATGGTTGACTATTATAGACAACTGATCAAACATAATGATAAAAGATGTATCGAGACACAGAAATGGGTACGTTTGATCTGGCATAATGATGATTCATTAAAATTGTGGGGTCTGCGTACGCGTCTGGTCCAAAAAGTATGGAAATAAAAAAAAAAATAAAAAATTGTTAAAGTTTTTATTTTCGTATGCGTGTACATAAGAACACTTTGATAAGTATGTTTTAACTTAAATAGGGATGGTATAATCAAAATTGTGGGGGCTGCGCTCGCGCCTGGCTTTCATAGAATGGAAATAGGCACATGCTTAAATAAACACCTCTATATCTCTCTGCGTAAGTATACTTTGATAATTATGTTGCAGTTTGAAGAAATATGGTATACTAAAATTATGGGGTGTTCGTTCGCGCCTGGCCTCAATAGAATGGAAATATCTCACAAAGTTTAACAAGTTGTTTTAATATAGACCAACGAATGTTGTGATAAGTTTTTCAGTGTGAACAGGTATGGTATAATACATTAGACGTTTATCTATTTTATTTTTACTTTAATAATATTTTGCTTTGGTTTTGATACCCTCAAATTCGAAGCTGTCTCTTTACAACCCTTCCTTTTCATAACCTATCATACTTTCATAAATCAGAGTCCATTTTGTGTAAGCTGTTTTTGAACCCAGCTAACGACGGGTACGTTTGCTAGTGTGCATATATATATATATATATATATATATATATATATATATATATATATATATATATATATATATGTGTGTGTGTGTGTGTGGGTGTGTACAACTATGTATGTACAGGCAAATAAATACACACAGACGTATAGTTTTATCTATATAGACAAATACTACACATTTTCTACACTTAACATACTATTCTTTTAGAACGATTAGTTTATTAAAACCAAAGGCTCCTTGTCAGGCAACATAAATCTAGTTTGTCCGCTATTCATCATAGCTGGTTCTTAAATGAAAGAATCTCTCTCTCTCTCATATATATATATATGTATATATATATATATATATATATATATATATATATATATATATAAATAACACTTATATTTCAGCCCGGCGTTGCCCAGGTGTTTGGAAGTCTATGGAGAGCAAAAAAGAAAAAAAAGCGGCCATTTTTTTTTATTTGACCCTTATTATGACCCTTTAACATGAAGTGTTTTGGACTTAAATCAAGTTATTAAGTTAGATCCATGTCCAAGGAATACATATCTCTAATTTCAAGTGTTTAGACCAAAGATTGTCGGAGGAGTTTGGTAGAGTTCGTAAAGGACACATCGTTGAACTTTGACCCCTTAGAAGCCAAATTTCTCGCCGAAAACCGACTACAAGTAATTTTCCAAATCTTAATACCATGTATATTAAATTTCCAGCATGTACACTGAAAATTGTCAGTTCTTGCTTAAGAAAATGTACACAGACAGTCAGACAGACAGACATACACACACCCACAGACACTTTCAATGTGTATGTGTGTGTATGTATGTATGTATTTGTGTGCTTATTAAGAAAGCATGAAAAATTAGTATCTGAGGGCATAAACTGTCTATTGATGTGTTTTATAATTATAAGTTCATTAAAAATGAACCACCGAAGCCCTGTCTGTGATATACACTTTATAAATTCAATTAGGAAGCATTTAGCAATGTTTAGTTTTTTTCACAAACACTGTTGCCTTCTTTACTATTATGTTCGCTTTTTACATTTATATGAGTGTAATTTCCGCTAATTCTGCCATTTGGTGTTGCTCTGCAAATAATGTCTTAGAAACAGAAGCAAACAGTTTAATTGTGTCTGTTCAAATCTTCCACCCAATAGTAATTGTCACTTGCGGGACTAATTTCTGCTAAATAATGAAACTTGTGTCAGTACGTATAAAGATAAAATACGGTGATCTAACGAATGTAGCTATGCAATTGATCTAATTGAATAGTCGAACAATTAATAACTGTACACTGCTATATTTACTGAATAACTGTTTACTCAAGAGTTGTTATTGTGTAGTTCCTTTTGACTATTACGATACCAGGTGTTGATAAGAGATACATTGCTCCCAGACCTGTTGTAACTATCGCCTTTGTTAACCCAATCGACAAAACATGATTATAATATGAAGATATACCATTCTGTGAGGGAAGTAGCACAGACATTTACACTATCAACCTCACTCCAACAACAATCGATAAGGTACATAATCAGCTGAACGAAAATCGCTCGACAATATCAAATTAGTTTCTTTTTCAATAAATGACTGATCGATATTCAATTGTCTGGGGAAGCCATTTTTCTGATACATCCACAATTCGCTAAGACTTAAATATATGATTACTTTCTATAAAATCCGTTTCTATTTTATTATAAGCATTGTGCCGTTCAATACGGAATCGTGTATATTGCCTTTTCAAATTGTTTTTAAACTTTGTGTTGTGTTACTTACAGATAATAATGGGCTCTCCTACTAAGTATAAAATCAAGAGTATTATTATCACCAGTTATGCACAATATTGCACTCAGGAAACCCAGACTGGCGTATATTCACACTTTGCATTTGTTGTATTATCTTTTGTGGTAAATACAGTTGTCTCCTTCTCCAACATCAGGGGTCTACGTTCTAACCTTCCATAAGTTGAAACCAATTACAGGAGACTAAACCAGATTTTTTTTTTAAGTGAAACCGTCATTGGACAAGCTATTTCCCTTGAAGAGTTCGCAATTAAAGGATACGCAACCTGAACTTCTAAATCTGACTTCCAAGATCGCCATGGGCATGGACTATGTGGCTATACTAAAGATGGCTTTCCATATGGTAGAGACAACTCCAGAGATGATCCTAACTTACCCTATATGAGCTTCCGAGTTGCATTAGCTCACACTACTGCATTTATATTTACTCTCTATCGCCCCAACAACAGCGGAGTAACTATCTTTAAAAGGATATCTGAGAAAATTGACCAAGTCCTATCTGTTTATCCGTCAGCTAACATTCACGTATGTGGAGACTTGAATGTTCACAGCCTGAAATGGGTGACCCACTCAAACAAGACCGATTATGAGGGGAGGTTCTGTCATGATTTCTCCATTGCTTATGACCTAACTCAGATTGTTCAGGAGCCCACCCGTGTGCCCGACAATGACTGCCAGTATGCAAGTCTACTAGACCTTTTTCTCACAACTTGACTTTGTTCAGTTTCTGTTCTGTCGCCTCTTGGATCTTTCGATCACTGTTGTATCAATTAAGATAAAAAAAGTAATAAGTCCTAAGATGTACCTCTCCATCGAAGAGTGTATCGATACACTAAGGCTGACTGGGATAGCTTCCGTACATTTATATCTGATCTACCCCTTCCTTCCATATTTAAAAAGGATGTGTCCTCTATAGTATTAGACCTGACGGAATGGTAAATTGTAGGCATAGACCGTTTCATACCCTCAAAATGTCGCAGCAAAAACTTTACAGCCAGCCATGGTTTTGTCCAGAATGTGCCGCTACCATTGCGCACAGAAATCACTTTTTCCACTGTTACTAATGTAATAGATGTATGGAAACTAAAGCCGCTTTCAGGACTGACAGCAACTACTGTAAGAAAGTAATAAAGAACGCAAGTGAGTTGTATACTCAGTCCGTCAAGTCCAAAGTAGATGAGCAGCGGCTTGGTTCCCACCAGTTTTGGCAAATAGCAAACAGAATCATGAACAGAAGCGTGTGCTCTATCCCAACTTCAATCAATGGACCTGATGTAACCTCATCAGCATCAGACAAAGCCAAACTCTTTGCCAAGAATTTGAAGCTAATTCTACCCTTTCCGACCAAGGCCACCAACCCCCAATATTTCCTCCTGTATCAAAACACGTTATGTGATATAAATATACCTGCACGTTATGTTGCCAAGCTAATCGAAAACCTTTATTCCAGTAAAGCGACACGCCCTGAGGGGATTCCAAATATAGTACTCCAAAATCTGCAACCAGCACTAGCGCCCATACTTACAAAACTGTTTAAACGTTGTCTTAAGGAGAATGGCTTCCAATTACCGTCGAAAAAATCAAACCAGTCTGCCATGTATTTAAGAATTCAGGTCAATAAGTTTCCTGTGCATCACGAGTAAGTTTCTGGAATCTGTAATCAACCATTTCAACAAAACCTTTTTAGTGATACACAATATGGTTTCCGTTTTGCTCGATCTAAAGCAGATGTACTTACAATTATGTCTCATAGTATTAGCAAATCTCCCGAGGGAGGAAACCTTTATAGGGCAACTGCTCTTGACATATCTAAGGTATTGGATAGGGTATGGCATTAAGGTTTACTTCACAAGATCTCCAGCTATGGTATAGCTGGAAATGTCTTCTCACTTATGAACCTATCAGAAAGAAATGATTTAATAAGATTAGTAGTTGAGAGGCAACAATCAGAAGCTCACAGTATTAATGCTGGACTCACTCAGGGATCCATCCTGGACCCAAATCTATTCCTGATCTAGATTAATGATCTTCCAAATCACACCCTTACATCATTCGTAGACATTTTTTGCTGATGACACTGATTTATGGTAGCCCATCTAAGACAGTAAACAACCGAGTTCTCTTCTATTCTCTTTCCTCTGCTCTTGAGCACGTGGTACAATGGGGAAAGTGGTGGCTGGTTAATTTTAATGCAACTAAAACCAAGCTTCTCTCTTTACATCATCAACACTGATCCACATCTGGCATCAATTGAAATTAATGGCTCTCGTCTTGGGAGTCCCCACATTTTGACAAGCTTCTGGGCTTGCCCGTTACTTCTGATCTTAAATGGAACACTAACATCTAATCTGTTGCCAAAGCCGCTGGAAAATGGCGGGATCTTTCTATCGATCCCGTAGATCGATCACTGCTGATGCAATTCTCTACCTATATAAGAGCCAGATATGTCCAAGGATGGAATACTGTTGTCACATCTGGGCAGTAGCTGCTAAAAGGGACTTGCTCTGCCTTGATAGAGTTCAAAATAGACTTCGTGGCCTCGTAGATGTCCTTTTCTCTTCCTTGCAACCTCTATATCACACAAGAGATGTTGCGAGTTTGTCTCTGATGTATCGTTATTTTCATGGAAAGTGTTCGACTAAGCTTCAATCTATGGTCTCCTCTCGCCAAGCTTTCACAAGTAACACTCGTCTGGCTGAAAATACTATCAATAATTCCCCTCACTATCTGTGCCTAAACCGAAACGTAGATTCTATGAACAAAGCTTTCTTAGAACTGCACGCCTGTGGAATTGTCTTCCGTTTTCCTGCTTTCCGGCATACTGCAATATGGTCGTCTTCAAGTCTTACGTAAGCAAGTTCTTGATGAGCCGTTCCATATAAGTTAACAAATTTACCGAACTGATTACTATATTGCCCAATTTCTACTGTACACTCTTTAACCCTTATCCTCTAGCGGCATCTTGCCCTTGATAATGTGGTGATGCCTGTTTTAAAAAATATCCATTAATTCTTGAAGAGTGTATTTCTTCTCGACTTTAAAATTATGTGTGGAGATATGTATAATCTATCTGTATAATTATAAAACTCAATTGACCTTGTAACGCGTGATATAACCCCTTTTTCGGTTTACGACATCCAGTTGCGCATGCGCGCATAAAATTTAACCCAGAACAACGTAAACAAATAAAGACAAAACCGTTCTTTTGCAGATTTTGACTTGCGCACTGAAATATTAACGTTATTACTTCGAAATTATTTAACATGGAAAGAGTGGAGGTCTTTTGCAATTCTTTATTACAGCTAGACTGTCGCTATTTTCTTACAACTAAACAACTTTAGCCCGTTGACAAACATTACAATTTTAGTAAAACCAAGACTGCTACTACTCTCTATCCGTCCCTTTCCCTTCCTTCCTTTTTTATTTTTGTTTACATTTCTAGATACAAAATAGGTGTGTGAGAACGCTAAATTCGTAAACACATTAACTAATCCGTGTCAGTAATAGTTTTATTTTATTTATTTAGGTTTTATTTTTTTATTTCAGGTTTTATTAATTATTTTTTTTAATTTTAAGTGTCTATAACTTTGTTGAAGGAGTCCAATATGTGTTTTTCGTTATATTTCTCATCAGTAGGACCATGTGTGTTTTTGTTGCTAAATGACTTTCGTTGGAGAGTCATGTTAATTTTCGATTTTTAGCGATCATTCGGAAAAATAGGTAACTTTTCATGAATAGGGAGGATTTATTTTTATGTTTGAGTGATCCGTTTGTGATTTTTAATTTTAATATACTTTCATAGAAATGTTTCTATTATGTAAAAAAAAAAAAATATTTACGTCACAAGTGTCACGCACATACACGAATTCCATAGCTTATGTAATATACTGACCCAACGGGTCATGGGTAGTCTAGTCTATAATAGAAATCTCAAATTTATGTATGTATGTATGTTTGTATGTATGTTTGTATGCCTGCCGAAAACTTTCGACATAAGCGAAGGAGTGTCACGTCATCGTTATCGTTTCCAAGCACGCCCCTCTGGACGAAAAGATATCGAAAAATTGTTAAAAACATTAATTTCTTCACCTCAAGACGGCCTTTTGCTTCAGGGAAGGGTCGCTTTTTTGCCCATATGTTCAAAAGGCATATCCTATTTTCGAATGAATTATCTTAATTAAAAACTTTTTCACTTTTTTCGCTTTCTTTTCCTAATTCGTTGTACGAGTTCGAGCCTGCCAACCTACTATCACATTTTTTTTTGTTCAACATACACCTCCAAATATCCGGGGAACGGCAGCACCCAGGCTAGAATTTTATATTCGCCTTTTTATTAGATTTGCATATTTTACACAAATAAACATATACGGTGTACTGAGACTATACATCAGATAAATAATAACCTTTGATGGCTAAATGATTTAGTTTCATTGCCGTTGAAATTTCTATAATTTTGTAAAGTAAAAGATAGAGACAGCCAGGGAATTACACACAGAAGTTGTCTGGGAAAATTATCTTTTTATCTAGAAATTGTTTTTATTTTACCATGGCCAACCCTCGTTTGATTGTTACTATGGAAGTGTGTTATGTTACGTGCTATAAATTTCGGCTTTAACTACATAACAGAAGTACACACCATGTAAGTCCTCTTTAGCACTCACTTGACCAAACAGAAATGCACAACTATGGTTAAAGTATTGTTTTACATCCTACACATAATTAAAGGACCAGCCCTAGGACTCCTCCATAAATTGGCAATCAGCAGCTTTAGATAAACAGAGCACTACCAGATTAACAGTTTACTTGACAGCTTACTTGACAGTATATTTTGTAGATTTTCTCTAATTAATACTGACTGTGAATACGAAGGAAAAACGTTACGTATGACTCATAGTTTCATCATGAATAAATCATGGAATGTTTTTATTTGTTTGTCTATATCTGTAATATCAAGTTTTTTTTGGGGGGGGTTTACATAGGCATCACTACTTATCAAAGCCCAGAGGTCACACAAGGATAAGGGTTAAAGAGTGTACAGTAGAAATTGGACAGCATAGTAATCATTAGTAATGAAAATTTGGTAAATTTGATAACTTATATAGAACGGCTCATCAAGAACTTATTTACGTTAGACTTGAAGACAAACATATTGTAGTCAGCCGGAAAGCAGGAAAACGGAAGACTATTCCACAGGTGTTCAGTTCTAAGAAAGAAGCTTTGTTCATGGAATCTACGTTTAGGTTTAGGCACAGATAAAGCGTTGGGGGGAATTATTGATAGTGTGTACAGCTAGACGAGTGTTACTTGTGAAAGTTTTGCGAGGGGGACCATAGATTGAAGCTCAGTCGAACACTTTCCATGAAAATAACTATACACCAGAGACAAATTCGCAACATCTCTTGTGTGAGATAGAGGTTGCAAGGAAGAGAAAAGGACATCTACGAGGCTACGAAGTCTATTTTGAATTCTATCAAGGCAGGGCAAGTCCTTTCTAGCAGCTCCTGCCCGGATGTGGCAACAGTATTATATCCTTGGACGTACCTGGCTCTTATATAGATAGAGAATAACATAAGCAGTGAGATATTTACCGGATCGATAGAAAGATCCCCCCATTTTTCCAGGGGCCTTGGCAACAGATTTGATGTACGTGTTACATTTAAGATCAGGAGTAATTGTCAAGCCCAGAAGCTTGTCAAAAGTTCATTAGATCATGAATTATCATAAGTGATCGATATAAAAAAAGGTTGAGAAATATGAAAAATGAAAATACCTGATAACTCTTTTCCATTAGAAGCCCCATGAAAGAGTATGCCACGCTGTTGGTCGCGTGTTTTGGTCGATTTACAAACGACACATCAATAAAAATTGTGTGCTTCTTTACCTCTATTTGATTACTAGAACTGATTATATTTAAGGATATCTTTGTAAAGATTCAGCGTACAAATCACGCAAGATCGCATATATTGTTTAAAATTATAGAAAAAAAAAATAGTCGCCATGCCAGACCTCAGCATAGGAATTCAAAACTATCGATAGCAGAACTTAGAGAATATTTTATATGAAGTTGTAATAATTTAAATAGATTTACTTTAGTAGTTCAGTTTCTAAACGAATGTAAGATTTCCATCACTGACTTATGAAATAATATATTACTGTGTTGTATAACTTCGAATACTTTATAAACAATGGGATAATACCATCATCATCATGACGGGCTCCTTACCCGGACCTATGTGACTCTTCTTCTCCAGAGCTTCCTGTCTTCCATCAGTTGCCTCAGATCTTCAGGTTCACAGTTGGCGACGTGTGCTATTTGTTGGATGTACGTGGATCAAGGTCGTCCTCTGTTAGCGCTCCGTATCGTGGAGTCCATAGCAATACACCCACCAATTAGTGCTTGCTCATTAAATCATTTATCTCAGATAGGCTCATAAGAGTAGTGGTTGATGGGCAGAAATCACAGGCCCACAGTATTAATGCTGGAGTCCCTCAGAGGCTTTCCTGGGCCCAACTCTTCCTGATCTACATTAATGATCTCCCAAAACACATACTTAAATCTTTCGTTGACATCTATACTGATGACACGACCATCTATGGCAACGCATAAAAGGTCGTAAATGATGATCTCTCCTCTGAGCGCGTGGTGCAGTGGGGAAAGAGGTGACTGGTTATCTGTAATGCATCTAAGAGAAAGTTCCTATCTCTACATCATCAACGCTCTGATCCCCATCTGGCATCAATTGAAATGGATGACTCCCGTCTAGGGGAGGCCCCATGTTTCGATAAGCTTCTGGGTTTGACATTTACTCCTGATCTTAAATGGAACACATACATCACGTCTGTGGCCAAGGTCGCTGGGAAAATGGTCGGATCCTTCTACTGCTCCAGAAGATATCTCACTAATGATGGAATTCTCTATCTATATAAAAGCCAAGTACGTCCAAAGATGGAGTACTGATGCCACATCTGGGCGGGAGCTGCTAAACCCAGCATATCCTGCATTGACAGAGTACAAAATAGACTTCGTGGCTTGGTGGGGGTGCTCTTTTCTCTACCTTGCAACCTTTTTCCCCACAGAAAAGACGTAGCGAGCCTGTCGTTGTTCTATCGTTATTTCCATGGCAAGTGCTAGTCTGAGCTCAATTCTCTGGTCCCCCCTCGCCAAACTTTTTCAAAAAACACCAGACTAGCTGAAATCACCGTCTATAATTTTCCCCACTCCTTATCTGTGCCTAAATCAAAACGGAGATTCCATGAACAAAGCTTTCTCATAACCGCATTGCTGTAACTGTCTTCCGTTTTCCTGCTTTCCAGCTGACTACAATAGGGTCGCCTTCAAATCCAACGTAAACCAGTTTGTGATGAGCCGTTCCACTTTAGTTAACAAATTTACCGAATTCCAAATACTATCGATTACTATATTGCCCAATTGAGTACTGCACACTGTTTTACCCTTATCCTCGAGTGGTCTCTTGGCATTTATAAGTGAGATGACTGTGTTCAAAAATGTTTGGTTCGTTTAAAATATATTTAATTGAGAGAAAAGTTTAATATTTTTTTCGACGATATATCATTCACTTCTGTATTAAGGAGAAATACTGTAACCTTAAAACACGATATAGACGATTGATAGACATTTATGGCGCACTGTTTTCATTATCCCACATACCCTTCATGCGACGTCTCATTTTACTCGAGCAAAGGAGTCTAATATAACAGAAAATGACATTCCGAACAAAACAGATTCTTTTTCTATAGTATTTAACGTGACAGATGTGGATTACTGCTTCGCTCATATCGTAAAATAATTATGCAGTTCGATGTATGAAGCATTGTAAGACACTTGCGAGACATTTCTCATTTAAATAGTATGTTAAAAATAGTTATTGTTATATGATTCCATATGGAGACCCGTGCAATAGCTACATTTAATGTAATCGTTTTCACATAAAGGCTATCTTGAAATTAGATATGAAAAATGTCAAATAGCGAGAGAGATATATAGTGAGTGAGATGGATTTTTTGTAGTATACGCATTCATTACAAATAGTATATTTCAGTTATTCTAGTTCGGTGTACAAGATATTTAAGCGCTTTTATACACACTAATAATATCAATACATAATATTTTCTCACCTTAATGTTCGAAAATCCAATAAGCAAAGGGTACGTTTCCAAACATGGCTGCAACAATAAATTTAAAATAAAATAAGCTTTCATATTTTACAAAACCAAACGATCACGAAAACATTACGATAAAGATGAGTAGACGTCTACAATTTATTTATTCAATTAACAAAGCTTCTTTCTTAGAACTGAACGCCTGTGGACCGCTGTTCCGCTTGCCTGCTTCCCTCTCGACTTCAACCTGGATGTCTTCAAGCCCAACACAAATTCCTGATGAACCGCCCACTTAGTAATGCAAATTTACCAATTCTCCAATACTATTACTACACTATCCCTTTGATTACTGCACACACAATAACCCTTACCCCCAAGTGGCAATTGAGCCTTGATAAGTGGTGAACCCCATGTAAAAAAAAGGTAGATTGTACTAAAATTGCTGCTTCGTGGGATGATTTTGCCAAGATATAGTTAATATTGTCCTTAGCATACGGGTGTATGTGCCGTCTAGTTTTCTTTCCAATTTTTTTTGTTTATAATACCACTAATATTATACTGTTTGCAATAGTGATTTAAACATTTTTTATGATATTGTTTATGTAATAATGTGAAAGCTCGCTCGATAGCATCGCAGACCTGAACGTTTGGTTTCATGTAGTCTTATTTGTCTTAGCTGTTTCAGCGTATCTTACATTGGCGGTTGTCGAGGGTTGTGCACGCATTTATGAAAATTTAATGAAACTAAATAAGAAAAAACAACATAAGACACATGCTGAAAATATAAGTTAACATATGTGTGCGTGTGCATCTAGGCGACACCACCGATTCGCTTGAGGTTAACGTCTGCATCTACACCTAATGTTGAGGTCGTTTTCATCACTCAATTTTTCAATTCATTTTCACAGCGTTCTTTCGATTGTGCCAAACATGTCATCGCTCTAGTCTCAGCAGCAGTTGACAATTTAAGACTATACTTTCGAGAACTGTTGCAAAACCAACGACCACACCTAAACATGCACGTAAAAACTAATTATATGTCAGTTGTTTTTTATCTCGTTTACTGAAACACGTTCAGTTATCATCCAATTAGCTTCTTTTTGATGGTCTTTGTAAACAACGCTCTGTCTATTGCTCTGCGGATAAACAAATTACATGTTTCGTGGATGATATTTTTTTTGTTTTTTTTTCACCATTTCCAAACTCTTTGTACTAATTCCTTTCACTCATTGTAGTGAAACATTGAAAATAAGTAAATTCTTAAAATGTATCAATGCTTAGTACTTGCGAGCAAAACTAATCGAGCATATGCTTATTTTGTTATATAGAAATTAAAATATGCATTATTTTTATATATTTATTTAATTCAATCCATGATCATAAAGCACTGATAAATAAATTGAGTATGTTTTACGGATTTTCAATGCACACAATTCATCACAGTTAAATTGTATTTGATTTCATAAAAATAGTGTAATCAAATTAATATGAAACCATTAATTCAGTTTATACAATTTTTTATCAATATATGATGAGTTTATACGTAGAAACAAGGCATAGCTCTTTAGTTCCAGGAATATATTTTACCATTTGTGGGAGTAGACTATTTATTATTTTCCTACAAATGAACATATACGCGAGAACGAACACGGTTAAACTTAATAAATTTTGAACTTGTGTGTAATTATATTTTTTATGTAAAATTAAGTTGAATGGATTACTTCCTCTTTGCAGATAATACTAGGTTATTTGGTTTGATCCAAATATAGCGATCACTCAAAGCGATGTCATAAATGTAAGAAACATGATTGTTTTCTTCCCGATGTTACATTTCGGGATACTTAAAAAGAATTTACAGAAGACAGCGGGTATCCGAAAGTGTATATTCTAGTTGCCAATTTTCATTGACAGTTTCCATTGCAATATTATAGCTGGTCTAGGTTTTTCAGAATTTACTACAATGCGAAATTGTATGGTTACTAATATTGGATGTGATTCTAGGTTACAAATATCGGTGGTGGCTCAAATTCATTATTATATCTGATGCTCTCTCATATATATATATATATATATATATATATATATATATTAGAAAAAAGAGAGAGAGAGGCAAATAGATATGTGTGTATACACATGTAATTATATATGTTAATTTTCTTGAGAAATTTTGAAATTATTTTTCACTCCTAGTGTATTTTACACTATTTTGTTGAGAAGATCAATTAATGTTAAATATAAAAAAAAACACGTATAAAATACCTAGAAATTCCCGCTTTACAACGTTGCCCGGTTGCAACATGCCATTTACTCATAAAAAAATTAAACTACATTTGTTGGTGGGACATTCCTAACGTCCTAATAGAACAGATGTCGGAATTGACAAACCGCTCCTCCTTAGATTAAGGATGTCATATAGAATAGACACGACCAACATCGCTATGGTGAGAAAAGATTTTGGAATAGACACCTCATTTAATGGGACACTGCCAAGTTCAACCATTATGTATATTGTCAGCATACCCCTCTGCAAAAATATAAACCAGGAAAAATAAAGTGGGTGGTAGTGTCGTGCTGAAAGAATTACAATCTCGCGTGCATAGAACGGTGAATTATAGTGCATAATGCATGTCATATCTCGAAAATTACTTGTATCCGCCAAATTTTAAATAGACTGCCTTGTTTAGAATAGTATAACATATAGAATTCGACAGTTTAAAGCAAATAGCGTAGTTAGTGCTTATGTAAATAAATACCTACAAAAATAAGATTATGTTAAAGCAGTGTGAAAAGTTAGTCATGAAAATCGAACTCACTAATCACAAATAAATGGAAAAAAACAATATTTTACAAATCAGACAATGTAATGGATATATATCTGCTTAAGCGGCGTGAAAATAAAACTGGCGTAAATGTAGGAAAATACAATTAATACACATTAATATTTAAGACATTTACAATATTTAGAAACATTTTCAAACACTTTGGAGTTTTTTGTTTTAATAAACTTTTACATGAAATAAATCGACTAAACTACATTAAAACTTATGATTTTTTTTAATTTCCTTTAATTTACTATGGATTTTTGACAGAAATATGACGACCAATTCTATAACAAAAACTTATATAAGCATTGTTCGAACAAATATTGTCGAACTATTTTCAAAGACATGACAACGAATTCTGTTTTTATGTTATATTTTGTTTTTGTTTTTTTTGGGTTTTTTTTTGTTTTTTGACAGACGTTTATTCCTGATTAGCGCGTCGTTCAGACAGCAACATTAAAAACAAATAAAAATATGCGTCGGCAAATACCGGTGTATCCTAAAAACTAAAATATTTGTTGGTCACCAAACCATATACATTATACTTCTGTCTTTTCTTTTTCTCTTATTTAAGAGAAAAAAAAAGACAGAAATACAATAATCGAAAATTGTTGAAACAAATGTTTGTAATTCTTGAGTTTGTGACAGTTTTACGGTTCTGAATTTTGTGCGGTATGATTTATTATTTGTCTGTGTTTCCTTATTTGACTGCTATGAGTACAACATTCTCGCCATTAACACTTCAGACCTGCTTACTCCAAAATATTTGTTCCAAACTCGGGTATTTGCACAAACTGTCTAACATTAATGCGGGGGTGGCAATCCTATTTTTGATCAGCCGAACTGAGAATTGAACCTTCAATCTTCATGAACATGACATTTACAACTGAATTATTTCACGTACTCTATCAACTGCAGCATCCTTAGTGTTATAAAATGGTCCCACCTTGGGCACAAAGTTTTCTGAGTAAGACTAGTATTACCTAAAAAATGGGAAGTTATATCGACAGAAATGGTATGTAAATAACGTTTAAAGCTAAAACAATCTGAAGGTTTTTTTTTACATCACTTATCGAAACCTGATGATCACTTGGAGATGAGGGTTTATTAATGTAGTGTGATCGAGTAGGAGATGAAAGGCACATGTTTCGGACATAATACATTTGGTATTTATATAAAGCGAGATTAATTATTTGATTTTTTATCAAATTATTTGATTTTTATATGGCGACAGTATAGATGATGAATACAATTCTGGCCAATTGCAAGGAAATGTCTGAAAAACTCGTATGCTGAATTTCATTGATGGACATACGGGTGGGGACCTGACAATTTGTGTGAGGTTATAAACAATTGAGAAAACATGAGACCACCTCTTATCAGTATTTTTCGAGTGGGCTAACCATTCAGCACTGTTAATATTGAGTGGGATAACCATTCAGCCGGTTATATTGAAGGCTCCAGAGACGTTAATGTTAGCCTATGCAGGAGCAGACGATAACTTTTCGCTGTAATGAAGGTGATAGATTGCAAACATGGTGCGAGCGAGCCCCACAAAAAAATCATATACATAGCAAGTTAGGATTTTCTCTGGTGATGTCCTTAACACATATAAAACCATCACTAATATAGGTACATATTCCATGCCAATAACGTGTCTTAAGTCAGACGGTGTATATAAAGTTTTGGTATCCTTTACTCTCTAACTCAGTTAAGAAAAATGTGTCCTATGTCAGTTCTGCACATGTAACATATGTCAGCTTTTGTTCTACTGCAATTGGATTTCAACATGTGATAAGTTTGAAATAACGATCTCTAAGGTAAGGTTAGTTAGAGCTCTAGGAGTAATTCTTTTGAGTAGGGAAGAGACAAAAAACAACGAACAGTGAATCATTTTGCAGCCCGTGGGGAAGCCGTTTATTTTCTTTAATATGGCATCGAGACACTTTACTATAAGATACTGCATTGCCCAGAATCCATTCAGTAAATGCACTTTCTTATGGGAGTGCTTTTTTGGGGTTTAATCTAAGGTTGGGTTCCTGACTATCAAGCGGATGACGTAAGCACGGTTAAAATGTTTACCACTTGCACCTTTATTAGTGAATATAGACATAGATATTACAAATTAGGAAATCTCAAGCGCTTGTTACAGAGAGGATGCCAGTGTAGTACACAGATTTCACGCCTCTCCTTTTCAGAAATATCATCGATTGAAAATGAGGACTGCGGGACCAAATAGAAATGATATTTACGTGGCTGCATTTACTACTCTCTTTTGAAGAGTAAGTATTGTTCTTAATATACGTTCAATAGGCATTTTCACAAATAGACTGGAAGAAAATAAATAGAATGGAAAGTTAATTAAATCGATGAAGTGTATCTTCGAAATATATTCATAAAATTCAATATAAATTTCAAACAAAATAGATATCTGTTTCCTTTGTAATAATGCGTTGTTTTGGCTTCAAACGTATCTAATACGTATTTATTTTATTCAAACTCAACAAGCGCTTGTGTCAAGAAACACAACCCCGAACGTGACTTCGCCATGACGAACGAGAGAGAGAGAGAGAGAGAGAGAGAGAGAGAGAGAGAGAAATAATACGAAAGCGCAGACGAGAAAAATATAAAGGGTTCAGATACAGAAAGAAAGAAAGAAAGAAAGAGCAAATGAAAGAGTCATAAATAAGTAAGAGAGAGGGGAGATAAAGAACTAGAAAATAATGAAACAAATTTGAGATGAAAACAATAGGTTAGGCTAAAGGATAATAAATAAGAAAGAGATAGAAACTAGGCAGAAACAGATGAAGAAAAAAAGAGCGTAAGAGAAGGAGAGAAAGATAGAAAGAAAGAGAGAGTAAGGAGGCAGAGGAAGAGAAAGCAGGACAGAGTAAGGAGAGAAAGGGAGAGAAAAAGACAAATAGATAAAGAGTATAAAGAGTAGAAAATTAAAAAAAATGTTGAAAGATACATAAAAATACAGTGTGGAACGATAAAATTGTCGCCCTAAAAATACTACATGATTCTATTTCCGTTTGATGAAAACCGGTTTCCTTTTTTGCTGCAGACCATCTACTGACATTTGGGAAGACTACCGTAAAAACAACTAACATACTTCTGATTCTATGCTCCAACAAGAACATGGCTAAAAAAAGAGAGGCATACTGATTAAGTGTATCTTCCAAATATATTTATAAATTTCAATATAAATTTCAATATATATTTCAATATAAATTTCACTATAAATTTCAATATAAATTTCAATATAAATTTCAATATAAATTTCAATATAAATTTCAATATATATTTCAATATAAATTTCAATATAAATTTCAATATAAATTTCAATATAAATTTCAATATAAATTTCAAACAATATAAATTTATTTTGAAATAATGCGTTGCTTTGGCGTATCTAATACGTATTAATTTTATTTCATTTTAGTATATCAATTTTTTTTTTTATCTCGGACTATTATTTCGTGCAGTTCAAAGAACGCTTTCATCATAGATTTTATGTTTAGTTTTAGGCAGAGATAAAGAGTGGGGGATTATTGATAGTGTTTTCAGCTACAGGAGTGTTTCTTGTGAGAGTTTGGCGATGGGTTACTATAGATAGAAGCTCAGTTGAACACTTTCCATGAAAATTACGATACATCAGAGACAAACTCGCAACATCTGTTTCTGTGAGATAGAGGTTTCAGGGAATATAACAGGGAATCTCGTACGAGGCTACGAAGTCTATTTTGAACTCTATCAAGGCAGGCCAAATCTCTCCTAGCAGCTCCTGCCTAGATGTGGCAACAGTATTCCATTCTTGGACGCACCTGGCTCTCATATAGATAGAGAATTGCATCAGCAGTAAAATATCTACTAGATGGATAGAAAAATCCCACCATTTTTTCAGCGGCCTTGGAAAAAGATTAGATGTACGTGTTCCATTTAAGATCAGGATTAAAGGTCAAACCTAGAAGCTTGTACAAAACGTGAAGCCTCCCCAAGATGAGAGTCATTCATTTCAATTGATGCCAAATGGGGACCAGAACGCCAATGAGGTACAGGGAGATCATTGGTTTAAGATGCATTAAAAGCAACAAGATACTCCTTTACCCCCATTGTACCACGTGTTCAAGAGCAGAGGAAAGAGAATCGGAGAGAACTTGGTGGTTTCCTTTCTTAGATGTGCTACCATAGATGGTACTGTAATCAGCATAAATGTCTACGTATGATGTAAGGATGTGATTTGGAAGATCATTAATTTAGATCAGGAATAGAGTTGGGCCTAGGATGGATCCCTGAGGGACTCCAGCATTAATACTTTGAGCTTCTGATTTTTGCCCCTCAACTACTACTCTTATGAACCTATCAGAGAGAAATAATTTAATAATTAAGACATTTCCAGGTATACCATAGCTAGAGATCTTGTGAAGTAAACCTTTATGCCATACCCTATCCAAGGCCTAATATATGTAAAGAACAATTGCCCTAGAAAGTTTACCTCCGTCGGGAGATTTGCTAATACTATGAAATATAAGTGTAAGCATATCTGCTGTAGATCAAGCAGAACGGAAACCATATTGAGTGTTACTAAGACGGTTATTTTTATTGAGATTGTTGATTACTTCTGTATTTAACACAGATTCCAGCAACTTATTCGTGATGCACATTATTGGTATGTATTGAGAGGGGGATGAGCGATAACCTGAATTCTTTAATACAGGGCATGCTGATGATATTTTCCAGTGTGATGGGAATCTATTCTCCTTAAGCCAAAGTTTAAACAGTTTTGTAAGTATGGGTTCTAGTTCTGGTTAAAGATTTTTGAGTACTATATTTTGAATACCCTCAGGGCGTGTTGCTTAACTGGAATCAAGGTTTGTGATTAGCTTGGCAACATAACGTTCAGATATATGTATATCACATAGCGTGTTTTCTGATATAGGAAAATATTGGGGGTTGGTGGACTTGGTCGCAAAGGGTAGAATTAGCTGAAAGGTCACTGGCAAAGTGTTTGGCTTTGTGTGATGCTGACGAGATTACCTCAGGTCCATTGATGGTAGTTGGGATAGAGCACACGTTTCTGTTCAGGATTTCGTTTGCTATTTGCCAAAACTGGTGGGAATCAATCCGCTGCTCATCTACGTTGGACTTGACGGACTTAGCATGCAAATTAGAGGTCCGTCTGAGTACTTATTACATTTCATTTTTATCTTAATTGATACAATAGAGTGGTCGGATGACCCAAGAGGAAACAGAATGGAATCTGAACATAGGTCAGGCCAAGTTGTGAGGAAAAGGTCTAGAAGATTCGCATACTGGTCGTCATTGTCTGCATGTTGCAGTATATTCTCTATTCCTGGTTCCGTGCATACATTAAAACCGCCTGTAGGTGTAGTATTTTGTCAGAAATAAATATTTAACCAAATTAGAATGAAAGACGCAATACCGCGATTTCTGTACGTGTTTGAGTTCAGCTACAAAATGGGCGCAATTTATTACTCTGATATACTTTAAATAATTTGGACAATGACAATTTTATGCAACATTTAATACTTCAATTTCACTTTTCTTCTCTTTATGTGTGTGGTCTTATTTACTATCTTGTAAATATAACTCTTAAAAATTGTCACTGTAGACAAGTTTGCTGATATTTTACAATATCTTTACAGCATACAAATAGCCATGTTTTGCCTTACAAGAGAAGCTGCTGTAAAAATAATGTTCTATTGCCGAATCCGTAAATTGCGCTAATTCAATGACTACAAATAAAGCACGAGGCGTCGATTGGTTGTTTTACGGCATATCAACGCTTTTCAAGTCATTTAATGGCAAATGCAGTGATTTTGAAGAATTTTATTTTAATAGAATATCTGGGGGGGGGTTCAAGTCGTTTATATTTCATCCATAGTTGGGACCCTTACAGATACTACCATTCTCGGTCAGACTGAACCTGGCAGCAATAGCAATTAAAGGGTGGTCCCCCCAAAGCCCGCAAGCTGGAGCCTAACCATCGACTATAGTTTAAGGTGATATCCAGGACCAAGCGGGAGAGGGGTAGGTTTATCTGAGAGGCTGTCTTGCCAAATAAGCTTCGCGAGCAATGAAAACTGTTTTAAAGAATATCTGTCCTTCTCTAGAGAACAACTAATACACAGATTGCTGAGGGTATGTGAAAATCTAAATTATTTTGTGTCTTAAAAAATTACGCAGTTTCGATGAACCTCAAAGAATATGTATAATAAGTTTGTCCTTGCATTTCTTTTCTCCACATTCACTGTGTGTGTTTTTGTGATCCTATTTTTCAAACATGTAGTTGCTAGGCTCAGTCTCTTTCATTAGTACATCTACGATTTTTAGTTAATTTTTGCGTTATCTAGATCTCCATCCCTATTTGAATTATGTAACCATTCATGCTATTTTATGTAGATACAATAGGACATTTTTGCTAGTCGTAGTAATTAGATTACTTTCTTTACTCTTTCCATTAAAAAAAAAAATCATGACTAATCTTCGGCCTAAGATAGTATTTACTTTTCAGTGCTTATTCTGTAAATTTAATTTGTTTTTAATTTACTAATGTGGTGTTTACTGTTCTATAGTTGCCTATGTTGATTTCTAGCTATGCTTCGCTTCTAAAGAAACACTGCTGTCCAAATTCACGACCCAAACTACAGTCAAAATATTAGCTAAAAAACTGGACTCACTGCGTACAAAAAATGGTCCTCCAACATCCAAATCAAAAAGTAGATTGTTTATGTTAAACAGGAAGCATATATAAAAAGGGCATCAGTTTCTTTGTTCCCTTTGGCTGCAAAAAAAAAATCAATTTTCTACCAATATTTAACACAACAAAAAGAACGTTATCTTTCCTTTGTAAGCATTTCTGAATACAGTTTACTCAACCTTTAAGAAGTTATTTGATTAAGTTTAAATAATACAGGGTTTTTTTTCATATAATGAATGGGGGGAAAATCGTCAGCTTTCATATGCAAGTAATGGCCGACTGAAACATATTCTTTTCAGTAACATCTGACTTTGAATTCAGAAGACCAATCTTATATTCTTCTAGTTGACCGGCTTCAATTTCCGAACGCCAATAGAGCCGGCAAAGTCAGATCACGTCTCTTTCGTCGCCAATCAATTACCAGCCTAATCGATCAACACCTAACTAGCTACCCACTCCTGCAGCCGCCGCCCGTAATATCATCGATCGATGAAGATGGGGATTTTAAACTAAGGAGTTTATTCTTTCTTTTTTATTACTTTCGTACGTGACCCGTTCGCCATTACGACTGTTTACTTTATATACTTTAGTTCGTCTCGCTACTCTCCTTCTATAGAAAAGGAAATCTCTATTTATTCAAGTTTTATTTTGGTTCGGTAAACACTCAAAATAGAAATTGTTACCGTCACCAATTTTTATATCTAAATCTTTAAGTAAGGATGTATAAGGCATATGTTGCAGAGAAAATTCTTAATGTGACGTTATTATTAATCTGCAGTTTTACAAGCATTTTAGGAGTTATTTATAAATGTAACACACATTAGCATATAATTAGCAATATGTTACGAAATTGGTGACATTTTTTTAAAAATACAGTCGAAAAATGTTACAACACCTGAATCTATATATTAACGTGCTCGTTATTTTCTGTCACGTTCCACCCCGGTCGTTTAATTGTTATGCACTTGCATTTTTTGTCATGAAGGATTTTGCCAAGATATATTTATGTGTTGGTTTCGCTTTCAATTATAACTGATGGCACTCAAGTCATCTATATTTTTATGAATAATTTTATCAAGCATTCCTTATGAATTTTGGTTTCGATTATGTCTGAGAAAAGTCAAGTTATATATATATATATATATATATATATATATATATTATATTGAAATCGCCACTTTATAAAATATAACAATTGATAGAATATTAACTATAATAATATATACGAAATCTGCAAAAAAAAATCGTATTTAAGAGTACTTCACGAGCGAGCTTTGCCGGATGTTCGTGCTAGCTAAGATAAATCTACCACAATATCAAAGCGTCTCCATTTCCACTGAACACCTACAGATTGCCAACATCAATATAGTGTATATGAAAGTGTCCCCTGTGCAATTCTATATAGTATAACATTAAATACGAGGGGTTTCCGGTTTACATTCGAAACAAGAAACAAAAAGCCGTTAAACCTAACGACATCATAAAACTTGTTTTTGTTTCATTATATAATCATATGTTTAATTAGGTTTGTATTGTGATCGTAGGCATTTACATACACATTATTTTTAAGATACTCGTGCTCAACACGTCGTAGCAATTGACGCACAAAAGAGGACCAGCAAGCGGAATTCGACTCCTTTTTTGGTAACAAAGACATTTATTTCCCAGGACTTTCCTTAACAAAACTTGATCATGATGCTTCTCTCGAATACCTGTTCTATCATATTTTGTCTGTGATCGGGTTCTTTTTATAGTGTTTTCCTTACGGGGACGTCACATCGCAGACAGATCGGCATTTACATACAACATCCATAGCATTATCCACATACATTCGTATATCTTTAGATAAATATAACCAATATAAAACAGACACTACATTAATCTTATTATTTTTAGGCTCATAGTAAAGTGACACTGATATTAGGCATTGTGTTACATTCGAAATGAGGGGTATTAAGTGTTTCGGTTCTAATTCATGTATGTGTGAGCGTGTTTTGCATTTTGTTTATTTGCTTGTTGATATAAAGCTCTGTTCAATTCGGGAGTGAATTGCTATGATTGTTTTTCCTGTGTGAGTAAGAAGAAATAATTATCGGTTTTTAAGATAGGCATTATTTTGGAGCTATTTCAACTGCGTGAATGCACGTGTTTCCCTGGGAAAGCAATGGAAATGAAAGGTAACTGAAACACATGTAAATATGCAGAAACCAGAGAAAAAGAAAAGGAGATATAATATACTGCGATACCGGCTTCAGTGTCATAGTAAGTAGATTACGTAAATAATTTGCTTTTTTCATATGTATGTCTAGTCCCCCCGAAAAACTGAGTCTGGAACTGTAAATTCAACCTTGTCCGTTTGTCTGTCAACACATTTTTCAATAAGTAGGCTTATAATTTTTTGGAAATTTGCACAAACATAAATCATGAAACGAGTAAAAAGTAAGAGAACGGAGTTTCCAGGAAATCTCCGTTTGCTCCCCTGGGGCTGCCTTTCGAGTAAAACTTGCTAAAATTGACACTTT
Organism: Euprymna scolopes; assembly: GCF_053919585.1. Classification (NCBI taxonomy): domain Eukaryota; kingdom Metazoa; phylum Mollusca; class Cephalopoda; order Sepiida; family Sepiolidae; genus Euprymna; species Euprymna scolopes. Next base: position 97,345,806 of record NC_136501.1, on the reverse strand, counting down.
TTTCTTACAAAAATTGACGCCTTGGATTTTTATAAAACCTTCTGAAAATTTGTAAATAACTGATTTCTATAGAATTTTGTTTCGCGATAACTATTGGGTGTGCCACATGGACTCTCTTAGAACTAATAAAAACACTCCATCTTTGGGACTATTTAACCATATTTGTCCAAATATTCTGTGCATGTCTATTAAGCAGTTTTGCATGGCGCTGGACTAAAACTTATGTATGTTAAGGTTGTGGGGACTTTTAGGACTAAATGAGGGGGATGATGGACTTAGTCATTACGTTTTTGCATCGTGCCAAACTTAAATTTACTTATGTTAAGGCGTAAAATGGCACGGCTTTTCGATTATCACCAGGTTTTGAGGTCCCCTGCATCATTAATATAACTGGAATTCGTAATCTTATAAACATCTATAAACGGAATGTTCGAGAATGCTTTCCGGTTTAGTTTGATGTGAGATCTTAGGCTTCAATGTGTGTACACTAAGTCTCAAGTAACTATCAGGACAAATGAATGAGCCTATATCCTCTGGATAACTGTCGAATTATTGTACGTAGTATTATTGCTGAGTGTAACAGGTTTAATGTTTATGTATCACATTAGACTTATTTCTATCGAGGAATTTACTGCATGAGGTAATCTATTGCTGCATATCAACCGTGGGTTTCTTTTTAACTGTTTCAACATTTATTCAACATTGTGCACTGCAATTGGATCGATGAGAGAAACAGTTTGGTTTTAACTCACCAGGCGTAACATCCTACTCTTAAAGAGAAAAAACAATCTCTTGAGGCTTGATCACAGTAATTTCTACAAAGTTCCCATTTATTTTAAGAGATCGTTCCATCCACATGATACTGTTATTACGCGCGAATTTGCTGTAGTAAGAAAAGTGCAGGTGATTCTGACGTCAACATTCCTCTCGACTTCCAAAATAAAATCCATAGAGTGTTCAATCTTTGAAGATGATAATCGCAAGCAGTAACTTATTGAAAGAATTTGCGTTCGTCAACACTTATTTTCAGTAAGAAATTTCAATCTGTCCTTAATTACTTCTTTCAAATTCCTCGGCCTAACGTTCACAGGGAGTATGACCTAGACCAGATACATTGAGAGCATTGCCAGTGTTCAAAAGAGACTCGCCATTCTGATAGAACCTAAACTGTAATCTAATAGTGAACCTCTGTTCAATCGACGTAATGTTGCATCCCCTTCGCCTGTTCTCCATGTATTTTAATGGGAATGCTCCGACAGAATAAAAATCGTTGTACCACCTAGTCTTAAATACCCAAAACCAACCCAACAGGCTGCATAATTCCACCCCTACACTTGAGAAATCCAAAAAAAATGAGAGAAAACTTCCTAATCTTATATTTTCTTCCCCAGAACTGCTAGACTTTGAAACTCCATTCTGAGTGCTTGCTTTCTCAAATGTGGTGACAGGCAGAAGTTCAGGTGTAATGTAAACGGAGATCTCGTTGCTCAATAGTAGACCTAAAATTTATGTCCCCGATAGTAGCCCCCTAGATGGAAGTGCCAGTGTGCATTGTTTGGGGTGGAATTGGAATTTAAAAACTATTGAGGATGATTTAACGAATATATCATCTAGTCACAAACTATTAGATTAAGCTCGAATATTTATACAGGCTATAAGAATGTGAATACATTACTAAAATCCTATAAAATTTGAAAACGCAATAGATAAATTATTGAGACAGTTACTCTATTTTTCTTACTGTATTGAAGACATATTTCTCAACTTCTGAAAAACTATCACGTTAATTCCACTGATAAATTAATGACAAAAAGAGTACTATAATTACATATAATATATAACTATACAATATACTTCATTGTAGTAGTTCGTTCATAAGTTGACAAACATTGAATAGTTAATACCGAATATAAAGAAATCAGAGGAAACGAGAGAATATATATATATATATGTATATATATATATATATATATATATATATATATATGTATATATATATATATATATATACACACTTTTTATCATGTACTGTAAACACAAGCTACAATTAGCTAAACCAGCAGGGAATAATCTAATTAAAAAATAATAGGGTAGGAACACCAGATGAACATAAGCATACCGAAAATTCGGCAGAATGCGTCATAAAATGTGCACACACACACATATATATATATATATATATATATATATATATATATATATATAGTAGCGTCCTAAACTAAGGGACACCCTTTTTAAACGTAATATTTGTTAGAAGTAACTGTAGGTAGCTGAAATTTTGACAACTGGTTGTCGTTATAATCCATAATAACATACTAAAATTTGAATCATTTGCCAACTATCGAAAAATAATTATAAAATTTATTTGTTTTCAAAATAGGAACGCCCAAAAGTAAGATATAAAATCGAGAAAAACAATGTGAACAGCCATAAAACAATAAAAATACATGTGCAATCAATATTTAGTAAAATGAGCCCTTACTATAAATGACAGCTGCACATCTTCGACTACAAAAAACGGATCAGTTCTTGGAAATCCTAGATACTAGTTTTAGACCATTCTTCTCGAAGCTTCACCCACAAATCCTCCGTGTTAGTGGGGTTTCTTTCCATAACTTTCACTCCTAAGATCTTCCTAAGATTTTCTATTGAATTTTACTGAGGGCATTAGGTGGGCAATCCATAATTTCGAAATCTTGCTCGATGACGTAACGCATTATCAGCTTTGCCTTATGACATGGGTCATTATCTTGCATGAAGGTAGCCTTATCGAGACCTTGATTCTGTATGATTGGCACAACATGATCTTAAACAATGTTATAGACCTGCGCGTTTACACAAGTTTGTAACCATCTAAAAGGATATTATACCTTGGCTAGAAAATATTCCAAATACCATTACCCTTCTGCCCCCAAAACTTGACAGTTTTCTGCGTACAGTTTGTATTTTATCCTTCACCAATACGTCGCTTTACATTTTCCCAAATTAATTAAACTTGCTTTCATCACTGAAAAATAATTTTGACCAATTTTCATATGTTCACATAACGTACCTGTTTGCAGACTCTAATCTCTTATTTTTCGAACTTACAAGTGGTTTCTTCCCTGGGGTCTGGTTAAACAGCACTATTTCTTGCAGTTGTCTAGAAATAGTCTGTCTTGACACATTAAGTACTATTCATAACACTTATAATTTCTGTGCAAGACTTAAACCCGTACTTTAAGGACATACGCTGCATTATTCGATCGTCTCCTGCCGACGTACTATCGGGTTTGCCGGTTTTAAAGCGCTATTTTTACAGTATCATTGTAGGATTAATCAACCCTGGCTACACCTCCCTTGGAACCTCAGTCCTCATTTCCAATGAGTGATTTTTTCTGACAAAGGGTGAAGAGCAGCTGCTTTCCAGTCGGTAATACTTCGTGAACAGTAGCCTGAGATGACGGAAAATTTTCTGTTTCTATGTCTATCCTTGTGGCCACGTCACTAGTAAGAGTTCTGGAGGTAAACTTTATATCGATACTTTATGGCTGACTGGGATAGCTTCCGTACATTCATATCTGATATACCTCTGCATTCCATGTTTTAAAAGGAGGTATCCTCTATAGTATCAGGCCTGACCGAATGTTAATTGCAGACATACACCTATTCATACCATCCAAAAAAATTCCAAGAAACACCTAACAGCCACCCATGGTTTCCCCAAGAATATTCTGCTGCCATTGCCCACAGAAATCACTTTCCTTATCTACCAAGGTAATATATGTACTTAGACTAAAGCTGCTTTCAGGGCTGCCAGCAACCACTGTAAAAGAGTAATAAAAAATGCAAGCGAGCTATATGCTCAGTCCGTCAAATCCCAAGTAGCTGAGCAGCGGTTTGGTTCCCACCAGTTTGGGCAGATAGCAAACAGGATCCGGAACAGATGCGTGCGTTTTATCCCAACCATCATAAATGGATCTGGAGTCATCTAATCAGCATCAAACATGGCCAAACTATTCACCAAGAACTTTGCGGTTAACTCTACCCTCTGCGACGAAGGGCATCAACTCTCCGTATTTCTTCCTACAACAGACAAGACACTATCCAACAAACTGCGTCAATCGCTTAATTGCAGATTATTAAAATATCAATATTTCACTAAATTAACGTCACAACAAAATAAAAATTATATCATCAAATGACTGCTTTAAGGTTAGTTATTACCCCAAATTTTATTCAAATCTATGCGATATTCAAAGTTATGACATTTTATTCTTTATCCTGGAATTTTCACTGCCCATCGCTTCATTGCAGGTCTCTTAAAATGCTATTTTAGGGCAAAAATACAATGCCTTATCATGTGAACTTTATTTGTTGCTAGCTAAAGAAGCCCAGAGATTCAAGGAAGGTTGCACTCGCCCTAACAGGATGGGATGGTGCATTGTCATGCATAAAAATCATCTGAAAGCAACATGACAATGGTAGGTCATGAAGCCATGGTGACAAATGTTTATCCAAAAAGACTGTGTACGCATTACTGGTAAGTTTTACACCCTCTGAAACTCGGAATGGTCCAACCAACTTATCTCTAATGATTCTTGCCCAAAACATGATGACTCCACCTCCTCGTTGGCGACGAACTCTGTAAAGGGTTGGAGTTCCGTTCGAGTTCCAAATTTTGGCTCATCCATCCGTACCGTTGAGAGTAGCACGGGTCTCATCTGTAAATATGACACATTGGAAATCGATTTTCATGTAATTCTGTGGCCATGCCATTCGTTTTTCCCTATGTTGTTTGCTCAATGGAGGCCTTGAAATAGTTTTGATGTTCCTTGCCATATCATTCAATACATTACATTAAGACTTTCTGGATATTGGAGCGATTCCAGCTCTACCACAAATGGAAGCACTGGTGCTGTTTGGGTTTCGGTTGACTTCCTTATGAATTTTTCCGAATATCACGATGTGAAAGGTTTCTCCTGGTGCTCTTATCCTTTCTGGATTTGGAATAAAGCTCACGTTTTTGATGCCTTTCCAGCTACATAGCTAAATCTTTAATGAACAATCCTTCTGCATTCCAGCAACAACCATTTCCTTTTCGGTAACCATTAATCCCCCCTCTTTTTGGCATTTTAAAAAACCCGCAATAAAGCGATGGACAGCATAAATTACTTGATAATAAATAAAATGTCATAACTTTGTGAATACCACATGGATTTGAATAAAATTTTGGGAAATAACTAACCTTGAAACAATTATATGATGATACAATTTGCATTTTTGTATTACGTATATTTATTGAAATATATATATTTTACTAATCTGCAATAAAGCAATTGACACAGTGTACAAATATATGTGCACGAGGTCGCACAATTAATCAAGAACCTTGATTCTAGTATAGCAACTGGCCCAGACGGCATTCCAATTATATTGCTGAAAAAGCTTCGACCAGAACTCGTCCCCATACTTACAAAACTGTTTAAGTGTTGCCTTTAGAAGAAGTGCTTTACAATCACCCTGGAAAACCTCTTCAGTGTGCCCTGTATTTAAGAACTCAGGTGATAAGTCATCTCCCCTTCAGTACAGTCCAATAATCTCTTGTGCGTCATGAGTAAGTTACTGGAATCCATATTAAATAGAGAAGTAGTCAAACACGTCAGCAAAAATAACCTCCGTAGTGACATGCAATATGATTTCCGTTCTGCTAGATCTACAGCTGATGTGCTAACAGTTATATCCCGTAAGATTAGTGAACCTCTGTACAAAGGCTTCGTTTCTAGGGCAATTGCTATAGAAATATCAAAGGCCTTTGATAAGATATGGCATAAGGGCCTACTTCGCAAGATTTCAAGCTACGGATTAACATGAAATGTTCTCTCAATAATTAAACCATTTCTCTCTGATAGGTTCATCAGAGTAGTTGTTGATGGGCAGCAATCAGAGGCCCACAGTATTTATGCTGGAGTCCCCCAGGGGGCCATCCTGGGGCCAACTTTCTTCCTTATTTACATCAATGATCTCCCAAAACACATACGTAAATCATTCTTGACATATATGCTGATGACAGGACCTTCTACGGCAACACCTCAAATACCATACATTTGAAACCTCTCTCTGATTCCCTCTCGTCTCATCTTGAGCGCGTGGTTCAGTGGGGGAAAAGATGGCTTATTACTTTTAATGCATCTAAAACAAAGCTCCTATCTTTACATTATCAACGTTCCTCATCTAGCATCAATTGAAATGGAGGTCTCCCGCCTTGGAGAGTCTTCATGTTTTGACAAGCTCCTGGGTTTGAAATTTACGCTTCATCTTAAATGGAACACGTATATCAAGTCTGTTGCTTGAGCCGCTGGGAAAATAGTGGGATCCTTCTACCTCTCCAGAAGATATCTCACTACTGAAACAATTTTCTATCTCAATAAAAGCCAAGTACGTCCATAGAAAGAAAAGGTATGAAGCATATAGTATTCTTCTGAGAAAAATGATATCTTTATGTAAATATGAACGGTAATATACCTGTGGGAGAACTGATACTTTATGACTCAGTTTATACGTCGATATATCACCTGGTTTAAAAAATACATACACTTTATACGTTAATAATTTGGTGCCGTAATAAGAATAACATATCCCACCTCTCAATAGAACACGTGTCGAAATGTTGTTTATCTCTTCAATCTATAGTTATATTCATGCTATTATTATGTATAAGCAATTTCTTTAATAGCTGGGAGGCGATTAATTTGAAATATTTCTAATCTATCAATCGACATCTAAAACAGTAACGGTTGGACTGCTGAACATTTTTGATTGAATTCACCCAAACTATTCTTTCAAATATTTGGAAATTCGTACTGTATACTTATATCCATACTCCTCTCTAAAAAAAGTCTGCAAGAATTAAACTATAATAAAACGTAATTTACAACCGTTTTAATAAGACCCGTGGCTCCTGAACTTATTACAAATGATGCTAACATTACGACCTCATGTTGACTAATCATGTATTCTATTAATTTTTAAGAGCCAGGCACGTCCAAGGTTTGAATACTGTTTTCACATCCGGGCAGAGGCTGCTAGAAAGGACTTATCCGGCCTTGATAGGAGTTCAAAATAGACTTCGTATACTCGTTGAAGATGTCCTTATCTTCCTTGCAACCTCTTTCTCACAGAAGATATATTGCGAGTTTGTCTTTGCTTTATCATTATTTTTATGTCAAGTGCTACATTGAGCTTATTCCATGGTCCCCCAACGGCAAACATTTACAAGAAACATTTGTTTAGCTGAAAAAAAACTATCAATACTTCCTCCACACTTTATCTGTAAACGTAGATTCCATAAACATGGCTGTAACTGTCTTCCTTTCTAGCTGACTACAATAGGGTCGCCTTCAAATCAAACGTAAACCAGTTTGTGATGAGCCGTTCCACTTAAGTTAACAAATTTACCGAATTTCAATTACTATCGATTACTATATTCTCGAAGTGAGTACTGTACACTGTTTTACCCTTATGCTCGAGTGGTCTCTGGGCATTTATAAGTGAAATGCCCGTGTTCAAAAATATGTTTGGTTCGTTTAAAATATATTAAATTGAGAGAAAAGTTTAATATTTTTTTTCGACGATATATTATTCACTTCTGTATTAAGGAGAAATACTGTAACCTTAAAACACGATATAGACGAGTGGTAGACATTTATGGCGCACTATTTTCATTATCCCACATACCCTTCATGCGGCGTCTCATTTTACTCGAGCAAAGGATTCTAATGTCACAGAAAATGACATTCCGAACAAAACAAATTCTTTTTCTATAGTATTTAACGTGACAGAGGTTTATTACTGCAACGCTCATATCGTTAAATAATTATGCAGTACGATGTATGAAGCATTGTAAGACACTTGCGCGAACTTTATCATTAAAATGTTAGGTTTAAAAATAGTTATTTTTTATATTAATTCAATACGGAGACCCGTGCAATCGCTAGGTTTAATGTAATCGTTTTCACATGAAGACTATGCTTAAATTAGATATGAAAAATGTCAAATAGCGAGAGAGATATATTTTGAGTGAGATGGATTTTTTGTAGTATTCGTATTGATTACAAATAGTATATTTCAGTTATTCTAATTCTGTGTACAAGATATTTAAGCGCTTTTATACCAACTAATAATGTCAATACGAAATATTTTCTCACCTTAATGTTCGAAAATCCAATAAGCAAAGGGTACGTTTCCAAACATGGATGCAACAATAAATTTTAAATAAAATTAGTTTAATAATATTCCAAAACCAAACGTTCACGTAAATATTACGATAAAGATGAGTGGACATTTACAAGCCATTATTTATTCAACTTTGTTCTTATAATATATGTATTTTGTGCCTTGTTGTTAACAAAAAACAGGTGTTTGACAAAAGATGTTTGCAGTATACATCTAAAGTTTTCATTCCCAGTTTTTCATTCTAGGTTTTCATGCTTTCTTTTTTAACGTGATAGCGTGAGTTCCCGGCGTTGTTTGGCTGTCGAGAGGGTGTATGGTTGGGGTCATGAGCAACCCAGCCATTACAAAGGTTTAAATCGACCGAGTGCAAACAACAACAAAATTCACCAAGTCTCTAAAAAACATGAAACAGCGATGTGTACCCGTTTGAACAAACAAAAAAAAAAAAATAGCCGCAGTAACCAGGCTCGAACTTGCTACTCTAAGAGGAAAATGAGGCGAAAAAATGCATTAGTAGCCGCGCAAAGAGCGACTTATGTCTTCGAAAGTGTTCGAAATAAGTTCACTCATTAAAATGTATATATTGATTTTGCAAAAATGTCGACGCAAAATGTGACTCTTTCTTGACAAATAATTATTGTCCTGGTCCAATCATTGGATATCATTCGCCCGAGAGACCGATAATTCAAGAGATTCTAACTGTGTCAGCGTTGCTTAGGTGTGCGATGTTTTAGCGAGACATACAAATATATTCACACTAACACAAGTGAGATTTATATAAAATGTAAGTTACTGTTATTGTAGTACGAGGCGAATATCATCAAATAGGTTTTAACAAAAATGTCCTCTTCAACCGGATCTGTTTTCTATAGACGCTTACACAGCGAGGTCGACAAAATATTCTTAACTTTTACACCTGAAGAAAGTCTGTGTTTTCATCAACCAAAACGTTGGGAAAATACGATTCAGCATTAGGACACCAGCCCAAGAATAAGTACAAAGTCAAACGTTTATGAGCTCTATTCTCTCTTCGAAATGTTTTATTCTGAAAAATGTTTAATATGAAATGTGGTCCTATTCACTTGCTGCAATTGTGCCACCTCAAATAAACGACTAATCCGACCTGCAGCAACATCCAACACTTAATTAAGAGAAACACAGATATTGAAAAAAAGTTACACCTGTAAAATTCTTTTCTCCTTCGGAGTTGTATCGAATCAATCAATTTTCTGGCTCTATCAGCAAGCATAAAGTAAAGTATTATACACAAAAATAAGACAGAGAAAATCCAAATTATATAGTTGATCAGTCGTGTTATTTTTAAGAGTCTGCAATTTACGTCTGTTAGCTTTAGTGTGTGTGGATTTGTTATATTTTTCATAAACTTTTCTCAGTGTAATCTCTCCAGCTGCAGTGTATCTGATCGCACACGATTATCATTCTTTCGAATATGGAAATATTTGTCTCATTCTGGAATCTGCACAAATGTTCAAACCAACATCTTTTTTTTATAGATGGGGGAGAATTATATCGTTCGATATTGTGACAGCCCGATTCCCGATGTCGAAAGAAAAATTTTAATGTTCAAAAGAAAAATGTCCAGACTTCCACAGAACGGTTGTAGACGTCCACAGAATGGTTCCAGAACTCGACAAGATAAAAGGTAAAACAAATCGAGGATTGTTTCGAACGAAATATTGTGAAAATTACACCCAAGATAAAGACACCACTTTGAATAATCTAAATAATACTAATAATTCATCATTACTAAAAATACAAATCAGAAGCATAATTATTAATGATTTGTAGTAGAAACGTACAAGTTACGATGTGCCTAGTTATAAGGCAATACAAATAATAAACACTGGTTTGCTTTTTACAATAATCAGTTCCGAAAACGCAGTTAATACTAGTAAACCTCTTCGTTTCTAAAAATCATCAATAATATGTAAATAAGACCACCTTATTGCCTAAATGTGGCATCCGACCTTATTTTACAAGTATTGCAATTCGATGTGACGAACGTAAATCACTTTTACCGTGAGGTACCAACAAACAAATTCGTAAAGCATGAACATTACACGGAGCAAATCGATAGATGCCTTAGGCATTCTGCTCAAATAGCCTCTTCCCTCTAACTGTTAAATTTCCTCTCAAAGGCATGAATGCTCTGGCTTGCAGAAGTTCAAGATAAATGCAAACAGATATGCCCTGCCAAACATCTTTTGTAATATCTCTAAATGTGGATCATAATAATAACCCTTCACTAAACTTTGAACTGTGACTTGTTTCGTATAAATAAAAGAAAATTAAAAATAATAGATTTCAAAACTGCGTAGAATAAATACATTTATAGAAAGAACAATTTTGAGAATAAATAAGAAACACTATGCCCTGTATTTAATCCGTAAAGATGACTAAATTACCGATCCTGATACAATTAACAATCAGGATACTTTATACATCTCTATATACTAAACTAATAAGAAATGATTTCCTTAGTTATCGTAAAACACATTTTATATGCGAACATATTTTCTCAAACCTAAGGAATGCACTTGAAATCGATTTTCGGATTTCTATAAAGTTAAACTCAATAAATGTATATTATTCTTTAATTGCTATTGGCTCAATAGAAGATAATGCTACGGGCAGATAGTTAAAAACCACGAGTTCTCGCCAGCTGACGTGAAAAGTGTTCTTCAACACAAAAAAGGGTGCTAAAATGATTAATGAGGACTTTCTATTTGTTTAAAAACTAAAATATAAACATTTAGAGAAAGATGGAGAGGTGTCATGCGAAATATAAACTCCAGACATCAATTTTCATGTATGGGCTTCTGTCGCCAGATTTCACTCTCTCTAAATTACAATGAATTATTTTTTAAACAAAAGCAAGCAATCAAGTAGATTGGAAAGGTGCTATTTAATCGATTTCAATTACAATAAACATATGAGATCATCATTCAATCCCAAGAACCGTCGGATTACCCGGATATATATTTCTGTAGAAATACATTTTTTATAATATATACAATCCTTACCAAAGAATCTCAATGTAAGTACAGAACAATATTGTGAATAAATGACAAAAAACCTCCCAACATTCATGATATTTACAGTATCATTAATTCCTTTAATGCAGTTGACATTTATAATCCTGGACAGCAGCTGTTACGTAACGCAAAATAAATAACCTAATGATTATATATATCAAGGAATATTATGCCTTACACTCATCAGAAGGAATAGCAACAATCAATCTGTCAAAAAAAAAAAGGTGGGATTTTACATGATTAAATCCGAAAATATGAAGAAGTTGCAAAGTCATATAATATGTTCCATTACACCATTTTGAACTTTATCAAAAAAAAAAAAAAATGAAATTCAAAATGGCGTAATGGAATCATATTAACCCGACTTGTCTGCCTCTCTTCCAATTTTCTGATTTAATCACGTCCAATCACACTTTGTTTCCTCTACAGATGTATTGTTGCTATTTCTCCAGATGAGCTAAGGGCGGCATTATTATATCAATAAGCGAATCTATTAACTGATTAGTGTTGCGCTACGTAACAGATACTGTCAAGAATTGTACATGTCAACTGAATTAAAGGAATAAATTATAAGATGGTACACATGAATTTTGGAATATAGTTTTTTTGTCATTTTTTCACAATATAAACATATATATTGCAGTCTTACCTTTACGAGTGCGTGGTATTAAAGACAAATAATCTGTTAATATGTCAGTTTTATGCTTGATATTTTGCTGTGAGATTACCCTCTTGACCTTCAATTCAAATATTTCCAAACTCACATGTCTACGTTTTATAATAATGTATATTCCGTTTAAAACAACATCGCTAGATTTCTGCTCATCATGAATCCAAAGAAAGATAAAGTTATAAAAACTTCCAAATTTCTCAGTATGTCACGATTCATTTGAAAACGAATGTTCAACTCTGAACTCGCAAACTGAATCTAATTGAATCTGAATAAAGACTGTTCAAAATATGTCTCTGCGAACAATAGTCTATTCAGGTAAAATACCAATCAGTTTTTCTTTTATCTATTATAAATGGATTTTGCAGATTGCATTGAACGCATCAATAATAGAATTATCATACGATAAGAAAAGAAATAAATTGAAAGGATATTTTGAAAAGGGAATTAACAAAGAAGGTCAGTGGGTAAAATAGAAATTATGGAAATATACAGAAAGAATACATGAAAAGACGTGTCTTTTATATTTGTATTAACTTATAAATAACTATACTTGCATAGCATACAAAAGATTTTGTAAGATATCATTACTTTTTATATGACAAAAATACATATGTACATTATATTAAATATTAAAAAAATACTACATATGGAAAGTACATCTATAAATATCAGTGAGAGAAACTAAAATAAACTAACAACTTTATATATATATATATTTATAAAAACACACATACTCCAATCGAGGAATGATGTTTCGCTATATCACTGTTTTTCATTGTTGTTAGACAAACCCATCTTTAAAGCCCGAGAAACATTCAGCAATCATAGAGTTGATGAAATATATGCCCCAAAAGGGAAGATGTCGGTTCTGTTTCAAATGAACTTCTGCAACAATTTTTACAAACAATGTCTTCCCCTATAAAAAAGCTTCATTTTTTAATTTAAAAACGCATTCAATTACGTCAAATTAGCAGATCATATAAACATAAAGTCTCTAATAACTAAAACGTCTTGCATAAATTGTGAGTGATTACTTATTTGCAATTGGGAATACTCAGTTTATTAATGCAACTATATTTTAAGACGACCATGTGATTTGTCAAGCCTGGAGGATATTAAGAGACAATATTAAAATTTGTCAGTTGTGATTAACTAATGTAATGCCAAGCTTAAATAAAATCATTGGATGTGTGCGATTCTGATTCACATTCACTCAATATTTATTAATAAATCTAACACGAAGAATAATGAAATGATAATGAGAGATGTTGCCACACAAACAACACCATAGTAATATAAGATTTATTATGTAGCATAGTAGCACCATTCATAACAATTATATACAGTGTGCTAGCAGAAAATTTTTGTAAACAAACAAGGAGATTTAACATTATCCACGAGTCTATGTGAATCAAGAAATGTTCAACACCCTCGTTATTTTATTGTCATCAAAATCGGTGAAATGCCCCATTTTCCAATTAAAGTGATTAATTTTCTGTTCTAGTAAGAGACCCCATATCGGTGTAAGGAAAATCTTCAAATGTTTCCATAGGGGCCGAGTCCACACTATATTGTAGTATACATTTCACTGCAGAGAATGTACTGTTGAGTTTTTAAATTAACATGTAGAAATAACTGCACTAAATGTTACAAATTCAAAAGTCAAGCATCCTGGTTAAGTTATTCTTTAAGCATAGGGATTTATTTTGTACACGCCTATCTAATCAATAAACCATTTAGTTTTTATTTTCTTCTTCAAGAATCACGTAAGCAAAAGATAAAGTATCATGATTCGATTGTGCTCTAAAATAAAGTTCTTTTCGAAGGCGCCCTTGTTTTATAAAATTATTTACGGTTCATTTTAGATCTTACAACAGCATCCAGTAAAATCATACATTTGCGATATAAGCCTTGGTGTTTTATGTAGTTGGATGACTACACTTAACCTTTGTTTGTCATCGAACTTGTTGTATGAGGCTTAGTAGACCGGGTTTCCAAAAAAAAAAAAAAAATCAATACAGTTAACTGATGAATTGAATGGGCATGCACTTCAAATCTAGGCAAAGCTGACGTTACCTTACATGGCGTCTGATTAATGTGGTCTTCATTCATTTTAGGAATATTAAAAAAACACAAAGCATACGAATGATAAGGAAAAGGTAAATAAATAAATGGTAATGAACGCGTTGGCCCTATTTCAACAGCCATACAAAAATGACACCTTATCAATTCTCCAATACTATTGTAACTCTACGGACACTAACCCTTATACCCGAGTGGCCATTGGGCCTTGATAAGTGGTAAACCCCATGAAACAAAAAAGATAAATGCTTGGGAAACAGGTTACAGATCACATGCGGACCAACGGGAAAAGAAGTTTCTTCAGCATCAGTTTAATTACATCCTGGTGATGCCCTATGAAGTATAGACGAAACCTTGATTAACGTTAATTTATTTTAGATGTTAATTTTTATTCGCAAACATAATTATACATACACACACCCTA
>NC_136501.1:97323857-97328857 GCF_053919585.1 Euprymna scolopes | reverse complement strand
TATATATATATATATATATATATATATACAGTGATGATCATATTTATTGGCACGGTAAAATAAAAGTAAAATTTGTCTAATAAATTCTAAAAAAGGGATTAAATTAAAGAAAATAACAAAGTATATTATGTATGTTTAACTGGCCTTTCCGATGCAGCAATCGGATGTTAGAAAAAATAAATAACAAATGAACAACAAACATACTTGCAAAAAACCCCTGTTCAAAATTAGAGGCACGACTTTGTTTTTCTTTTAGTATCAGTATAATATCAATCAATTTCCGGTTTACGTGCTTTCTGAACTTTTTTATAGCCATATTATGCTTGTTTAACGCTAATTCAGTGAATAATTTTTTTCAGATAATTTTTAGATAGCGATTTATTTAAACTATTATAAGTGACTAAATTATAATTTTCAATCGCCATGGTTAAAACTAAGGAGCACAACGAAGACGTCAGGAAGCTTCTTGTAGCATGCCATACCAATGGGGAGGGCTATGATAAGATTTCAAAGAAGCTAAACCTTCCCAAATCCACTGTTAGAGCCATAATAAACAAGTTCAAATCGCAAGGCCACGTTATGAGTTTAGAGGGTAGAGGGAGAAAGAGGATTCTTTCCCCAAGAGATGAACGGAAAATTGTTCGACAAGTAAAACAAAACCCAAGGATCTCTGTTGGGGAGATTGTTGATGAACAGAACACCTCTGGAGTGAATCTATCTCGACATACAGTTGGTGGAGTTTTGAAGAGAGCTGGTTTAAAAGCATGTCGTCCGAGAAAGACTCCCTTATTGAAGCCTATGCACCTGAAAGCAAGGCTAGCCTTTGCAAAACGTCATATTGATACAGATGTTGCATTCTGGAAACGTGTTCTATGGACTGACGAAACGAAAATAGAGTTATTTGGCCATAATAAAGTGTCTTATATTTACAGAAAATCTGGCGAAGCTTTCCTGCCTAAGAACACCATACCGACAGTGAAGCACGGTGGAGGCAGTTTGATGTTTTGGGGATCCTTTGCTGCCTCGGGACCAGGGCGACTTGTTAAGGTCACAGGTAGCATAAAAAAGGAAGATTATGTTAAAATATTTGATGAAAACCTGAAAGACTCTGCTAAAGAGCTCTCACTTGGTCGTCGTTGGTGGTTCTTGCAAGATAATGACCCAAAGCATTCGGCTAAACTGACTAAGAAATGGCTTGAGGACAATCATATTAATGTTTTGGAGTGGGCATCACAAAGCCCAGACGTTAATCCAAGTGAAAATTAATGGAGAACATTAAAATTGAGGGTAATGCAAAGGAAGCCTAAGAATCTTATTCAATTGGAGGATTATTGTCAGGAATAGTGGGCTAAAAGTACTACTGAAGAGTGCAACAACTTGGTTGTAAACTATGAAAAGCGACTGAGGAAGGTAATCAAGGCCAAAGGTTATACAATTGATTATTAAAAAAATCGTGCCAATAATTTTGAACAAGGGTTTTTTTGCACTTATGTTTGTTGTTCCTTTGTTATTTATTTTTTCTAAAATCCGATTGCTGCATCGGAAAGGCCAGTATAAATTACATAATATACTTTGTTATTTTCTTTAATTTAATCCTTTTTTTTAGAATTTATTAGACAGAATTTAACTTTTATTTTATCGTGCCAATAAATATGATCATCACTCTATATATACATTAATATATATATATATATATATATATATAATTTAATATATATTATATATATATTATATATATATTATATATATATATATATTATATATATATATATTATATATCTATTATATATATATTATATCATCGGCAGGAGCTGCTAAAAACAGCCTATCCTGCCTTGACAGTGTACAAAATAGACTTCGTGGCTTAGTGTGGGATGCCTTTTTCTCTACCCTGCAACCTCTCTCCCACAGAAGAGACGTTGCTAGCCTGACCTTGTTTTATCTGTATATCGATGGCAGATGCTCGTCTGCATTCCAATCTCTGGTCCCCCCCCCCTCGCCAATCTTTTACGAAAAACACCAGTCTAGCTTAACCCACTGTGAAGAATTTCCCCAACTCTATACTGTACCTTAATCAAAACGCGGATTCCATGAACAAAGCTTCTTTCTTAGAACTACACGCCTGTGGAACTCTTGTCCGTCTGCCTGCTTCCCTCCGGACTAAAACTTGGATGTCTTCAAGTCCAATGTTAACAAATTCCTAATGAACCACCCCCTTAAGTAAACACTTCAGCAAATCTCCTCACTAACGCGATGTACTTTCAATAACCCTTATCCCTGAGTGGTTTCCGGGCCTTGATAAGTGGAGATCACCGTGTAAATATATATAATTTTATATATATATATATTACTAAGACTATATAATATACGATGAAGGTTTGAATATAAAAACGTTAGTATGAATAAAACATTAGAATTAATCTTATCCCAACACCTTAGAAAAAGACACAGAAGAACCTACCCTACTTATTTCATACTTTTCGTTTTTGCAATTTAAAACAAACACCGCTGTATATATTACAATGTCGTAGAAAATTAGCCTTATAGACAATAGTCATTTGAAAGCCATTAGAGGACGACTGCTTGAGTGCTGAAAGCGGATGTTGGTTACCACAAGGTGATTAGTGGTCATAAAGTTTACTTGCCGATCCCAATTTTCTGAGATTGCACCTAGAGCAAAGCGCTCTAGAAAATGATTACCGATTCCATCTGCTAGTCTTGGCAGAGTATTTCAGTCTCCGGCACCCAAAAGGAGATCCGCCGTTAGTGTCCGGTCGAAAGCACATTTAGGTCACACAAAATATAGTATTTCGCTTAAGTTGTATTGAGTGCCAGCGTTCATAACGATTATTCACTAAACGAAGTTAAGTTAGGATTCTAAACCGGTTTAAATAAGAGAAGATCTGCATGCACACATGTATTGAGTGTAAATTTTGTTATCGAAATACGAGGAATAGCTTCTGGCGAAATGAAGATATGATATTTCATAAAATAATGGGTAAGTTATTCACTAACAAAAAAGATAGCTTTAATATATAATATTTAAAGAGATCATCGTCCGTTTTAATTATTGAGTTACACTCAGCAAATTTTTACACGATAAACAATGATAACGCGTATTTTTTCCAACTGTGCAAAATTCATCGTGGAAGTTTTCACAATATTATACAAAATTATTTTTCGCGAAGTGTTATATAAATAACAGCAAATATGTTGCCTCACTTGTAATCTATGCCACATCGATAACGGATTAAAATATAATCAATATCTCATTCATAATAAAATATGCATATGTGTTTTGATAATATCAATTTCGAATTCATTTATAAAATAAAAACAAAACACAGACGAAAGAAATTCACTGCATCTATTCAATCAGCAACTAACTTATGTACTTTTGGAACACAATTTTAGATATACAGTCGTTATAATAAAATGCTAGATTACACCCGAGGAGCAACTCCATCACTATCACACCATCTAGAGCGAAAAGAGTTTTTTTTTCTATCTGAATACAAAAACATATCTGAGTACAAAAAAAAAATATCTGAGTACAAAAACATAGCATAAGCTTTCCAACTGTCGATTCATAAATTAAAAATAAAATCCTCTTTTGACAAATGTCGTCCTATCTATTGACTGAGCTCTGAAAGTTCTAATATTCCAGAATGCACTAATTCTTTTTATAAACGAACGCCTACTAACAATCAAACATGGTGTCAGTACATTTCCTTTGCATTTGTCTGTTTCCATGTGTATGGTTACACATGCGCCTAAACTACTAACTTCCGTTAATAAAGAATTGAAATATTTCCTACCTGCATTCATTTATCTAAAAAAATGAGATTACAACAAACAATACGCATTTCTCTATGAATACGAAAACAATAACAAATTCATCGCTTACTTCCCTTGCGTGTGCTTGTCCCACTGTGTAAGATTTAACAGGAACCTTGAATATAAAGAAAACCGCCTTTCGCTCCATTTGCAAATTTCGCTACAATAACACATAGAAAACAAAAAGCATCACAATATTTACAGGTTTTCTCATTACTTATATTTGAATGCAATAGTTTCTACCGAGAAATATTAAGGACGGATTTCGCATTACGCATCCCTCAGGTCCCAAGGTGAAGAACTTTAGGAAGAGATATCTACAACCTCCCCATGTTTAGAAAAGCTTTCGAAAGGTTAACCCTTATTAGTGTTTTTGTGCAAAATTTAAATCTGATATTGGTTGTAAGCCTACCTAGCCAGAATTAGAAATAAAGTCGGGTGCACTGTCAATCGTAAGAAAGTGGAGTTGTTTCAGATAGATAACATCCTGGGTAACAGAAAGGTACATTTTGTATTGCCCCTGTGTACAAACAGGGCCGTCTGTTAATAACAGAGTAAATTACATCTCATTTTATCTCGAAAATTACTTACCTCTCCAAAATTTAAATGGAAAATCCGTATTTAGCATGGTCAAAGTCCTGCAAGAGTCGTCATTAAAAGAATGGTTTGGACCTAATATAAAAAATGAGCATTCTAATAAAACATACAGAATCAGTAATTTTTTTTGTCCTCTGAAAAGTATAATAATAACACATATTCTTTGAAACCCCGTCAAAACAGGAATTTGTAATTTGTTTTTTGGGGTGTATTCAGTCGAACTAAAAGTTTTGAGTCTAAAGTTCAACTTAAAGTTTCATTTTCTTTCTCATAGAATCAGCTCTACTCTCTATTGCGTATTGAGCATTTTTAAATTCGGTCGGAAATACATTTTCTCAATATAAACACTTATTTATATTAGTTTGAAGTTTATCTTTGAGTATATAAGGTAAACAGTACATCTGTTTTAATATATATATATATCATATAATATATTATATATATATAATATATTATATATATATAATATATTATATATTTGATACATAATATACATATAATATTATATATATAATATATTATATATATAATATATTATATAACTATAAAATATAATATAACTATAA
>NC_136501.1:97281357-97318857 GCF_053919585.1 Euprymna scolopes | reverse complement strand
TTCGAGGATAAGTAGGGTTGGTATGTTCAGTGTGTTGTATGTGAGATAGGGGTGTAATATGTGTGTGGTTGTATGCGCGCACGTGTGTGCGTTTTAATGTGTCGGTTCTGATTTATGTGTGGGGGTGTATATGTGTATGTGTATGGATGTGCATGCGAGTGTACCTTGCATTTACTTTTTTTGTGTGATGGTATTAGGTTCTGTTCAGTTAAGGAGTGAATCTGGTGATGAAGTCTTCTTTCCTGTGTAAGTAAATAAAAATAATTGTCCGTTTGGAAGATTGGCATTATTTTGAAGCTGTTTCCACTGCATGTGTGTACGTGTTTTGAAACATAGACGTGTCCGTTATCTGCAATTTTGATGTTGCTCTCATGTAAGGCCATTCTATTGCTGAAATTTTTGGTGGCGCCTATGTAGGAGATGTGGCATGTTGTGCCTCTTAGTGCATACACTACATTTCTGGAGGTGCAATTTAGATCCTTTTTTGTTTTGAATGTTTGTACTGGGGTTTTGAATGTGTATGTGTTACCTTCTATTATTATGTCACATACTCTACATCGCAGGTTGTTGCATTTTGTAACTCCTTTTGTAGTATGTGGGACGAGTTTTGAGGGAGTTAGGGTGGGTTTTAAGTTTTGGGGTTGGCGTTTTCTTTTTATTATTTTTGTTGTTTTAAGTATGTTGTTTAGTTTGTCGTTCTGATTGAGGAGGATAAGGTTTTTTGTTATCTGTGTGAATAGTTCTGGGTTGTTTGTGTTGTGTGTAGAGACGTATGCTAGAAGCTGTTCTTTGTTGTGTTCTTTTGGGGTTCTTAGTTGGTCTATTGGAATTTTTTAAGCCAGTTCAATACCTGTCTGTATTAGTGGTAGTGGGCATCCTCTTTTCCGCAGTGTTATTTGTAGTTCATTCAGTCTAGTTGAACGGAGGTGTCTGTCTGTTACTATTGTGCAGAACTTACGTACTAGGCAGCAGGGTATTGACTTAAGACAATTTTAGGATGGTGGTTTTTGAAGTGAAGGTATTCTTGAGTGTCTGTGTGTTTGTGGTAGATGTCTGTGATTATGTTGTTGTTTTTTATTGTTATTAGCATGTCTAGGAAGGGTAGTTCTGTGGGGCTTTGTTCTAGAGTGAAGTTTATTTTTGGGTATAGATTTTGTAGCAAAGTGTGGAGTTCTTTGATATCCCCCCATGAGGTTCTCCAGAGGATAAAGCAGTCGTCTAGGTATCTTTTCCAAGATTTTATGAAGAGTGTTTTTATATTGTGCCCGTACTTTTGCTCTATCCTTTCATAAAGGGTCTCTTCTAGGAAGGTGAGTGTAAGGGTGGCATATGTCGGTGCCATTTTGGTACCCATTGCTGTGCCTAGTATCTGGATGTTGTTGTCTTTATTGAATTGGAAGGAATTGTTATTGAGGATTATGTCGATGCTATCAATCACGAATTGTTTATTGAATCTGGGGTGTAAAGTCTATGTATGTTTGTCAATCCAATATGCGATAACTTCTTTTCCTAGATTGTGTGGGATATTGCTATATAGGCTGTTAACATCGAATGTGGCTAGTATAGTCCCATCGTCTACTGTTTGTGGTAGGGAGCAAAGGATGTCTGTGTTATCTCCTACAAAACTTCTGACTAGATTAGAAAAGGGCTATCACCATATAACTATATATAACGAGTGTCCGCACAGTCTGACTACATTATGAAGCCAGGGTTTGTGGGCATCCTGTATATATATATATATATATATATATATATATATATATATATATACATAATAACATTTTTTAATATAATTATATATTATATATATAGTTTTAATTATATACACACATATATATATACATATATATATACACATATATATAAATATATATATACACACATATATAAATATATATATATATATACATACATACATATATATATATATACATATATATATATACATATACATAAATTTATATACACAAATATATATACACAAATATATATACACAAATATATATACACAAATATATATACACAAATATATATACACAAATATAAATACACAAATATAAATACACAAATATAAATACACAAATATAAATACACAAATATATATACACAAATATATATACACAAATATATATACACATAAATATATATACACATAAATATATATACGCATAAATATATATACGCATAAATATATATACGCATAAATATATATACGCATAAATATATATACGCATAAATATATATACGCATAAATATATATACGCATAAATATATATACGCCTATATACACATTTATACACACATCTATATATACACATTTATATACACATATGTATGCACACATATGCACAGGTATATACACACATATATATGTACACATATATACTGACATATATATACATATATATACACACATATATATATACATACATATACACACACATATATATATACGTATATATATACACACATCTACATACATATATATACACACACATATATACATATACCTATATGCACACACGTATATATATATATAAACCAATGTATATATATACACCCATATATGTGTATATATATTTGTATATATATATGTTTGTATATATATATATGTATATATATGTTTGTATATATATATGTATATATATGTGAGTATATATAGATGTGTATATATATATAGATATGTGTATATATATATAGATATGTGTATATATATACGTGTGTATATATAGATTCCTATGTATATATATAGAGAGAGATGCATATATATGTGTATATATATCTTTATATATATGTGTGTATATATATGTATATATATTGTTTTGTGTATATATATATTTAGATGTATAGAAATTATATATATATATATATATATAGTAATATGTAGATATATAGTAATACAGGGTGTCCACAAACTATGGCTTAATTATGCAGCCAGACATTGTAGGCACACCCACACACATATATATATATATATATATATATATATATATATATATATATCCAGTATCCTAATATTGATGGTGTATATCGCTATCATATTGTAAGACATGATATATTAAAAAGCGTCATGTGTTATCTTGTGGAGATATTCTTTAACGGACAGATAATAAACATGTAAGTAGTGTGGATGTGTTTAGCCAACAGAATATAATATTGACGTGTAAACCGAGTCATATTGTATAAGACGTGAATATTTTACAATTCATATATAAAAAGAATATACGATTCATACTTTTTCCTGAAGTGTTCTATCTCCTTCTGTTCCGTGACGAACCATTAAACGACCAGCACCGTCCGATTGGGGAGTATGTTCTTACTCGTGAACCCACATGACAACACTTTGTACTTTTATAATATAAATTTATTAGAGTTGTCTCAAATGGTTCTCACAGGGTCGACAGTTCGTCTTCATTTTCTGTACTTACATCCCGCTCCCTTACTGTCAGCCCCCCCTGGTACTAGATCATCCGTCAGCTCCTGAGGTGAAGCTTCAACTCTCTAAATCTTTCCAAAACTACCTAAATCACCTGTGACTTTACGTCACATCATAAAGTGTGTCAGACCAACAAAAATAATGTTTACATCTATTTCCTTTTTTCACATTCCTTTTTCGATTCACGCGTCAATCACCTCTTCTCCAATTCAATTGTTCGTTCTAATCATAAATGTATTCATGGCCTGTGAATGTTAAGCCTGAGTGTTCGAATGAAGTGTTATCCAGTAGAGTCTTTTTAACTGTGGAAAACGAATCATTCTATTTGTTGTTTAGAAAAATGACGGAGTGGAGGATGCCTTAATACGTCACTTCTATTTAGCTATTATATAAAACACCATTTACTTTCCAATTATTAAGCTGCAATTAAATAAACGTCGACTTCTAGCTGTGTAGCGACTAATAATATCATTGCTGACTGTGAATGCCTTCCCCTTGTCATGAGTAAGGGAAGAAGAGAGAGTGTCAAATCCGTGGAGTATATAAAATGTCCGCTCAACATCGCGAGGGTGTCATAGAAAAGTTACCGATTCCGAAGGCTCTGAATATTACGAACTTGTATATCTGTATACACGCCATATATGAATAAGATAGCCTTCGTTATCTCTTGTGTCACGCTTAGATCATAATTATTCCGAGCGAATCATTTAATTGTACGAATATTCTATTTCTTGTAATAAATATATTACCAAGAACTCTTCGTAAGTTTTTGTTTCGGTTTAGATTAAAACTGATCACTCAATATTTTTTTAAAGAAAAGTTTTATAATATATACGAATCGATAGATAATTGACTAAAATAATGTAGACACATTTTCATGAATTAAAATATCACATTAAAGCGTATATAAGAGCGGGCCAAGCAGGGTGTCCATGCTCGCTTAGATAAATAGATGTGCATTTAAAAAACAAAAAATATCAGGAGGATCCGTTTACTCTGAACATACATAAAATGGCACCATCAATATATTACATAGGTGGAACCTTTATAGGTCCCGCTCGGTTACAATTTTTTTTTGTATCGTCATAACAAAATTCAATATGCATAGCAAAATTCGAACGTACTACATCTGACTCAGAATCGACAAATCTATCTTCAGTTTTCAGTGGTCAATGCAATCCCATTATTTGCGAGTTGTTAGCTTGTGATCAATCAGTTATATATTCCATCGATTTGTTTGGAGTCCTTCAATTTATGTGTTTAAATAAAAAAAAGGCCTTTGGCTTCAGAGTTGTTTATACGACAATGACAAATGGTTGCAAATAACGTCTATTTCAAGCCATCTCCACTAAGGGCTTAGCAGCGGAAATTAGCGGACAAGACCAAATACGTGCCAAACTGCAAGCCCGTTTGACAAAGAACATCGATTTATAACAATCAATCTCGAATTTGGAGGACTTCGAAAATTAGCGCCTGCTTAAGAATATTGACACTGCAATAATATATATATATATATATATATATATATATATATATATATACACACACTAAAACATAATCTAGAGAGTGTTTTTGTAGGAACACTTAGTGAAACCCAAGGGCCTAAGTTCTTAGAATGATTAATGTTCGTAAAGGTTCCATCGAAATCTAATATAAATATTTAAATAAGCCGGTGTTATTTTTACACTTAAATTACATTCTCATAGAAAAAACATACACAGGTTTAGGACACTATGGAAAACGCGTTAGTTTTTCAGCGATTGATAACTTCCAACGTTAAAGTAAAGAACAGGTAAGTGTTAAAGAGGTGCATGGATTGCCAGATACATAATGGAAGAAATTTTGGAGTGGATTGAGAACGATGTGCGATACGAGCAAGCTAGGAATTCTGTTGTAAAAATAAATGACAAAATGGAAGTATGCTAAGCTAATAGACCGCCGCGAATAGTATAGGAAAGATGTTCGATATCACAGTTTTATATTAAAATGTATTAAAGAGATATTGCAATAATAGTTAACCCTCATCCAAATTGGGGACTGCTTTCATTATATATATATATATATATATATATATATATATATATATATATATATATGCGTGTGTAGTGGGTAAGTATATATAATCATTTCCACAGCCCAAAGAACGCCGCAGCCTACAAGAGCCATGAAAGCCCACGTACGGGAAGTCAAAGACTCAAGTTTCGTCCTCATTTGGGCTAATCTGTCAAACATATCCGCACCCCGGATTTGAAAACCGAACCTCCTGCATGCCAGGCAAGCACTCTACAAACTGTGCTAAAACCCCGCACACAAGAAATTCTATTAATCAACAAATCAATCAACATACACAAATATGTATGCATGTGTGTTTGTAATATAGCCATTCTCCAAGTTCCAAATAACAGGGCTTCTACTTTGGCCATTTATTACTTCTCAAAAAGTATCCTTTAATATACTGTTTCGTAATGCGACTAAACACTCTACAAAAGTATATTATTTCTAAACATAAAGTCACGTATTCATCAGATGTTTATTTTAAATTAGAAAAACATCATTTTTAACAACTTACATGGCTCCTGTATCTGAGTTATTCCATTCCCTCTTAGTTACGAAGAGTATGGTGATATACATAAGTTTAAGAGGGAAAAGAATAATTTAGAGAACCCCTCATTTTATTTTATTATTTAAAATATTACATCATAACGTTTTATCTACAATAGTTTGTAAAATTGTATTAATTCAATAAAATTAGTGACCATAATTATGGCATACTTCGATAATGGTGTAGGTGTCTCTCTAAAAATTGTGCAGGTTCGTGCGTTCAGCATCTTAAAGTGACATATACATTTCTGAGTTTTAGAGCGTTTTCTTTTAGATTGTTTCTGAGTTTTAGAGCGTCATTCTTGTTAAATTATATTTCCCAGAAAAGGATAATTCCACAACGAATGAAACATGTATGTGATTGATATCGAACGCATTAATTTCCCCATGTTAAAACCAGGTAATTCTAATAATATCGCAAATACGTGAATGAATAGATTCGCGATAAATATAGACACATGAAATATATTTAGAGCAAGTTTACATCAAGATCAATGTTTTAAAAAAGCTCAATACAGGTGTACAATTTTACAAAGTAATATATAAAATAGCACACGTATGAAATACGTCTGTCAGCAAGATTACTATGCCATATTATGGGAATAAAAATATTAATAAATCGGTCGGTGATATACGCCATCTTCAGAAATGTATACCTGTTCGTCTCATTTTTCTCCAATGCGGTGTTGAATTGAAAATAAGAATAACTTAGTAAAGTGCCCATGTGTTTGTCTTTGTAAAATGTTATGTTTAAATTCCCGAAAGAGAAGGCTAAGTGTACATTATAGTAAAGTGACATTTGTCTTTTTTCAGCGATAGAGGCTTTAGTAAAATTCTAATAAAAATACTTATAAATTAACAAAAGAAAAATTATATCACATAAACTCATTGCCCACTTCCGTCGTTTAAAAAATAACACTACACACACCTACTCCTATTTTTTTCGTTCCTATTTTCACCAATTGCATATCATGGTGAGGAAAAAATAAGAAAACTCTGCAGATGGCGTATAACGAAGAAATATAAATTTTAAACAAATAAATATGTTTACTTCTATAACATTACCTTATAATTTTGATTACAAACGCTTATGCTTATTTTATTTCAAAATTATAGCAACGCTTCTACAATGGAAAACAAGTCAAATAAAAGTTCGAAATTATATATATATAATCAAAATAAAAATGTATGAAAAGCTAAGCGAAAATAACTAATAAAAACGTAGTGAGGAAAATATTCGAAGTATATATATATATATATATATATATATATATATATATATATATATATATATATATATATATAAGTGTATAGTGTCTTAAAAAACATCAATTTTCACAGTAGAAAATTGTTGTTTGAATAAATGATACATTTTAGATTTTTTCCTTAACTATGGATTTTCGATGAACTCTTAGCTCTTCAGAGGAATAGGCATTTGCAAATTTCGGAGGTAATATTATATAAGACAATTCCAGCCAAAAAGAGAATTTATAGAGCAAATGGGTAATTCATTACGATAATATTAATTTTAAGAGCGGAGTCATCTCTGAGGAGATGAACCTTCATTGAAAGCCCATTATTAATGAAAAAATCTAAAATAGACTGTATATTGAAATGAATTTCCACTGAATCAAATTTAAATTTAAAAAAAAAACTAAATTCCATTGGTTTTATCACGTATATTGAGCTATTCTTTTGGGCTGGGATTGTCTCATAAAAATACATCCTAAAACTTTTTTATAAGACACGATACCACATTTTTTTCTGCTTTCTTATTCATTGTAGAATTTTGAGACGGATTGACGGACGAACGGGCATACCTACATGCATGCATGCATGCATACATACATATGTGTATGCATATATATGGGTATGAATAAGGAACATACTATGTTATGTCTATCAAGGTTTTGTCTTTACTGTAAGATACCCCCCGAGGTTGGTTGTTTTTGTTTTACGGCATATCAACTCTTTTCGGGTTTTTTAATGCCGAATCCAAACATTTCGAAGAAGATTTTTTAATAGAATGTGTTGTTCTCAAGTCAGTTTCTATTTAACCCATAGTCGGGACCCTTACAGCTACAACCCCTCCGGGTTAAAGTGGGCCTGGGAGCAATGGTATTTAGAGGGTTGCTCCATACTCCCTAAAGCCCGCAAGCTTGGGCCTCACCACCTGATATAGTTTAAGGTCATATCCAGCACCAGTAAGGTATCCGCTGAGAGAATGAATTGCAGAAAATAAAATACGAGTAGATACGTGAAAGATATAATTGTGGAAATGAAAATTGTGGCATTGCCCTAGAGAGAGTAATATGCCTTTATTTTTTACGTCGTATATCCGTTCATATATTTAAAAGAATACCATGTAATTTATGTTCTTATGAAAATAGATATATAACTTATTAAGATGTGGATGTTTAACTGAAATGAAATGAGGGTATTTTTGTTATACAATGTACTGATTAATTATGTTATTGTTGTACGTGAATTTTTCTGTTAGGTGAGTTCTTAACCTGTTTCTAAAATGACGGCTTTTTAATAAGACTTTAATCGCGATAAGTTATAAATACGCCCACGTTGTGTACTGGTGGTTAAATACGCTGTAAGCGCTGATTCAAGGTCTCGGCTGCGTTTATTTGAAATAAATGAAATTATTTATGCTTTTTTAAGTCAAAAGAATAATTACATTGCAATGCATGAGAAAATAATGCAATCATAATTGATAGAGCTTATATCTGTTATTTTTATCGAGTCTTTTCTCAAATCTTTGTTGGGTTTCACCAACGTGCATACGATAATTTTGGCCCAGTGCACTCTATATGCCTACAACAAAAATTGGTTTACTTTGGGGTTTTTGTGTTGTTTTAATATGAGTACTGAACAACAAGGATCACAATGGTTTTAATTAATGTTTCGTATATATTCTTTTAGTGATTACATATAACTAGTAAATTCGAATCCTTTTTTACCAGTTTGCTTGCTTGTTTTTAAAAATATCAATATACACTCATGAGCAAAGCATAGGACAAGCGTGACAAAAAAGGAAAAAATGGATTTTTTTTCAATATTCTTCAGTGGATTTTTGTTAATTTTAACCGAACATTTATATTTTGCAGATCATTTATTATAGCATATAAGTGGAAATATTTATCATAGAAATGGTAAGATCGCATCTTGGCAAAGATGGAAAATAAACTAATTGCATTGTTAAGGCAGCCGAAACTTATTTACTAGCAGATTTTTTGATATTTTAAGAAAAGAAAAAGTGAAAGCATCTATTTCTACAGTGAAGCGAATTGATAGAAGTTTCGATGTCGAACGCTTGATAAAATAGAAATCTGGATCTGGCCGCCCTAGAGAATTTACTTTGAAGGACGACTACCGACTGAAATTAACTATTTTGAAGGGTTGAAATAAAACTTATGTTGACTATAGCAAATATTACAAAGCAGGGGCTGGAAATTCTCTTTCTTGATATACAATATCTAGACGAATGAAAGAAATTTGATTTTTGTCTAAAAGTTTTTGTTTTTTATTACATTTTCCCCCCAAATAAGGCACATTGCCACTTTGGTGTAAGGGGCTACTATAAGAGGGAAACAACTATTGGGGTACTATGTTGGGATTTGGGCAGCAAGATGTGCCAAGAAGCCATTTTTAATAAAGAACCTCAATGATGGAAAGTGATTTTTCTCGTGTGATGGCAAGAGAGATATAGACTGGTTCAGGAATGTTTTCTGTGTAGTTAATCAAGATTGTCTTGTTAGTGATACTCCTGATCGTCCTAAACGGTGCCGTTGAAGAACTGGAGAAAGCTTTCGCCAAGTTGCATGAAAACGAGAGTTACATGCGGGAATTGAGGGATAATAGTACGGGGACTTTTACTGCAGCAAGAGTAGGGAAACTTCTTAGATGCGAGAAGTAAACTAATGCAAAGGAATACAATCTAATATTAGAAACAGAAGTGTTACTAAGTATCCAGAAGCTTGGAATGTCCGAAAACATTTTTCAACATGATAATGCCCCTGTACACACTGCTAAAGTTACAAGAAAAATGGGTTTCTGATAATTCAATAGACGTGATATTTTCGACTGGTCAAAGCCCGATTTAAACACAATCGAGTATATTTGCTCCATAATATCTCGTGCATTGTCTGGAAGAACTTTATCGAATAATGACAAACTGTGGGAAGATGTGCTAAGCGATTGGAATAGCATCTCTTCTAGGCAGTGCTCCACTTTGGTTGAGAACATATCTAAAAGTATTGACTTTTAAAGAAATCAAAAGGGGCTGCGATTTCATCCTAAGCATTTATTAAAGTAAAATTATTGTCCTGTGTTATTAGTATCGTTTAATTTTCATTATCTAATTGTTCTTTGTTCAACATCGCTTTTAATGCAATAAAATTTATGAAATTTCTTTGGCCCATGCTTTTTGCTCACGAGTGTATACAAATGTCACTGCTACAAATTAATGGATATTTATAAAACTTTATTCTAGCATTAGTGCTGTACTTTCTATTAATTTACCTTAGAAGTTTATTACATCAGTAAATATTGTTCTCATAAATAAAAATGTTTTATTTTTCTGTTTGAACTATAAATTTAGTTCATTTATTTTCATATATTTTTAATTTAATTATGTAATTTAGTTTAATATTACATTACATCAGTATTAAAAGCGGAAATAACTTTATTTCAATATTATTGTATTATTGTTAGAATATTTTCGTCCTATAATGAGGTATGATCCAGCATAGTAGGAAGTTTCTATTCATAAACGATGCTACTAGGAACTGACTGATCGAATTGATTCACGTTCTGCTACCAATAAATCAGGAAAAATAGTTAACCTTTCTGTAGCAACTTCGCATAAGTTTTGTTCGTGTTGACACGGAAATACTCGTTTGCACTAGATTCTAACTCGAGAACTGTTATGAAACTAGAGCTATGGAGTGTATGCCCTCTTAATTAGATCTGACACGTATATTCTGTGTGATTTTCATATATAAATATTGATGTGTTTAATTCTTCCAAAAATAGAATATGAAGTACGGCCCCTAGAATATCGTAACGGTAGTACCTATATTCGTGTATCCTAAATATAATTTTGGAAAAAGGCACGCCGATTATACACAACTAGTAATACATATATATGCACATACATCTACATATATATATATATATATATATATATATATATATATATATATATATATATATACATACACATACATATATACACATACATATATACACACACATATATACACCCATATATATATATATATATATATACACGTATATATATACACACACATATATATGCACACATATATATATATATATATATATACACACATATATATACACACACATATATATGTATACACACACATATATATATACACACATATATATATATATACACACACACATATATATACACACACATATATATGTATACACACACATATATATACACACACATATATATACACATATATATATACCCATATATATACACACATATATACACATATATATATATATACACACATACATATATATATATACACATACATATATATATACACATTCATATATATATATACACATACATATATATACACACATACATATACATATACATATACTTATATACATATACTTATATACACATACATATATACATATACACATACATATATACATATACACATACATATATACATATACACATACATATATACATATACACATACATATATACATATACACATATACACATACATATATACATATACACATACATATATACATATACACATACATATAGATTATATGTAATATAATCAGTTCCTGTAATTCAGTAAATTTTCATATACCAGTAGGTTTTAAGCCAAAAAAGGTTGACTTAAGGATTAAGCTACAAAATATTCACATTACCTAATTGAGCATTAATATTACTTTCGCAAAATCAAGACTTAAAGACAAGGTGTTATGGCAACGAAACGTATTTCATTTTATGTTACAATTGTTTCAATGCCCATTTCGACAGTCTTCAGCATTATATCGTTTGAAAATCTTCAAAAACCAGCATCTCTACGACTTTATGAATAAACACACATTTGGCAATGTAGCATTTTTTTTAATAGAAAGAAAAAAGCCGGTGGGGGGTCCCTTACGGAAAGAAAAACATGCGAGAAACATGTATCTTGGTTGTGGTTACGGAAAAGACCATTTAAATGTTAATATATGGCCTAATTTTCGTATCATGATTTAAGAACAGAGTTATGTGAAGTTTCTACGGGAGCCCTTAGACATTTAAAAAAAGAAAACATTTTTTTAAATATATCCTATTTGTTGTAAAACGATTTTTTTTTATTTCCTATCTATATTTATATTATGTTCTTAACAAACTTGTTAGGATGTTACGGTTAGTTTTAGTTACGTATTAGTGGCAAATTATCGTATTATAAGTACAAGGATATAAAATCATTTCATGTTTAGAATTTGATTGAATATGAGAATAAAGTAAAATGGGTGTATTTAATATATTAACCTAGTAAGAAATTTCGGGTAAAGTGTTCTAATTTATTTACTATCTGAAAATTCATAGTATTCCACTTGAAAATATTTTTGTGTCGTTGCGTGGGATAATTTGGAGGGAGATAATCCAATTTAGTTGGTAAATACTGCTAGTTAATTCTGTTTCAAAATGGGTCAATTTTGTTTCTTAAAATGATTAAAGGGAGGTAACTCAGGTAGTTTGTGTTTTGGATTCGTTGATTACTCGAAGGAGACTATCATGTAAAAATAATTTAATCAGATGGGTCCAGAATATATATATATATATATATATATATATATATATATATATATATTATTTGTGTAGCGTCAGCTATAATCGAAATTGGAAAAAAAAATCTTAACTATTTTTTTTAAGTCCTAACTTTATCTACTCTAATAGAGAAAAATAATTGCCGGCATTTTGTGTTGATTTTTATCGCTAGTTGACTTTGTGGCATGGGGGGAGACGAATAAGATAGGAAAGTAGATACAAATAAATACATAAATAAAACAAGAAAACAAGTTTAATCAAGGTAATATGAAAAACATCTAGGATGAATTTTAAAAATATGTAACGCCATGAAATGTCTCCAGAAAAAACACTCGAATAAACCTAAAACCCCATCTTCCAACGTAGACCCTACTACCAGGTCTCCTTCTCCAATATCAGGGGTCTACATTCCAACCTTCCAGAGGTTGAAACTCAATTACAGGAGACGAAACCGAATATATTATTCCTAAGTGAAACTGGAATAGGGCCGCCCACTTCCCTGGATGAGTTCATAATTAACGGATACTCTTATTTAACAGCTAAATCTGACCCTCAAGATCGCCATGGGCATGGAATATGAGCCTACATTAAGGATGGCTTCACGTGTGACAGGGATATCTCTAGAGAAGATCCTAATTTACCCTATATGTGCTTCAGGGTTGCACTTGCTAACACCACCGCATTAATATTTGCCCTCTATCGGCCCCACAACAGCGGAGTTACTATCTTTAACAGCATATCTAAGAAAATAGACCACATAATGTCTGCACATCCCTCGGCTAACATCCACAACTGTGGTGACTTCAACGTCCATAACGTGGAATGGCTGACCCATTCAAATAAGACAGACGATGAGGGGAGGTTTTGTCATGATTTTGCCATTGCTTATGACCTCACTCACATTGTTCGCGAACCCACCCGTGTGCTCGATACACCCGGTCAATATGCAAGCCTCCTGGACCTTTTCTATCAACTTCCCCTGAGCTATGTTCCGGTTCCATTACTTCTCCACTAGGATCCTCCGACCACTCAGTTTAGATAAAAACGAAATGTAATAAGTCCCCAGCCGTACCCCTCCACCGTACTGTATACTGATACTCTATGGCTGACTGGCATAGTTTCCGTAAATTCATATCAGATTTACCTCTGCACTCCATGTTTAAAAAGGAAGTGCCCTCTATAGTATCAGATCTGACCGAATGGTTTATTGTAGGCAGAGACCAATTCATACCATCTAAAAAAATCCAACAAAAACGTAACAGCCAGCCATGGTTCTCCCCAGAATGTGCTGCTGCTATCGCGCACAGAAATCACTTTTTCCATAACTACCAACGTAATAGATGCACTGAGACAAAAGCTGCTTTCAGGACTGCCAGCAACCACTGTAAAAGAATAATAAAAAATGCAAGAGAGCTATATGCCCAGTCTGTTAAATCCAAGGTAGCTGATCAGCGGCTTGGTTCTCACCAGTTTTAGCAAATAACAAATAGGATCCTGAACAGAAGTGTGCGTTCTACCCCAACAATTATCAATGGACCAGAGGTCATCTCGTCAGCGTCAGACAAGGCCAAACTATTTGCAAAAAATTTGCAGCCAATTCTACCCTATGCGACGAAGGCCATCAACTCAACATATTTCCTCCTATAACACAGAACACGCAAGGTAACATACATATATCCGTGCATGAGGTCGCCGAGCTAATCAAGAACCTAGTAAAGCAACTGGCCATGACGGCATCCCAATTATAGTGTTAAAAAACTTCAACCAGAACGTGCTCCCATACTTACGAAATTGTTTAAGCGCTGCCTTAAAGAGATGTGCTTTCCAACTCCCTGGAAGACCTCATCAGTTTGCCCTGTATTTAAGAATTCAGGCTATAAGTCATCTCCCTCTCAGTACACACCAATACGTCTCCAATGTGTTATAAGTTGCTGGAATCCATATTAACTATAGAAATAGTCAACAACCTCAGCAGAAACAACCTTAGTGACAGACAATATGGTTTCCGCTCTGCAAGATCTACCGCAGATGTGTTGATGGTAATATCTCACAGGATTAGTGAATCTCTTGATATATCAAAAGCCTTCTAAAAGGTATGACATAAGGGTCTACTTCACAAGATTTCCAGCTACGGTATAACTGGAAATTTTTTCTCAATCATTAAATCATTTCTCTCCGATAGGCTCATGATAGTGGTCGATGGACAAAAATCAGAGGCCTGCAGTATTAATGCTGGAGTCCCTCAGGGGTCAATCCTGGGCCCAACTCTCTTCCTGATCTACACTAATGACCTCCCTAAACACATACTTGAATCATTCGTTGACATCTATGCTGATGACACGACCATCTACGGCAACACATCAAAGGCTGTTAATGACAAAGTTCTCTCTGATTCTCTCTCCTCTGGTCTCGAGCGCGTGGTTCAGTGGGGGAAGACGTGGCTGGTTACCTTTAATGCATCTAAAACCAACCACCTGTCCTTACATCAACGCTCTGATCCCCATCTGACATCAATTGTGATGGATGGCTCTCGTCTGGGTGAGGCCCCGTGTTTTGACAAGCTTCTGGGCTTGACCTTTACTCCTGATCTAAAAAGGAACACGTACATCAAGTCTGTTGCCAAGGTCGCTGGAAAGATGGCGGGATCGTTCTTTCACTCCAGAAGATATCTCACTACTAATGCAATTCTCTATCTATATAAAAGCCAAGTACGTCCAAGGATGGAATACTGCTGCCATATCTGGGCAGGAGCTGCTAAAAACAGCCTATCCTGCCTTGACATAATACAAAATAGACTTCGTGGTTTAGTCGGGGATACCCTTTTCTCTACCCTGCAACCTCCCTCCCACAGAAGAGACGTTGCTTGTTTTATTGTTATTTCCAGGGCAGGAGCTCGTCTGAACTCTAATCTCTGGTCCTCCCTCGCCAATCTTTCACGAAAAACACCCGTCTAGCCGAATCCACAGTGAAAAATTTCCCCCGCTCTTTATCTGTGCCTAAATCAAAACGTTGATTCCATGAACAAAGCTACATTCTTAGAACTGCACGCC
Source organism: Euprymna scolopes (assembly GCF_053919585.1). Taxonomy (NCBI): domain Eukaryota; kingdom Metazoa; phylum Mollusca; class Cephalopoda; order Sepiida; family Sepiolidae; genus Euprymna; species Euprymna scolopes. Next base: position 97,302,926 of record NC_136501.1, on the reverse strand, counting down.
TGTTGAACTCTGTTCCGTCTGCCTGCTTCCCACCTGACTACAACTGGGAGGTGTTCAAGTCCAACCTTACCAAATTCCTAATAAACTGCCCACTTAAGTGAATACTTTATCAAAATTCCAAACTAACGTAATGTACTTGGAATAACCCTTATCCCTGTGTGGCTTCCGGGCCTTGATATGTGGTGAGCACTCTGTAAAAAAAAAACACCCAAAAAAAAAAACAAAAAAAAAAACGAAATATACAACTTTCCACGCTCATGTTTTTTCTTCTGAACCGCGATCACACAACAATATATATATATATATATATATATATATATATATATATATATATATATATATATATATATATATATATATATATATAGTCACTTCTATTCAGAGAGAACAGATTGAGGCATATCACGGCGGAGAGTAATTTCTTCTAGTATCAACAATTCTATCTCTTTTTAGTTCAGGCAATCTCCATAATCAGCAACAGGGTTTAAATGTTTGCAATCTTTGGACAGTAGTTATTTTTTGCTTGTTTTCTAATGCAGCATGGATTAAGTGTATTCTATTCCCACCAGAGTTTCTGTGTTCTTTTTCTACTCGCGAAGAAAACGATGGCGAATTTCGACAACAATCCCTGACCTGATGCATCTAAAATGCCGTGAGTTAAGCTATTTGTTCATTCATGAGGACCGCTGTTTTTTTTAGGTGTGGGGCGGGGTCTGTTTCTCCTCTTTTTACTGGGTTGAATAAAATACATAATTATAGTAGCTAGCGAGAAAAATATTCGTCTTTTACGATGCTATTATAAATGCTTTCAGCAGTGGAATGTTTGTCTGAACGCGACACGTCATGAATATTACACATTGGCAAAAACAAGATATAAGTAAATGCTTCCTCAAGATCTAGAAAAAAAAAATCCAGAAACGGTAAAACATAAAATAGGCCGAACATGGAAACCAACCAGCAACTAACTTCACATGTGAATTTCTTTCTTGAATCAGATAAGCTATTCGCATTATTTGAATTCTCTGGACTACGATTCTCATCTTGAGATTGTTATTTTGTTATTTTCGCAATGTTTCGGTCGATGTGACCTCCGACCTTCTCCAAGTGTACATGTTTAATTCGATAATTTCAACAGGATTTCGAACGAAAAACTATTCACGGGAGTGGCATTCTTTCATTGTTCAGTCATGACTGGATAGAAGTACTATTTAAGTCGCAAGTGTATTTATCGCTCGCCTGCACTGAAAATCAAAACTTCCGGAGAATATCACTGTCATAATTGATTTTATCAAGTATTTCTACAACTCTCGGGTTCGACAATATATACCCGGAGAAGTTGGGAGGTTATATTCACCAAAATGTTATCAAAATGACACGCAATATGATACAGTAGCCCGAAGAATTCAAATAATAAAAATATCCAAATACTCAATTCCAAATGTCAGAAATATACGAGATATACTCCCTTCATTAAAAAAAAAAAAACTATTGAAAAGTTTATTAGGAATGTCGTCTAATAAGCAAATACTTTTTATCTTTAAGTGCTAATTATAGAAGTACAGGTGTTGTATGAATGTAATAATCTGAGCCATGATTTTCAATTATTTCGGAAACTGAAAAAAAAATGTTGATTTTAGGTTTTTATTTTCCTGTTAGATAAAATGTAAAGTAACCGTTACGCTTGACAGGTGATCATTGCGGTTCAAATCTATTTCGAAAAGAATCAAATCGCCAAAATAAAGTTTATAAATCGCATTGTATACCGTTACTTCCCAAACTATGCTTGTGTGTTTTTTTTGTTTTGTTTTGATCGTTTCATCCGCCATAAGATTAATAAAAAATAACTTACTACGACCACAGGGGCACTCGTCCTCACCCGCTTCACGATTTTTTTTTATCCCGACTGAATGCTTGACTTAGCCATACAATTTTTGGCTTCAACATTACACGTCCATTATCCCCAGCCGCATTTTTCTTCTCCTTGACCACGTGCTATCATTTTTTTCGTTTTCTTGAAACGCTAGCCTGCATTTTTCTTATCCTTGACCACGTGCTACAATTTTTTTTTGTTTTCTTGAAACGCTAGCCTGCGCAAACTTCTTAATTTGCATAGCGCTTAAACGACTACTGCTAATACCTACCGTAGCTATCTATATTTCAGTTGTTTGTATTAACACAAACGCTTAAACGCTTTTTTAGAAAAAAAACAACAACCGCGTTTAACTGATGGTGACTAAGTAATAAACGACGCTCGCCAGTAACCTTACTATTTACTTATCTAGTGGTTTCCAACGAAACACTTTACTAGTATATATCCTATATTTCCGATGTATTATTTCATAAATTATTACACGAATGATATCTATGCAAAGAATACATTAATAATCACGTGATTAATAAAAATCGAATTGATTACGTTGCTTCCATGTTATCACTGTCAGCCAGATGCTACATGTGCACCAGAATTTCGATAACCAAGCATGTTGGTTGGTTGTTTTTGTTTTACGGCATATCGACCTTTTTCAGGTTATTTAATGCCGAATCTAGTTATTTGGAGGAAGGAATTTAATGGAGTGTATTTGTTTTTTAAGTCGGATTCTTTTTAACCAATAGATGGGGCCTAACGTACTATCACTCCGGGTCAGAGTGGACCTGGGAGCAATGGCAATTAAAGGGTGGCTCCACACTCTCCAAGGCCTGCAAGGTGGAGCCTCAACATCGGATATAGTTTTAAGTCATATCCAGGACCCCAAGAACGTTGGTTTATTTTATTCACACCTAAGTACAAATAGATAGCACGCAGGTTTTAAAAGTTTATATTTTTATCTAAAATCTTTGGCAATCTTTGTATAATATATGTAAGATAGCTGACGAAAAATGTTCTGTGTTTATTCAGCATAATAGTTTTCTTGAAAAAGCTAGATAAAGATAAGACAGAAATATTATAAATGATGTTCGTACCTATAACAGAACATATATGACATATTCACACTACATATACATGTATGTATTTTTTGTTATTATTATTAAAGTAAATTACATTTTATGGTCCGGCAGCTGTACGCTATTTTGAATCAGAATGTATTTACATTTAAATCCAACTACTCGATTCTAGTAGAAAAGGAAATAATTAATGCATGTGCAAAATATTTAAAATAGGTAATATTAATATATTGTATATTATTCTTCAGCCAAGAAGTAATGCACGCATATTTTATAATATACCTCGCGCGAAAGTTGTAAATAATAATCGAATAACAATAACAAAGACTTTCGCTGGCGAGGACTACTATTGTCCGTAACCAGTTAGTCAGTCATTTTGTAAATTTTCATCTTCACTTTTTTCGTTATGTACTGATTATCTGTTAATGAAAACTATAGTAAAAATGTTCCTTATTAAATTTTAAAGATATTCTATTCTGGACGAAGTTTAAAAAAATTAATCTAAGAAAGTTATTTTTAAGTTTTTGTTTTAAAAAAATCAGAGTTTCTCATTATTCAGACCTGTATTACAAAGAGTGGGTTGTCAAAAAAGGAGTTGTAGTGTAAGGAGAAATAGAAACTGAAACAAAGAGAATATTGAGACCTGTAATAATACAAAGAGGGGGTTGCAAAATGTGCTTTCATATGAGGTAAAATACTAACTGAAATAGAGTTTTAAAATATAATCTTTAAAAGATAAGATACAAGTTAGAAAAGCATTTCATCCAAGGCATGACAATTGTTAAACAAAATATTTTTACTATAGGTTTTAAAAATAAGGTAAAAGATTCAATTTGAAATTTATTTATCCTCAAAGGTCATTTTTATAAATTTTACAAAGTAAGGTATAAACATTTAATTTAAATTGAATAAAAAAAATATCTTGGATTTATTTTATGTAATGCACATTTCGTTGTACTTTAAAAACATTTTTCATCTAGCAAGTATTGATTTAGATATACAATTTGCAATGATTTTTTTTAAATGCAACATATTATAAAATACATGAAATAAATTCAAGGCAATTTTTTTATTCAATTTAAAGTAAACACCTTGTATATAAATTTTCTAGGATAAAAATGGATATTAATTAAATAGACTTCTGCAGACAGTCAGGGCAGCCTACTTGATGTAGATATACACGCTTTGCTATAAGGATTTTTATATCTATAGATATTGGTAGTTCGTCTTTTCGGAAATCATCAGTGTGGAAAATCACGATAAGAATAGGTCGATAGATTCTCGGCCTTCCACGAAACAACCTCTGACTCAAATTGCAGAGAAAGACTGCTCAGCAAACGTGAGTCGTCGCGAAAGTGTAGGCGAAATAATAATTTATTTTAATCGTAAATATCATTCGAGAATTTCATGTGTTATCAAATGATTTTACCACTATTACCTGCGCATGTAGTCTTTAGTGAGCGAGTTTTTTTTTATTATTTCAACGTCAATTGATAAACAATAAGAACACAGTTATTAAATGGCAAACATAATCGCTTTACTACCTAAAGACACTAGTGAATAATCAGTGCAGCGAATTAGCGTTTAAAAATGAACTTCAATAAAATATTCGATTACCTAGGTATCGAATATAGGGATAACGTTTTAGCCTTAGGAATTAGCTCCAGATTCCGGAGAATCCGATTGCCGTAGAAAGAAAGTAAATATAACGGACTTGGCTAATTAAAAGAAGTGCGAGTTTTTCAACACAGAAGATTGTAGTGCGATCAACCTTACACCCGGCTGCAATATTCTCATGGGGAACAGCTACTATAGAATTCTAGGAATTTAAATATCCCCCTGGTCGATTTGTAAATTATTGAATAACGAATGCTGTGTAAGTCTTAGGTATGAATGCCTGAACAGTTGGGCATTTCATACACATCCATTATGAATATTAAATATCTACAGGCCAGAGAATCTATAAGCACAAATATGGGACAAAAAGGACGCCATTGTAGAAGTTAGTATTTCCGTAAATGTAGCCTGGGTACCCGGCGTTGCCCGGGGGTTTGTATGTGTGTGTGTTGAGAAAAATGTAGTAGGCAGGCACGAACCCGGGACGTGACGGCCGAAAATAAAGTGAAGGTGTTCGTAAGGGTGTTGCTGAGCAATATATATATATATATATATATATATATATATATATATATATATATATATAAAGATAACAAAACTGATACAGAATGTAAACGAAATTATCACGTCTGAAAACCTGACTCATAACTGGAATCATCAATAAGAAAATTCAGTATTCTAAGGAGACATTGCACTCATAAAATCAACCCGCCCAATATACTCGGTGAACCAAGTGCAAGAAAGATTACACTGATTGCACTAAAATGGACGGATAGAAACAGAAGAATATTACTGTTTGAATCTATGAGAAAGCTGGTGTATGTTTTGCTTTACTCCTAGTTACATAAAAAATGATAAAAATACAACGGTTCTATATTTTATACATGGGAAAGGCGCTTCTTCCATATCTATGAAGAATATTCTGGACTCAGTTTTTTTTTCTCTCTACGATGCACTAATATTTACAATAAATACAAATACAGAATTTATCTTTTGATTAGTAACGTATCAGATTTCCCTGAAGTGAACCAAATATATCTACCGTGACAGTAATGCCGAAAAACCCTTTCGTAATTTAATAATATTTATTATGTTAGGCATTTCTAAGACTTTCATAGTATTAAAATATCACTTAGATTTTTTTTAGCCAAATCGGGCGATCTACAATCGACTTATCAATATTGGGAGTTAGTTTAAAGAAATGCAACACGCAGGTGTCCTTATCTCTTAACATTTTAAAAAAATATAACTTCATTATAGATTATGCAAAAATATCTAAAAAAAATACACTATATTTATAAGGTTTTATGGTTGTTTTTAAGAAAGAATAAATTCAAACTTCTTTATCATTTATGTATTAATAGATTCTGGCGTTAAAATGCAGCTGCCTTATATTCATTATTTCATATTTTTGAACACATATACACGCATTTATATATAACTAAAACACGGTAGTGTTTGCCTGATATTAATGTATATCATTCCAACATTGTAGTGTTTGAAAATACGAGAAAGTTCTAATATTAATCATTTAAAACTGCATAAAAGATTCGCCGCTTACTCATTTTTCGACCAAATTTCAGACAATTATAATTTATTGCTCGTTTTAGCTATAATTTGAAAAAAAAAGTGTGTTTCCTTCAGTAAAACAAAAGTTATGAATTTACTGGTGTTTAAAATCGTAAACACTTAAGTAAGCGACGTTTTTATGATTGGTTTCCAAAGAAACCATGTCGCTCCAATTCATTAATGAAAGAATGTAAGGGATATAATTGGGGGATATTATTGAAAACAGACAGTTTTTAATTACATATGTTTATGTAACGTGTATGTTGGCAATGTAAGACTGAAATTAACCAAGGAATAAGTACATTTGCTGGAAGACTGCAAAGATCATGGATTACAAGAGAAACATGCAAGCAGAAAAATATGCTTGAGCTTAACCATAGCAAAGCAAAGGACTGGTTGTTTATATATATATTATATATATATATATATATATATATATATATATAAATATATATATATATAATGTAATTATCCATTGACACGTGTTTCGTCGTCTACGACCCATCAGAGTGGCTGAATATAGCAACTCTGATTATTCGTAGACGACAAAAAACGTGTCAGTGGATAATTACATTTAAAAAAAATATATATGCCGCTCCCCATGTGGAGGTGCCAAATTGGTTAAAGGGAAAATTATTTCCAGCTCGAATTTAGGTAAAACTGCGCTTTCGGAAATAATTGAATTCATTCAAAATATATCGCTAAACCCAAAACATATATATATATATATATATATATATATATATATATATATATATATATATACATATATATATATATATACACATGATATATATATACACATGATATATATATACACATTATATATATACACATTATATATATACACATTATATATATACACATTATATATATATACATTATATATATATACATTATATATATATACATTATATATATATATACATTATATATATATACATTATATATATATACATTATATATATACATTATATATATATATACATTATATATATACATTATATATATATATATATACATATATATACATTATATATATACATTATATATTTATATACATTATATATATATATACATTATATATATATATACATTATATATATATACATTATATATATATATACATTATATATATATACATTATATATATATATACATTATATATATATATACATTATATATATATATACATTATATATATATATACATATACATTATATATATTATATATACATATATACATTTTATATATATACATTTTATATATATACATTTTATATATATATATATACATTTTATATATATATATACATTTTATATATATATATACATTTTATATATATATATACATTTTATATATATATATACATATATATATACATTTTATATATATATATATATACATTTTATATATATATATATATACATTTTATATATATATATATATATATATATATATATACACACATTTTATATATATATATATATATATATATATATATATATACACACATTTTATATATATATATATACATTTTATATATATATATACACATTTTATATATATATATATACACATTTTATATATATATATATATACACATTTTATATATATATATATATACATTTTATATATATACACATTTTATATATATATATATACACACATTTTATATATATATATATACATTTTATATATATATATATATATACATTTTATATATATACACATTTTATATATATATATATATACACACATTTTATATATATATATATATACATTTTATATATATACACATTTTATATATATATATATATATATATACATTTTATATATATATATATATATATATACATTTTATATATATATATATATATATACATTTTATATATATATATATATATACATTTTATATATATATATATATATATACATTTTATATATATATATATATATATACATTTTATATATATATATATATATACATTTTATATATATATATATATATACATTTTATATATATATATATATATACATTTTATATATATATATATATATATATATTTTATATATATATATATATTTTATATATATATATATATATATATTTTATATATATATATATATATATATTTTATATATATATATATATATATATATATATATTTTATATATATATATATATATATATATATATATTATATATATATATATATATATATATACACAAACAAACAATTCCGGCAAAAATATAGTTCGCAGCAACACATTTGCTTAAAACCAGCATAAACTATCACCCCTAAACTAGTTTAAAATATCCAGCAACATAAAACAAAACATCTCTAATCCTAATTGTTATGGTTCCAGGTTATAAAACGTAAAACTTAGTCCCTATGCCACGACTTTCTTAGTGATCGTCACTAGCTCATTAATCCCGGCCTTTCTGGTTTATCTAATCGAAAAATCGGCCGCAAATTTAAATGTAATGAGAAAACCGTACGAAAGACTGGTAAAGCACCGGCAATGTTCGTGCAGCGCCTAAATCTGGTTGTACTTGCGTTACTTCTTACAGGGAAGGCAACTCCAACAAGATCCCCAGCCTTAGAAACAGACTTGAAACGGCTCCCCAAATCCAACAGACTCTTCAACAAATTTTTTCCTAAATCTTTCTTCACGAGTAGATGAACGATGGCTTTTGTACTAATGTACGACGATTCTGGTGAAAGAACCGACAATCGCAATTATCGCCCTATCAATCCCCTTTCTTTTCGCTACAGATATAGAGATATTTCTGGATTGGGATGCATATATAATTATTAGTGTTTGGACGATTAATTAGAATCGGGAATCGAAAAAATCGGAGCATTTTAGGGGATCGGAATCGTATCGGAAACATTAGAGCCTATATTCCGATGCCGAAGCCGATTTTTTAAATTATCTTTTTAATTTGATTTTGGTCAAAGAAGCATCTTCCACTATTTATTGATTTATATTTTCAGAAAGAATAAAATCTCGAAATAAAATCCTCACATTTGAAAAAGTATGAGCTCGTTAACGATGTGTTCGTATGGTAATCGGGAGAAAACAACGCTTTTTTAGTTAAATATTTAGAGATTTCTAAAAGAATCGGAATCGGTAATTGTGTCGGAATCGGGAAAAATATTGGAATTGTCACATCGTTAATATATATATACGGTAGAAAAGCATTTCATCCAAGGCATGAACAGTGTTAACAAAAATGTGTTTACTATAGAGTTTTAAAATAAAGATACAAGATTGAATTTTAAATTTATTTATCTTCAAAGTACACTGTTATAACTTTAACAAAGTAAGGTATAAAAATTTAATTTAAATAAAATAAAAAAAAATTACCTTGGAGATATTTTATGGAATGTACATTCTGTTGCACTTTAAAAAAAATCATTGAAAATTGTATATCTATATTATTAAGTGTTAGATTAACGATAATGTTTTTAAAGTGCAACAAAATATGCATTACATGACATATATCACAGGTATTTTTTGATTCAATTTAAATTACATTTTTATACCTTACTTAGTAAAATTTATAAATGTGCACTCTGAAGATAAATAAATTTCAAATTGAATATTGTACATTTTGTATAACAATGTTCATTCCTTGGATGAAATACTTTTCTAACTTGTATATTTTAAAGATTATATTTTAAAACTCTCCTGCTTATTTCAGTTTGTATTTCTGCTTACACCACAACCCATTTTTGCAACCCCCTCTTTGTAATACAGGTCTGAATAATGAGAAATCTGAATTTCTTTTTACAAAAACTTTAAAACAACTTTTTTAGATTACATTTTTCTAAACTTCTTTCAGAATAGTAAATCTTTTAAATTTAATAAGGAACATATTTCATATAGGTTTCATTAACAAAACGAGAAAACTAGATGAAAATTTCAAAAGGACTGCATAACTGGTTACCGTCAATAGTAGTCATCGCCAGCGAAAATGGTTTTTATTTTTATTCTATTATTATTATTAGTTAAAAAATTTTGTGCCATGCTCTTTCGCGCGAGAACTAATATATATTTGTGGTATAATATGTACTCTCATATCATTACTGCTAAATGAATTTTTAATAAAAATTATCAAGCATATTCTTATTATTGCATAAATTCATGTCGACATTTTTAATTAGTTATGATGTATGATTTTTTTCAAATATTTTTTTTTATATTTGCAGGCTGGTTAGATAAAGATAAACAATACCTTTGCAAAAGTTTTTCAAAAAAGTTAACTTAATTTCTGCTGAGAAAATGACTCTCACGAGTTGATAACGAATAAAATTCGAGACATAAATAATGTATTATATTCAAGTAAAGCACATATTTAAGAAAGGATATGATCACCTCATGAGAACTTTATTAAACCATATATATACAATATATGTATATATATATGTATATATATATGTATGTATATATATATGTGTGTGTATATATATATATGTATATATATATGTATGTATATGTATATATATATGTATATATATGTATGTATATATGTATATATATATGTATATATATGTATGTATATATGTATATATATATATATATGTATATATATATATATATATGTATGTATATGTATATATATATGTATATATATGTATGTATATATGTATATATATATGTATATATATGTATGTATATATGTATATATATATATGTATATATATATATGTATATATATATATATATATATATATATATATATATATATATGCGTGTGTGTTTGTATTCAAACAATACGTTTCTGAATGTTTAAGATGAGAATTGACAGTTTGTATTATTTTGGTTCTTCTGCCTTCTATGACCATCTTTAGTGTCATTTTCACAACGTTTCGGTCGATGTATGTCTTGACGAACTCGGGAATTTTTCTGTCAAACTCTGGAATGTTGACGGAAATTTGAGCGGAACTATTTCTGTATATCCCATAACATATTTCATAGGGGTAGCCTACTCTCTTTTTCTCAACCATGAATGGAGAGAGATTCTAAGTTATTGAGATTTCCTTTATCGGAAGTTACGTCTTTTCCATACTGATCAGAATAATTAGGCTTGTAATAACTTAGTATGAAATATTTTGCACTCCCTCTCCCTCCCTGTATATTATATTTTTATGTAACTTGCAAAAACGCCCACATGAAAAATGGGCGATTGTCTAAGAAAAACACCGGTTCTCCGAAGCGGAGACATAAACGTGTCTATCGTTTAAAAAAATCAAAACAAAAACCACTTAAAAAGATGGACGATAAAAAGGAAGCATTAGGTCGTATATGGCAACATAGCGGAGTCGATTAAGGCGCTGGACTGAAATACATAAGGTCCAAGGTTCGAATCCTACCAATAGTCAAGCTACGCTGAAGAGGAGTAGGGCTCCGAAACACGCGTCTCCGTAAATTACTTTTTTAAAAATAAATATATAATGATTTTTAACCATCAGTATAGCTTACATAAAGATAACTCGACACGTATGCGATTTCTGGTTGTAGAAGCTCGATACACATTTAATATTTTTAAAGGGAATCTGGAAAGATATTGGTACAAATGTTTTAATTTATTACGTGCTTATATTAGAATGTTCGTTCGGAATAAGTAATAAGTAATAGTAAAGAAATCGTAGAAAATATTGCAATAGTACCATCACTTATGCCTATATTAGTTAGAGTGTGTCCGTATGTATTTCTATATAGTACAACATATCCTGTGGAAATGTTAAGCCGAGCACACCTACACAAAGTATTTTGTCGCATATTTCATTTACTAATAATGGTATGTTCAAAGTATCAGCGTTTTCAAAATCAAAGTTATGCTTATTTTATAAATAAAAAGAACATAATTCTATTTCAAATAATCGATAAAATATTTTGTAAACTATTAACATACACACACGAACACATGCTATTTTGTACGACATTATATATAAACACTGAGAGTTTACTATGATTCAAGAACATTTTTTACCAAAACAATATCTCTCTCTCTCTCTCTCTCTATATATATATATATATATATATATATATATATATATATAAAAGATGGAGGAAATGAGGACGCATGGTTGTGGAAACCTTTTTACGAATACGATGTCCAGCATGTTAAAAATATATCATTTGTTGTAAAAATCTAATGGACAAACATCTGAAAAAGTTGGTGGGGACAGGGTATTTTTACGGAAATTAAATCGTAAAATTGCCACTCATTAATGAAACAGCTGCAATGGAAAAATCTAGGAAATAAACGAAAGTTATAAAAAAGAAAACTTGAGTCTTTGAATTTTCAATAAAACATTGGACTACATATATATATATATATATATATATATATATATATATATATATATATATATATATATCATGTATATTTAGGCAGCATTTCGTTAATTTAAACAAAAATTGCTAAAAATGACAGTCTTAAAAACCGATTACGGTTTTGATTAATATTCAGCATAATACATGTACATCTTTTCAATATAGATGAGATACAGTTGTGACATAAGTAAAACTACTAAAACAATGTACATGTTTATATTTGGGGATTGTGAACGTTTTGGATTATATTCTCTCGACTAAATTTCTTATGAGATATTTAATGGAAAACGAAATTTATATTAATAGATGATTGCTGACTATTGTTTAATTTTGAAATATGTGATAGAAATATAAAAACACATTTAAAAGCACCGTTGCTAAACCGTTTAGAATAAAATAAATCAAACGACATTTATGTACAGTAAAACCTATTTTCAAAAATGTGAGAGTAATACCCATATTTTTTAATATGGCGAGAAACAAAAGTATACAAACGACACACACACATATATAGATATAGATGATGGGTGTGTGTTTATGTGTAGATATTACAGTTTTATACAAAAAGGATTCCTGTTCTCAAAATAAAAACGTCTAAGTACGCTATTAAATAATTGAATGCGTATTCATTGAGCTTAAACTTTTTTTAATACACAAAATGTATTTGAATTGGGTCTTTTCATTTACAAATGTCCTATCGGAATGATATATATTTCCGATTCGTATATATTACATACACATATATACATACACATATATACATCAACATACATCCACACACACATATATATATATATATATATATATATATATATATATATATATACATACATCCACATTATATATATATACATACATCCACATTATATATATATGTATACTAGCAGACGTACCCGTCCTTGACTGTTAAAAATATCCTTCAAAAATGGGCTGTGATTGATGAAAGTATGATAGCTTATGAGAAAGAGGAGGTTGTAAAGAGACAGGTGTCGATACTCAAAAACTTTACCCTTATCAAAATATGATTAAAGTAAGGATAATTTTCTGAGAAAATATATTTTTTCATATCAATTTATTTCCATTCGTAGCCAAGAGTGGCCAACCTAATTATATGTCCTTACAAAGAGAATATATATATATATATATATATATATATATATATATATATATATATATATAATGATATAACTGTTACCATACTCAATAAAGGTTCCTTTTATGGTAGAAAAAGTTCATTTGTTTGTATTTTTATGTAGTTTAAAATAAAATCCAAATGGCAGCGATTTGAAATGGAGAGCCCCATTTTCAATTTGAAGGAGGGGCACCTACACATCCTAGTTTTACAATTAAAGAGTTCCCTCAATGTACGGAATATTTATACATATATTTTAATGTTTTCCGTTATTTTGTGCTTGAGGAATATTCGATTATGACATGTGAAGTTTTTTTAAAAAATCCACTATATAGTTATCGCCTCAAATTTCGTTTAATTTCGGTTAGCTGAAATTATTTCAAGTAAAGAGCATTAAAAACTATATCAAAACAAAACAAAAACATGAACTGCACTTTTATTGATTATGGTAAAATTTATTTCTTGTATATTTGTTATTTTCGGGTAGTCGTTTGTTGGCATTTCTACTAAGCACACTTACTAAATAATATTTAAGAAATATAAAAAAAAAACAAAGCAAAAACAGTTTTGAAAAATAATTAAGCGTTACTTACTTTAGTAAAATAATCCAAAACAGCAAAATGGGATATTACAAACGTAAACACGTAATTACTGTAGGGTTTTTAAAGCAAAGAATCGATAATAATATAAATAAGAAGTACATCCCGCCCTGTTAAAGCAGGACAGCTTCGTTTAAATTGTACAGTATTGGGCGGTGTAGTATTGCGCTGTCAGATTTAGAGCTGTAATGTAAAAAACACGCAGAAAGTGTTGTGCTCAACTGAATTACTTCTACCACATTGACGAAAAAGCATAAACATGTATATAGATAAAAAAAATATGTAAATTTTTTTAAAAAGACACATAATCACGTGAGTAGGATGGTTTCCTTTTTTTCACAAGATAACAAGTAATGTTCTTATTTTTTATTATTAATCTATTTATCTATTTTTTAAAGATTACCACGTGGAAATGGAGAAGGGAAAAAAACAGTTACGCAAAATTTATGTCGAGAATTGTCTAAAGATCCGACTATTATTTTTTTGGCTTTCACTTTAATAAAAACGTGAATTCATGACGTGAATTTATTGGACACAATATGATCCAAGTAAAAAATAAATAACAGCTAACGTGAATTAAGATTAAAGTTAAGGTGTTATTGTGGAGACTCCCCGCTTTAAAAAAAAAACCTTGTAAAAATTTGTGACGTATTCGCATTCTATGAAGGTCAGGCGCGAACGAACACCCAATAATTTTATCATACCATATTTCTTCAAACTGAAACATAATTGTCAAAATATACTGACGCAAATAGATTAGAAAAGTCTTTGTTAAAGTTTGTGCAATATTTCCAGGGAGTACAGGCCCGAATGCAGAACCCAGTTTTATTATACCATCCCTATTTAAGTTTAAACATAGTCAGCAAAGTATTCTCATGTACATCTATATCAAAAACATTGTAAACGTTTTTTTTTGTAATATTTCCATACTTTGTTGGCCAGGCGCGAACGCAGTACCCCCAATTTATATGAACCACACTTCTTCCAGATCAAGCAACCCCATTCCTGATCCGCGATACATCTATAATTATATGTAATCATTTTTTTTTAAGTCAACCATATAGAAGCCAATTGGTGACCAGACACACCCACACACACGTTCAGCTTATATTATAAATTTCTTCATAATTTTATTATGCAATATTTCTTCAAACTGCAACATAATTATCAAATTATACTTACGCGAATAGATAGGAAAAGTCTTTGTTAAAGCTTGTGCCTATTTCCGTGGAGTAGAGGCGCGAACACGGACCCCATAATATATTTATGCCATCCCTATTAAAGTTTACACATACTTATCACAGTAGTATGTACATTTATATAAAAAAACCATTGTAAACCTTTTTTTCAGTTTTTATTTCCATAAGTTCGGGTGGAGGTGCGAACGTAGACCCAGAAATGTTTATTTGATGACCAGGCGCGAACGCAGACCCCGCACTTTTTATGAACCATCGTTCTGCCAAATCAAACATACCCATTCCTGATCATCGATATATAGGATTTGACCTTTGAAATCTCTTCCTGACTTGTTCGCAAATGTTTAACACTTGAAATTTTAGATATAGGTTACGTTAACATCGTTCACACTTTACTTGGATTTGAGCGCGGAAAAATAAATGCTAAGCAGTAAAATGTGGAGTCAAATCGGTTAAAACAGTAACCTATGCGGGCAGTAGCAAATTTTAATTTTACAAAAAAGTATTTAGACATAGGGCAACATTTTTTCCTCGGTTTTTGGCTGAATATACGTCTGCCAATAGGTTAAAATTAAAAAGATTTTCATTCGAAGTTTGTGACAAACTATTCAGCTATATTTGGTTTAAACAGCATGTTTTTGATTAGTTTTGAGGCGAACATTGTGCTGTAAAGGGGGCAATATTGACAGAGTCGACCATTGCATACTCTACCAAACTCTTCCGAATTTTTTAGGTCTAAAACTTGCCACACAATTACATTCGCAGCTGCCCATAGTGGGGTACTCTTCGTCTCTTGAGACTGAACGGAGGCATCGATATGCAATATATATATATATATATATATATATATATATATATATATATATATATATATATATTAAATATAATATATCAACTTTATACTAAATATATAGTATATAAATAATGCACATACACACGCATATACATATATATATATATATATATATATATATATATATATATGAAATCAAATATCTAATATAAACCATACATCTTTACTCCTATCAATTTTAGTTGTTTGTGCATAGATATTGCAAATTAAAACTTTTCTATACATTTATTTTAAAGGAAAATACATTTTAATAGGCGTTGCGTGGAATTGCATTCACTAGCACAGAATCTAGCAAATTTGCATATAGTGTTTGACAATCATCGAATATTAGTTTTTTCCCGGTTTTCTCAAAGGATGATCATGCTTAGTCGACTTTTACGTAAAATTATTTTCATGAACAGTGTCTCCATGATTTATACATGGGTAATATTAACGTAAAGACTTCATAATAAAGACACACACACACACACACACACACACACATATATATATATATATATATATATATATATATATATATATATATATATTACAGTATATCTTTCATACATAATTTTATATATAAATCTCACTGTATGTGAGTGTGTCTCCGTTTTCGTTAATTGCATCTCCTAGACGGATGGTCGCTTAACGGCGTGCAATAGCTCAAATGATTGTATATATGGTACATAATTTTATGAGCTGTTTAACTGATTAAAACAATTGCTAAGGGATTCAATAAAGGGGTACAAACTTGAAAGAAATAACATCTTCACGAGCATAGTGCACCTGGCGTCGTTGCGCGCATGCGCACAATCTGCAACAAATTTATGTATCTTGTAAATTTGCAAGTGTATGAAAGCAGTTGTATGTTTGGGGCAGTGCGTAACGTAATAGATTTCTAACACCAGTGGTGCGGGGTCGAGTTCTACCATTTCTTTCTGTTTCTTTTATTTTTGTAGCATTTTGATGTTCTTGACTTTTAAATGTTGCATAATTATACAAGAACATTTTATATTAAAAAATACAGAAAAATGTGTTTGCTGTATATAACGAAAATGGCATATTACAAATGCATAGAATATATTATATATCGCATTATTTGTTACATTCCAATAATCACGTAATAGATCCAGTAATGTAATTTTGTATTGAATTCATTACTAAACAAATTAACCGATCATTAAAAATGTTATTTATGTGTATATGTCTATATTCCTATGAATTGGGTTCGCTCCCAAACTAATTAACCGATCATTAATTATTTTAATTTGGATCTATGGTTATAATATATATATATATATATATATTATTTATTGGACCTAACCGATTAAACCTATCATTATTAATCTTAGTTATGTGTATACGTCTATATGTGTGTATGCATTAGATTAACTTGTCGTATATGATTTTATTTTTGTATGTATTGGATTCCCTGCTATACGTATAAACTAATCCTTATGCATTTAATGTATTATACATGTTTGTATATGTGTATAGTCATATTCCAAAAAATCACATACACAAATCACTGTTTTATGTGTAGTCATAATAATAAGGCACTTGTGTAGTAGAGTACTCATGAAAAAAGCAGAGACAATCATACAGGTTTCATAGAGGGACGTTATTAAACCGAAAGTACCGTTTTATATCCGAGTAGTATGACTTACATATGGGAAATAAGGTTATTTTTCACTATATCACCCAGATTATAAAATAAACAAATTTTTACACCTGGCGTACAAAAAATATAACAGAAAATTACATAAATGTATCGAGTTTTTTAAAATTTTTAAATTAGAAAAAAAATTACGTGTATAGCATCCTAAACGAGAAATAAAGTACTTGTATAGTATAGTACCCATATGAAAAACAAAATTCATGTATGTGGCGTACATAAAAGTAATTCAAACCGAAAATTATATAATATATTCGAGTAGTATGACATTTATATAGGACATAAGGGGTTCTTTATTATAGCACTATTATAAAAACAAACTCTTACCTCTGACATAGGGAAAGTTCGCACAACAGAAAATTATGTGAAGATATCGAGTAGTCTCATCTATAAATTATAAAGTACGTGTGCATTATCCTACCAAACAAATAGGGTACTTGTGTAGTAAAGTACTCATATGAAAAACAAATAAAATCCTACCTTTGACGTACATAAAGTTATTAAACCGAAAACCACGTTTTATCTTCGAATAGTATGACTTAAAAATCAGAAATAAGGTACTTCTTCCCTATAGCAATATATGGAAAACAAACAAAGTCTTAATCTAGACACACATAAAATTTATCACAACAGAAAATTAAATAAAGTATGGAGTTTTTACATTTTTAAATTAGAAAAAAATTGTACTTTCAGAGTATCCTACCCAGAAAATAAGATATTTGTATGGTGAAATGCCATATTAGGAACAAAGAATTTTTTTTTCTGTGACGTTCATAAGTTATAAAAATCGAAACTCGTGTAATATATTCGAGTAGTGTAACATTCATAAAAAAACGGTGGTTCTCCACTATAGCCCTGATTTAAAACCAACAACACCCTTACCTGTGACATACCGGAAATTTAGCACAACAGAAACTTATATATATATATATATATATATATATATATATATATATGTATATATATATATATATATATATATTATATATTTGATTCACTCCATAACTAATGAACAAATCATTATTCATTTTAAGGATGTGTATATGATTATGCATTTCTATTATTGGATTCACTCCAAAACTAATTAACCGATGATTATGAATTTAAAGGATGTGTATATGTTGATATGTATGTATTGGATTCACTCCTAAATTAATTAACCGATCATTATTAATTTTAATTATGTGTGTATATGTATATTTATTGTGTCTTGGATCAACAGAAAACTAATTAACTTATTAATATTTGTAATGTATGTTTCTATAAAAAGTAATATATATAAACATATTATATATATAAACACATGTATATATATATT
This sequence comes from Euprymna scolopes, assembly GCF_053919585.1. Classification (NCBI taxonomy): domain Eukaryota; kingdom Metazoa; phylum Mollusca; class Cephalopoda; order Sepiida; family Sepiolidae; genus Euprymna; species Euprymna scolopes. The sequence continues at coordinate 97,283,690 of NC_136501.1, read as the reverse complement.
ATATATATATGTAAACATATTATATACATATAGACATGATATTCCAAAATTATTTAGAAAATATTAAGCATGACAGAAAATTTCATAAAAGTATGGAGATCTCTCATTTATGAATTAGAAAAAAAAGGTACTTGTGCAGTATCTTACACAAGAAATAAGGCACTTGTGTAGTATCCTACCCCCAAAAATAATACACTGATACAATATAGTACCCATGTACAGACAAAGGAAATTTTATTGCGACGTACATAAAAGTTATCAAAACCTTAAATCATGCAATATATTCGAGTAGTATCGCATTTATATAAGAAATAAGGTGCTTATTTACTATAGGACTGATGGTAAAACAAACAAACTAACATTTGACACACGGAAAGTTAGCACAACATAAAATTATGTAAAATTATCGAGTAGTTTCATGTATATCTTAAAAATTACGTACTTATACATTCTCATACCGAAGAATTAAGGTACTTGTACAATATAGTGCTCATATGAAGAAACATAGTAAACCGCACCTGTGACGTGCATAAAAGTTATTAAAACCAGAACTCGTGTATATATATATATATATACCTTGGTAAGTTAGAAGAGAGTAAGCTCAATTCTATAAGAAAAGATTATCGGGATAATATGAAGCTCAACACGTTTCATTGTAGCTTATATAAAATACACCCTTTCGCTTGAAGTCATCATAATATTTCTACTGAAATCATACACCGTCTCAACGTGCTGCTGTCATCTCGGTTGGATTTGTCAAGAAAACATCGCTGCATACATAATATGCATCTTACATACCGATAAATAGAACTACAACCAACCTACCCTATACCTCCCTATGAGGATTTAATCAGAATCTACTTAAATTTAAGACGACGATAGAAACCCTACGCACCTTTTTAAATTACACTTTACATAATACGCTCCTTCTTTATCTTAGAATTCGATATAACGTCAATTAACATCATCTCTAATTTTATTGATTTCTTTTCTTCCTGATGAATCCCACGTTAGACATCGCCCTCCATTATTTTACCTTGCATCTTCTCTACTCTTCTGACGAGAAGCATTAGGCTTCGGCATGCATTGGCATAAAGAACCCCCTCTATTTCCTAACTGACTGATTCTATACCTTTATTGAATAAATAAACCATTCAATAATCACCAATATATAGTTTTTTGACTTCATGTTCCATTTTTATTGTTTTCATTATATATATATATATATAATACATGTAAAATTACTTTTCTTTTTGAATGAACGGCATTTCTTAACTTGCAAAAAGACAAATCTAAAAACATAAACACATATATATATATAATCCTTCTTGTGTTATATGTAAAATGGTGTAAAAGTGTTCCGTAGTCTGCGAACACTTATATATATATATATATATATATATATATATATATATATATATATATATATATATATATATATACATACACTTTTACACCATTTTACATATAACACAAGAAGGATTATTCGAAAACTGGAAAAAATAAAACGGAAAATTGTCAAACAAGAAAATGCTGTGCTGTTAAACAACATATGCTTAAAGGAGAATATGCTGCCTATAATATACACAATATATATATATATATATATATATATATATATATATATATATATATATAATCAATGGCATGCATATAGATAAAAACAACGATGTGCCTTTAATTAAATATTGTAAATCCTCGCTACATTTGATGTGTTAGGAAATGATAAGACATTTTTACCTTTGCTGAGTAGATATTTTACATATTTTACACATAAATACGCAACTATTACACGTTTTTTTTTTCAGTGTAAAATTGTTTACCTTTGAAATATTCACGTTTAGGAAGATAAAAAAATCATTTGACTAATGGATTGCGACTATTACAACTAATATGTTAATGTAGTTTATAAACGTTTTCTCTTCGCTGCAACCTCTATCTCACAGAAGATATGTTGCGAGTTTGTCACTGTTTATCGTTATTTTCATGGAAAGTGTTCGGCTCAGCTTCAATTTATGGTCTCCCCTAGCTAAACTTTCACAAGAAACACTCGTCTAGGAGAAAATACTATCAATAATTCTCCCCACACTTTATCTGTGCCTAAGCTAAAACATAGATTCCATGATCAAAGCTTCTTTCTTAAGACTGCATGTCTGTGGAATTGTCCTCCGTTTTCCTCCTCCCCAGCTGACTGCAGTATGGTTGTCTTCAAGTCCAACGTAAACAAGTTTTTGATGAGCCTTACACTTAAGTAAACACATTTACAGAACTTACATTAATATATATTACTATATTGCCCGTTTGACTATTGTACACTCTTTAACCCGTATCCT
>NC_136501.1:97261357-97273857 GCF_053919585.1 Euprymna scolopes | reverse complement strand
ACGCTACCCGTTGCAACAAAGGGGCAACAGCTTCAATATCGTTGTGAATTATCTTATATATATATATATATATATATATATATATATATATATATATATATCTTTTACTCGATGCAATCATGCGCACAATGACGCCATTGCGATACGCTTGTACAGGTGTTATTGCTTTCAATTTTGAACCCTTTTTTGAAGCCCTTAGCAATTATGTTTATTGATTAAATGCCCTTAATAAAATTCTGCACCGAAAATAAATCTTTTGGGCCCTTGTACGCCCTCCAACGATCATCCGTCTAGGAGTAGATACAATTTGTCAAACGGAGACAGACACAGACATAGCGAGATTTACATATAAGATTAGTTCTTACAAGCACTGCAATATTTGCAGTTTTTTTTATATTTTGTGAACATGGAATATTTCAATTTCACCCACATTTTTTAAAGCGAGTCATGTCCCACTCCAAGGAAAAAAAAATAACAATCTTTTCCTGTATATACTTACAACGTATTTCTTTTGTTGTTCGATTAGGTTGGTTGGTTTTTGTTTTACGGCATATCAACCCTTTTCGGGTTATTCAATGCCGAACCCATATCAACCTTTTTCGGGTTATTTAATGCCGAACCCAAAGATTTTGAAGATTTTTTTTAATAAAATGTATTTGTTGTTTTCACATCGGTTTCTATTTAACCCATAGTTGGGACCCTATCAAGTACTACCACTCCGGGTCAGAGTGGACCTGTGAGCAATGGTGATTAAAGGGTAGCTCCACACTCCCCAAAGCCCACAAGCTGGGGCCTCACCACTGGATATAGTTTGCGGTCATATCCAGGACCCCCATTGAGGGACTTTTACCCTCTGCAGGAGGGGGGCAGTTGGCGTATTCTAATGCTCCACCGACAGGGCCTGTTCGAGGAGGTGATTTGTGTGTGTCTGCTATTTAACGAAACACATGTAAGTCGTACTCACAGAGAAACTATAGCTCCATCTTTTAAAATGACTAAAATTAAATCCATTTATTACATTATTCGCATTTTTCGAACTTTTGGAATATTTTATATTCATGCTCAACATATATTGCCATTTAAAACATTTACTTAGTGTTTATTCAGACGAAAATAACTCTTTTCCTTAATTAGAAACAATTATTTACGAGAAATGACGAATTTTTAGTCTAATTGACACTTTATTTTATCTCATTTATCAACCATTTCTGTTTAGGTTTGTGTTTTTTTATGCGTATTTATTTTAAATTATTTTATTCTCATTTATTTCAATTTTGATTTAGTCTTGCGTTTGATAATTTAGCATTCACCTCCGAATGTTATTAATGCCACCCAATTTACACATACCGTCATGGTAAGTTATGGGGGCGGATCTTCTTTAGGTTCGGTGTTTTGAAAATAAAACGTTATTTTTGGCACTTGAGTAATTCGGGCGTTTTATGACACGTCTTTTTCGCAATCATGTTGTTCATTTATTTTTTTTTTAGTTATTACTAAAAAAATACATTTTGAGCGGTTTGATGCTCTTTTATTAATAAAGAAAATTAAAAAAAAATGAATCAATAAATGACTAAATAAATAGGAAGAAATAGATTCACGATTTTTAATAAGATCGTCGGATCTTTTTACTTTAAGATTTTGAGTCTAATGAACAAATTAGAAACACATGACATGAACTCAAGTCTTTTTAGTTATATCTGATATATTACATTTTATAGTATTTTTCTTATTGATTAAAACAATATACTTTTTTTAAACTCAAAACCTAAAATTTTAATGACGAGAAAGCGATAGTGGTTCCATTCAAACGAACTAATTATTCAGGATTTATATATCTACATAGCCACAGCTATTCGCAATGCCCCTGTCCAAGAGATGCACTATAACTGTCTTAGACGTGCTTTTAATATACATTTGTCGAATAACTGTGATCGGCGAACGTATCTCTTTCCTATGGTGAGGCCACTGTCCCATCTTTGTAAAAACTTAACAGTCACCGGTGAATGCTTATCATTGGCTTTTTTATGCATGAAGGAATTCAATGAAACGTCTGTTTCTGCCGCGCGTCCTGGACAGAAGTTACTTCTTTAAAGCTTCACACGGTAAATATATGCAAGAGAAATGTAATTTTCATGTCATGAATGTCTAAATTCAGTCAACGTTACAATTCTATTTGCCACTCCACATATCTGTGGCCTGCCCACAGGCTTTCGTGTGGGGCAAATTTATTGCTTGTTGTTTGATGCGCCCACTACCTGCGAATACTAAAGTGGATGCTCAAGCAAGATTTGCTAGGCCGGAGTGCTCCGCATTTAAAGGTACTGACCTGGTTTCAAATCTTAGTGAAGTTGGCAACAAACAAATATACACTTTACGTTCTTTTTCTATTAATTTTTCGTATATGTTATTTTAGAAAGCCAACTGTTACACCTAATTGGATTATTTTTTTTTAATCAGAGTAACGGTATTTCTGCGATTTCTGCATGGGTGTAAGACTTCTAAAATAAATTGAGTATATAGACAATTCGCTTGATGCTAGATAAAGAACATAAGAAAATACTCTTGTTCTAAAAATCCCAGTTTGTAAATGTAGAACAAAGACACAAAAATATATTCAGGATCAGTAAAAATTTAAGTTCCAACATAAACATACTTTTTTTTTTTTACTTAAGTTTCCAAACGTTTCTTTTTTCCGAGTATTATTTTTTTCCATGGAGCGTATGAGATTGCTGATTATTTTTTATAAGATCGGAAGTTCAAATTAACAACTATAACAGGAATTAAAATATCCCCCCACTAAAGACTAATAGCAACATCTGGTTAATTCTAAAAAAGAAAAAAACTGGATATGAAGACATTTTAAAAGAAGGGTATGAAATAAAAATCTGTTTTATCGTCTCACAAATACCACAGAAAGGTATTGAATGCTTCAGTTCTATTTGTGAGCATATTGCATGAATCAAACATCAGTTTTCGAGTGCTGTAAGAGAATAAAAAAAAAACACAGGAATTCTGTGAGAGAAAAAAAAATGTGTGGGAGAAGTAAGGAAATTAGTATACCAGAATTGATCGGCAAAATAAGGAATTTCGTACATAACGAGCGCTGTGCATCTATAGACCGTACTTGTACAGTTTTATATCGGTGTAGGAACGGTACACACATTCTTGAGAAAATAAAGATACGGAAGATTCGCGCGAACTTTTCCCCAAAATTTACCCATCTTTGTAACAGACTATTTGACCAAGATGGATAGCAGTACAGTTTCTCACCTTCCATATACACCAGACCTTGTTTCATATGACTTTTGGTTATTCCCTAAGCTCCGGGAAAACCCAAGAGGCGATCAATATGTGACAATTGAGGAGATAGAAGCGGCCGTAACGAAGATCATTGACACGGTCACACAAGGACACTTTCATGAAGCCTTCCAAAATTAGTTGGAAATCTTTAATTAGTGTATTGCGGTGAGTATTACTTCGAAGGGACTATAGTTTCATATGTGTACTCTCAATAAAATTGCCTGTAAGACAAACGTTTGGAAACGTATTGAAGGTACATCTAATTTGCTTAATTGTATTTAATATTTAAACACGTGCTTAGCTATAATAAAAGAGACTACAGTTTCATGTGTGTACTATCAAAAAAGTGTCCATACGACAAAAGTTTTAAAACGTATTGAAGACACCTCGTAATTTGGTTAATTTTATTAATCATTTAAGCTTTGCTTAGGTATTATAAAAACACTGGACCATAATTTTCCATGAGCCCTCCCCCATTCGTGCAGTTCAGTAGTTATCTCCTGTATCCTTCTATATAAATAAAATGAACTAATTTTTCTATCTACATCTATCTATTCTATCTATCTTCTATCTATATAAATAAAATGAACTCATTTTTCTCGTGTGAGTTTAACAATAATAAAATTAAAAATCGAGACATCTATCTATCTATTCATCTACCTATCTTTCAATCTATTTTCTTTTATCTATCTTCTATTAAAAAAGATTAACTCATTTTTTCTTCTATTCTATCTATCTTCTAGATTATATATATAATATATATATATATATATATATATATATATATATATATATATATATATATAATTAACTCATTTTCCCATGTGAGTTTGACCATAAGATTAAAAATCAAGACAGTACACGCAAATTTAATGTGCACAAACTACAGCACAACATCCGAGGTGTGCTATAGGCCTATTACCCTTACACTTCCTCGATAACCGTACAATCCTATAGTTTTCCCGGTGAGAGTTGGAAGTTGTAAAATATTTCTCTCTATTAAATTTCTACTCCTCCTGCTACCGCTTTGCACCGCTGAGAACGCGTCCACAAGGAACAGTATGATCAAACACCGGTTTGGAATCAAAGGAGTGTTAAAACCATTTTCCCATTTTTCAGGGGAGGGGGCTTCGCGTCTTTCCCATAAAACAAAAGATTTGCGATCCAATTAACTTTATCATTTTGTCTTTTTTTTTGGGGGGGGGCATTAAAGTAGAACGCAAACTGCGTGACTACTCGGATTTTACTTTCGGTTTTGACAACTCTAACCGCGAAATCTGACTAGGGTCTTTATCTGTACTCCTATCTAAAACTTATTACATAGATAAATAAAAATATCACTATTTATTATTCGAATATAACGATGCCGTGATATTTATTGACTGACTGGTTGTAAAGTGGGTGCCGATTTTACATTAAATTAATACAGAAAAGTTATCCCCGACTTTATATCAAAGTTACGCACACGAGTACATCATGTAGTAAGAACATATAGTACACTTTGATCTTGACCACCCCCCAAAAAAGCCTACGAACAACAACTATTAACATATCTTTGATCTTAACCAAAAAGGTCAAGCACAAAAGTGTTACGGACGGACAGACCGAGCGACAGAGTGATTTATAGAGTCGCTTGCACGCGACTAAAAACAAAAGCAATAAATAAATAAACGCGTTAAAAGTCCGATTAAGATTAAATTGTTGTGTTTGGCATTTCTTTGTCCATACTGCGAGACTACTAAGTTTATACTTCCGGTTTTGACGACTCTATCCGAGGAGTCTAACTATGAGCTTCATTTGCTGCTTTCAATAACATATTTGTTTAAAAACTAACATCTCCTTTCTTAAAAATTACTATTACAACGCAACCATATAGTGAAATTACTTGGATTACACTTGAATAACAAAAACAAAAACAAAATAAAATACTATTAAGGCGATTTATCAGGAAGTTGTGTACGTTGGACTTGAAAGCATCCAGGTTGTAGTCAGTTGGGAAGAAGGCAGACGAAAACTTGCATTAAATTTGAGAAAAAATAAATAAAGAACCAGATAGAAAAGTATGATTGCTTCTTTGCTGAACAATTCTGGACGTATTTACATCCACAATTATAAATGTTTCTCCTTCATTAACGAAATTACATTTGCTACATATTGAGTTTCTCACAGCTTTTTCGTCAAACTCTTTCTTTTTAATGTATAATTTAGTCGGCTCGAAAAGCAGTCTTTACCTGTATCTTTCAAACACACAACTGCTGGCGGACACCCTTGGTTACGTTACGTTCGCAAAAGTCAGTTCAAACTAAAAAAAAAAAAACTCACACTGTTTTAGATAGTTTCTAACTTATTTACCCAAAGTTAAAATGCCCAACAGAGTCCGCTACCATTTGTCGTCTTCAAATACAGACATAAGCACTGTTCTTCTAAGATGATTACACATTTTACATTAAATAAAACCACTAAAATGTCTAACCATTACGTACTGCGAAAGTACCAGTTCTTAAATTTCCGCATTATGCTTCTTTTCTTTTTTTTTTTTTTGAGGCGGCGTATTAATGTACTAAGAATATAAGACACATGCATGTTCCCTTTTTATTAGACTTGTCCATTGCACCAAACTGAGCGACAGCAACGCATGGCAGGGTAAAGCTAGTATTTATTATAATGCAAAACTCGCGTGTTCCTGTGTTACAATAAAGGATCATAATGTATGCCTCGCAAGGTGCATCTTAATTTTATGCATACCTTTTTATTTAAGAGTTTTATGAATTATTCAATAATAATTGTATTACCATATTTTTGTATATTTATTTATTCAAGTTGACTTTGATTTGGTTGTTCCCCGATTCATCAGATATTACGGACACATTTATTCAATACAAATTCAAACATTTCAATTTACATTATAAACCTTGTTATTTCTTTACCTGCAAGTCGATGTTTCTGATATTGTTGCCTGATTAATGAATAAATATTGTATTGAAAAAAGTTGAACTGAATACCGAATCAGTTAATAAATGTAATAAAAATAATCTTTTTAGGACCAGTGGTGTTGATACTAAACTTAATTCTGTCTTGAAATGCTGCTACGTAGAGGAATTATAGAAAATGAAATTGGCACATCTATTAACCATGAAAAGTACCATTCTTACTTTAATCTCATTTTTCATTTTGCTATGAGTTTCAGCGAAACCCAATCTCACAACTACGTGTTTTTATATTATTAAATAGAAACACTTTTTCCAAGGTGAGCTATTACACTGTAAACAACAGAGCCTGCGTTATTCAAATATATTTATAGAAAGATCGCCTCATGTAAGATAAAGTAAAAATATGACAAATTTTATAAATGAATCATTGTATGTTTCAACAAATGTAGATTACCCTTTTTTTAATATATGCGTTTTCTGCAAAGTCCATCAGATCATTTACGTTTTTGATATAGTTTTAAGTCAAAAGGTAGTGGTTCGCCGTGATTTAAAGCACGGACAGGAGGCGTTTGCTCAGGGTTATTTTACAAACAAAGTATAGTTATATTGGATGAAAGACACTACTATTAATGGCACATTTGAAGAGATACTATATATAAAGTTTAGCAACAAGATTGGACTTTTGTATGTCAGTAAAGTAGTAGTAGTAGCAGTAGTAGTAGTAGTAGTAGAAAGCGAGGGCCTTTTAAAAATCCAATGTCTTGCAGTTCGCAGAAATAAATTATTAGTTTAAAATACATTCTGCCATTTAGGAAGCAGTATTGCGAAATAGATGGGGTAAGCTGCTTCTGAGGTATGGCATATATATATATATATATATATATATATATATATATATATATATACACCTATAATTCCGTATTCATTTGGTGTGTAGTGATATTCATATTAAAAACCCTATTTTTCTATTTACTTAAAAAGAAAATACAATTTTCTTATATATGAGTTATCGAATTGCATTCATTAGCAAAAGATCTAACTAATTTGCATATTCTTTTAAACATTCATTTTTAATTAATTCCCTATTTGTTTTTTTCAGTTTTCTTATAGGGTGATCACCTTTAGTTTACTATTACGGGTAATTATATTCATGCAGATATTCTACATGATTTATACTTGCGAAATATTTGCGTAAAAAGCTTACAATGAACACAAAATCGTTTCCATATATATTTATGTATACGTATATGTTTTTGTTTCATCTATCTGTCTATCTATCTATATATCTATAAAAGTGAACGTGTCTGTCTGTCTGTCTGTCTGTCTGTCTGTCTGTGTACATTTCCCTACGCAATAACTGTCAATTTTTAGTCTATAGACTCGAAATTTGAAATACCGGGTACTGAGATTTGGGAAAATCGATGTGACGGGTGTCAGCAAGAAATTTGGCTGTTAAGGGGTCAAATTTCAACGATTTGACCTTTAAGAACTCTACCAAACTCCTCCGACAATTTGGAGTCTAGACACTTTAAATTTTAGATATAGGTTTCTTGAACCTGGATCTAATTTTATAAAGTGATTTGAGCCCGAAACTATAAATGTTAAGGGGTCATAATAGGGGTCAAATTAAAAAAAAAATTACTCTTTTTTTTTTTTGCTCAGCATACACCTCCGAACACCCAGGCAACGCCGGGCTTAAATGCTAGTATATATATATATATATATATATATATATATATATATATATATATATATATATATATGTGTGTACGATGATGAGATACTAGAGCTTTTAATTCGTCTGGACACATGTAAACACTAATAAGCATGCCAGATTCGGGGCAGAAGTTGGGGTTTACCAATTCCACTTGTGTTATCAAACGTTTTCTTGCAAATATTATAAATATTGAACATGTATAAGGTAACATTCAACATTCGCATTCTACATCTGTCCTAGCTTTAGGTAATAGGTTTGTTTACAACGCCTTTCTGTTATAAAAATAACCAACATAATATATATTAACCACGATTAGTTAAGAAACTTCACTTAATTGAATAAACAGTCGCATGTCTATTTTTTAGAGATATCACTGATATATTTCTCACAAGCTATAGGTTAATCAAATCTAACATTTTTGGAAGTATTAATAAATTTAATCTCTAAAATTAATCAAGATATTCTAATAAATTTATAAAAAAACATGCATCCGTAAATAATATTTAATTTTATCGTATGTGAATTTTGGTTTCTGCTTAGCTTATATCTATGTCGGATATAACAAATCAATGCAATACAAAATCACTTGTTTTCAAATTACATTGATAGTATCCTACAAAAATATTTTGACAGAGATATAGATGCTAGTAACATAGGTGTCATATTAATTTCAAAAGTATTATTTCGAAAACAATAGGCATATACTTAATCAAATGAATGTAATAAAAAGCAAAACAAAATTATATAAGCAATTATTTTTGTTTGTTATACAAAGCATATTACTTTGACATTGGAGACATATTGAAGGTACCTCTTATTTATTAATTGTATTTATTATTTGCACACGTGTTTAGCTATATTAAAAGTCCAGTTTCATGTGTGTACTATCAAAAAAATGCCCATTCGACAACAGTTTGGAAACGTATTGAAGACACCTCGTAATTTGCTTAATTCTATTTATTATTAAACCATGTGCGTATTGTAATTTTTTTTATTTAAAATAGTTTTAAATATAACTATTTAATTGTTTATTATTTAAACGGACATATTGTTTTCATTTTTATTTAAATTAATCATTGTATGTTTCAACAAATATAAAACATTCACGTTTTATTTATTATTGTTTTAAATCAAAAGGCAGCGGTCCGCTGTGATTTATTGCGCGAACAGAAAGGCTTTGCTCAGAGCTGTTTCACATCAAACAAGGCATGGATAGATGATAACTACTAGAAGTAAGAACTTACTGTTTTATGTAAGACAATTCTATTGAGGAAAGTAGCAGAGATTCTATATACAGAGTTAGGTAACAAGATGCTGCTTCACTTTACACGTGGAAGTTTGGATATCAGTAAAGTGAAAAAAGAGAGGTCCGGGAGAAAATTCCAATCAGCCTGAACACGTTATAGCCAAGTACTTGTAAGTAGGCATAAGCATGCCATATGTTCTCCATGGCGCAGAGATTGGGGTTAGTGTTCCCGTCTGCGGGTAGCAACCGAGGTTTACAACTCGACGTCAAAAATGAATGAACTCGTTTGTGGGAACATCGCTTGCACATACACTATCCGGAATAAAATAAACATTTATATTTTAGAATAATCATTAAAAATGTGCACACTAAATAGTGTTGTCAATCCATTTTAGACGTCGCGCAAACTTATTGGGTAGCCAACTCTTTTTTTAACCCTGTCTTTGAATGAAAGACTAATATCAGATGCACCAGTGCACATGTAACAACAATAACCCACGCATAAGTGAATGCAAGCCTTATAGACATACAGGTATAAGCAAGTTTAAGTAACGACAAGGAGGCAGGATGTGTCAATTAAATAATCGTTAGATGTTCAGTAATTAATCTGAGAAAGTCAAGAGAGAGAGAAAAGTCTAATCGTGTTTCTGCTGTGCAAACGAAATATTTTCCAAGGAAGCACACTAAACGCGAGGTCAGTAAACGAGCTTATTATTTTGATTTTTCGAACTACTGATCTCATCTTCAATGCATTGTCTATAAAAATGCGGTCAGTATAATCTCCGATCTTCTAGATGTATCTTATCAATCTCAGCATTTCAAACGCATTTCTTTATCTTCTTCACGGAAGCAGTATACTCTCGTTCCGTCAGTTAATCGTCATCGCACTAATTAAGAAAGTACACTTTCCAATATCTGTATTTCACATTTCCTACAGATATAGTAATTTCGTTGTATTCCTTTGCTTTAACTATTTCTGTTATCGAAGACACAAATATGCACAATAACTTGTGACCACAATGTATTTATACGCTACTATTCATAATATTTTAATAAAAGACAATACTCTGCCTTTTTACATATATAGTCATAGTTTATGTCTCACGATCAATATATTGATTTGATGCGTTCCTTATTAAATAAAATCTGATGAATTATTCAATAACTTTCACGATTAAATTTATTACATATCAAGTAATTCTTATAATACTTGTTTACTCGTGTAATTTTTAAAAATTACAATCGGTTTTTGTTTTATTTTTACATTCCCAATAATATATTGAATCCGGACCAGGTATTATAAAAATGAAAACCTAACAAAATAATACATCTTACATTAGCATGAATATTTTCGTTTAAAATGTTTAACGTTGAAATAGATATTTCTAACATAACTATCAAAATAACTTATACGTATTATGTTCCGAACAGAAAAAAAGAACTTATATAGAATCATTACATTAGGTAAATATATTACATTGTACTGGAGAAAAAGTGTAATATGTTATATATTGGATATAAACGTATAAAATGCACGTATTGTTTGTTTGGCCAGGTATATGATATTGGTGTATATACTGAGTCATGTTTTATCAGAGAGTTATCACACGCTTATACGTATGTTACAATTCATATGTAAGAAGAATAGTATATGCTTCATACCTGCTTTCTTTTTTTTACATAGAGTTAACCACTTATCAAGGCTCAATGCCCACTCAGGGATAATGGTTATTGTGTGTACAATAATCAAAGGGATAGTGTAGCAACAGTATTGGGGAATTGGTAAGGTGTCATTTCTTAGGAGGGGGGGCAGTTCATCAGGAATTTGTGTTGGACTTGAAGACATCCAGGTTGAAGTCGGGAAGGAAACAGGCAAGCGGAACAGAGTTCCACAGGCGTGCAGTTCTAAGAAAGAAGCTTTGTTCATGGTATTTACGTTTGGATTTACGCACAGATATGGATTGGGGAAAATTATTGACGGTGGTTTCATCTAGTCGGGTGTTTTTTTAGAAAGATTGGCGAGGGGTGACCAGATAATGGAGCTCAGACGAGTACCTGCCATGGACGTAACGATAGAACAATGACAGTCTCGCTACGTCTCTTCTGTGGGAAACAGGTTGCAGGGTAGAGAAAATGGCACCCCCCACCAAGCCACGAAGTCTATTTTGTACTCCGTCAAGGCAGGATAGGCTGTTTTTCAGCCCCCGCCCCGATGTGGCAGCAGTACTCCATATTTGGACTTATTTGGCTCTTATATAGATAGAGAATTGCATCATTAGTGAGATATCTTGTGGAGTGGTAGAGGGATCCCATCATTTCCCCAGCGACCTTGGCCACAGACTTGATGTATGTGTTCCATTTAAGATCAGGTGTAAAGGTCAACCCCAGGAGCTTATCAAAGCCTGAGCCCTCACTTAGACGAGAACCATTTATTTCAACCGATGCCACATTGGGATCAGAGTGTTTATGACGTAGAGATAGGAGCTTGGTCTTAGATGCATTAAAAGTAACCAGCCAGCTCTTTCCCCACTGTACCACGCGTTCAAGATCAGAGGAGAGAGAATCAGAGAGAACATCATCATTTACGGCCTTTGATGTGGTGCCATAGATGTTCGTGTCATCAGCATAGATGTCAACGAAAGATTTTAGTATGTGTTTTGGGAGGTCATTGATGTAGATCAGGAAGAGAGTTGGGCCAAGTATGGACCCCTGAGGGACTCCAACATTAATACTGTGGGCCTCTGATTTCTGCCCATCAACCACTACTCTCAGGAGCCTATCAGATAGACATGATTTAATGATAGAGAACACATTTTCAGTTATACCGTAGCTGAAAATCTTGTGTAGTAGGGCTTTATGCCAAACCTTATCGAGAGCAATTGCCCTCGAAATGAAGCCTTTGTCGAGAGATTCGCTAATCCTATGAGATATAACCGTTAGCACATCTGCTGTAGATCTAGCAGAGCGGAAACCATATTGTGTATCGCTAAGACTCTTCAAAGATTGCTATCTTCCTGCTGATCTCCGTGACGAACCATGAAACGACCATACCATAACCAATTTAGACCTGTTCTTCCTTCTTTTGCGAAACACGAAACATTAAATATTTTTATTACATAAATTTGTTTCAGTTGTCGCGAACAATTTTTAGAATGATGTGGATTTCTTCTACATGTTTATTCTTGCCAGCCTCGATTCCTGTCTTCAAGTATATCTATTCACTCTCGTGACGAACTACAACTCTCCCGTCTGTTCACTCGATATAAAACTCCAACTCGTCGACTTAACTTCTGGACGCCTTTACTTC
>NC_136501.1:97246357-97253857 GCF_053919585.1 Euprymna scolopes | reverse complement strand
AATAAATGCAGTTACACATATACACGGTTATATATATATGTATATATATAAACGTGTGTATACATGTGTAAGTGTATTTATTGATATACATTTCCATATATAAGTATATGCATACATATAAACACATATATACACACCCATATTAACATACCATACATATATACACACGCGGATATATATATATATATATACATATATATATATACATATATACATACATATATATATATCCACACACATGCATATATATATATATATATATATATATATACATATATACATACATATATATATCCACACACATGCATATATATATATATATACATATATACATACATATATATATATCCACACACATGCATATATACATATATATATATACATATATACATACATATATATATCCACACACATGCATATATATATATATATACATATATACATACATATATATATCCACACACATGCATATATATATATATATATATATACACCCACGCACATGCATATATAAACACACATATCACTAACTTTGTATTCGCCGTAATGAAATACCATTATATGTCACACTTTATAACTGGTAAATGTATAAGGTTATCAGTCGGAGTAAAAAAATATCTTTGCTGTAACAATAATTGTCCGAAGGCTTTTCAAATGCAAACCAAAAGCAACATTATATGAGAAAATGTGAATGCCCTTGATCAACCGACCATAACAAAATACAACACGTACTTCTAATTAATGAAAGATGTATAGAAATCGAGTTTTCAGGACGTGTAATTAGTCACAACCTTAAGGAAGAAGCATATTTGGAACACACAAGAATAGAGAAGAGTTCAATGGCGAGAATACGCACGAGTTTTCATAAATTTCTATAACTAATCCAATGAAATAGAAATTCAATATTTCTGTCTATTATTTACTCATACTGAACAAGGCGTAACAAATGCAATAAAGATGTCCGTTGAGAAATAACCGAGTTTCAATGATTCCTTTTTATAGCATTATCGATAAATACACATACACTATCGCGTGAAACAGGAAAAATGAAAAAAAAGTGTCAGAACGATGCATAATAAATAAAAGTACACGGACACACAAACATGTATCTCGTGTGAGTTTGTGTGTGACGCTACCGATGCCGGGTATATTGGAGCACATAATGATTAATGCACTTTTGGTTAAGAGTTTGTCTTAAATACGTTTTACGCAAAACTGTTCTTTTGTACTGGTTGGGGTTGGTGTGAATAATGTTTTCATATTTTAGCAGTTTTTGCGTACGTACAAGGTTGTCCATTTAAACAAAATAATGAATATTATAAGAAATAATATAAATCATACGATTTGGAAAATAATCAGAGGATTTAATTAATTTCCATCATACACACATTCACACAAATAAAAACAGATATGAAGAGAATATTTTCATGACACTTGTAATTAGTAAATTTTCGAACGAACTTAAATTACTTATGTGAGTAATTTTTCTTACTAGTTTCCATATGTAACTATTCATAAACTAAGCATTCTCACATTTTTTATTGAGATATCGGTTGCTACTGGTTTTAGTTCTCTTCATATATATTTTTACATTTTGTCAATTGCAGAGCACTTAACCTTTTTTACACGTGCGAGTATATACTCTTTTTTATCTCTTTCACTCTTTCTCGAGTATATATATATATATATATATATATATATATATATATATATATATATACTCACACACACTCTAGAAGAGACATCCGACGTTGGCCGGCAATGAATTATAATCAACGAGTTTTACACACTCCTATAATCTTATTGTCATCGAAATCCGTGACATCGCCCGGGAGGAATATATACATGCCTCCATGCAGTAACTTAGTCCAAAAAATGTTATTCTACTTTAAGCACATGAGAACCTACTGTTTGTTTATAGATTTGTTTTATAAATTATCCAGTTAACGAAAAGATTAAGACACTTACGTGCGAGTTTTAAACCTACACAACACGTCTGGCAAAAAACTCGTATATTCTGAAGTCTTATAAATTTCTTAGAAGTTAGAAAAAAATACCTGCAGAGTTTGAACTTACAGACAACGTTATGCAAAATTAAAAAAAAAACAAAAAAAACACTATCAACTAAACCACAGTAGAATTTTCACGGCCCATTGATGTATCAGTATGGCTAACTGACAACATGGAAAAAATTACTTTACCGATGATAGATAAATGTAATTAACGGTATCGATTATTATCGAACGTATTCTTAGACAAAAGTTTACTACGACCACACTCCCAAACGTATACACTACATTTCGGTAAATTCTAAAGAAAATTTGTCATAGTTAATAAGGAATGAACCCAAGCACACATATGACGTTGACTTTGTATAATTGTGTATATATATATATATATATATATATATATATATATGTATATATATATACATATATATGTGTGTATATATATATATATATATTTGAAATTTGTCTACAAAACTACTCTGCCAATTTTCAGTCTACAGTCTCGCGAGTTGACTTAATGTGTAGTCAGATTTGGGGAAATCTTTTTAATCGACTTTCGGCCAGGAATTCGGCTGTTGAGAAGTCACACACTTGACCTTTGAAAACTCTTCCAAACTCCTGCTCTAATTTTGTGTATAAACACTTTAAATGGAGGCTGTATGTTACTTGGACATGGATCTAACTTTTTAATTTGATTCGAACCCAAAAAGATATAACAAAAAAAGAAAAGGAATGTTTGGGGGTCAAAATTGAGGAAGTATTAAAAAAAATGACGTCTTCCATCTCAACCAATTTACCCGGAGCATTTTTGGTCTAACTTGAAATTTCACATAAAATGTATTCAGACATAAGGCAAGCGTTTTAATCGGTTTCAAAACAAAATACCAGAAAGATGAGCATGTAAGTTAAACACAATAATGTGATACTTTTCTGTAATTTTTAATAGAATTTCAATGGTTAAATTAAATAAAAACGAGTTTAACTCAGATTTTGTAGAATCTAAATAAAACATTTGTAAATGTTTTCGATTCAGTTTAACCAATCTTTTTATACCTAATAAAATGTGCTATTATTGGATATAAAAACATGCAAAAAGGAGGTCTTATATTTAAAAAAATCAAATAACTTCATTTTTAATCATTAACTCATACATTTTATCAATAAACGTCATATTGGATTTTAGGTATGGGTACCCAGTCGCGTCTAGATATTTATTTAAGCATTTATATGATTTTTTTATGTGACTAGACAGACAAGTACAGTTTCTAACTAATTGAATTTAATTATAATTATTATTTTGGGCAAAATCTTATTTTTAGCTTTATAGTTTTGTTTTTTTTTTTAATAATAATCGATCAATCAAGCATTACATTTTTCTAATATAATTGTTTAAAGTAAAACAACTGCTTTTTTTTCTATTTTTAAATGAACATAAATTTTGGGCATTATATTTCTCAGTTTAAATATCACTTTACTTAGTTTTTAATTAAGACTAAAATAATTTTTTTTTAATTTATTTTCTAAATAATATCAACCAATGAGCAACACTTTTTTCCATGCACTAAATCATTCTGTTTATTTCCTAAAGTTATTATTGCATAAACCAAGTTGATAAAAACCTTTATTAATATTTGGTGGTGCTTAAAAGGCCGTATTATGAAACCCTCGGGGAGATGACAATTGTTGAGATGTCTCAACCATCATCTACGGAAATTCATGTCTTGTTGTAAACCGTAACGGGCTACCGTATCTGGAAAAAAAACTCAAGTAAAACGACATTTGCAGATATAACAATTATAATTCAAACACCCTATGTTTATTAATTTTTAAGCATTCTTTTATATACAAGGACCTGGGAATTTTAAATTCTAAAATAAAATTTTATTTTTTTAAAAAGATCTTGAGTATGAATATTTTAGTGTTTTCTTAAAAATGTGTTATGCGTATCTGAAAGATAATATTTATTTATAATCTATTCAATGAATCTCACTTTTAAAACGCGAAAGATAAAAAAAATTCGGAGTTGAATCTTTGCTTTCCAAGGCAACCTTTGAATTTTTTGTGTTTTTATTTGTAGCCTCATTCACTTCCCTACAAAAATGAGGGTGTCTTCTGATTGATCGCTTGGATCGTGTGGGGTGGAACAGGGGTCAAATGATGAAGGAGGTATAAAGCTCCTGAAATATATAGTTATTCCACGAATATGAAAACACGTGACAGGCATATAAGGTGTTTTCTTTAATTATTAATCGGTGCAAACCTATTGGTTATATAATTACCTGCATTTTTGATAGATTTTTAAAGACGGACTGTTAAAAAAAAATCAAAAACACTCCATAAATTTGAAGGTCACTATATATACTCGTGTTACAACCCACGAATATTTCATTCATAAATAAAATAAAAACAAGAGAAAAATTGTTGAATTCGGATAATGTGTTTTGGAATATACGGCTGCACACAAATAGAAAATAGGACAGTCTGTCATCCATAAGAATGTGTGTTAATGTCTGAATTGTTTAGAGTTAAACTGTCAATATTAATAAATAACAATTTCATGTCAAAAGTCGAAAGTACATTTAAATTTCTCGAGTATTAAAAAATAAATAAATAAATAAATAAAACAAAATACACTATAGCAAAAAGATGCAGAAATGAAAATCAAATGTATGCTCATTGTGAATATATTCGTTTTTTTGTGCGTTTTAATTGTTTTGGTCTTTGGAAAAGGGGCAGTGTTTTTGTTTTGTGTCAACGGACTTTTGAAATGTATAATGTAACGAATTTTCAATTTTTATTTTTGTTGTTTTGTTGCAAAATGTTTAAATGTATTAATGTATTTTCTTTGGAAAATGTGTTGACTTTGAACAATATTGCAAATGTGTGCTTAATGTAAATGTTATTGTTTTCACAGCAGGGATTCAAAGTCATTAATTTTCATCTTTACTAAATCCCTCTATTAGATGTAAACAGTCTTAGAGAAAATAAAACTAGTTAAGGCGTATGTTTGGCTTACAGATTCAGTTAGAATTTTAGGTGTCCAAGAATTAAAATTACGTAAACGGGCGTCTAGAGAGTGTTTAGATGTGATAAACCGTAAGAAAGATTTTTTCTTTAGCATTTGTTTTTTTTTTGTTTTTTTATAGATCCTATACTTTTTTCCAACAAAAGTGACTTGATAGGGGTTTATAAGCACACGATGTGCCCCTATTCGAAAAATTTCGGAACCTGTGTGTATTAAGTGCTTAAAACAAGCTGGTCGCATGTAACGACTCCAAGCAAGTGGTAAGAGTTGGCTTAATTAATAAACATCCGTTGGAAAGAATACTAATATTCTTAAGGGGCCCAGTAAACCGATGATAGGTAGTCCCGAGGCTATCACAAATAGCTTAATGAGATGAGAGACAGGCAAAATATACCGTAGATTACGTAAGAAAGATATAACTTGTATTTTGTTTTAGAGATGTATAAATGTGGGATATATCTGCTCGATCTTGGAAGCTTGATGAGAAGGAAGAAAAATCACCAAAAAAATCAGGCTATTAAATAGAATTTAGAGCGCAATTTAGGTATTTGACTCGGGGAAAAAAGTGTTAGTTAGGTGCGATATTTCTACATCCTTGTCGAAGTTTAAAAAATCTTAGCAAGCAAATCCGAGTGAATCCGTATAAGATAGTTATAGAAAGAAACAAAGCCATATTTGTAAAGACTAACCCTGCGGAAAGAGACGATCAGGACACTTTTAGGACGAAGGGCGTCGTCCATTTCGAGGGAGGTGGAAACCTCTAGTATGCGGCATATAGGTGGCTGGAACGTAGCTGATGTGAATCATAGGTAAAGACCCTACACCCAAAAGGTAAATGCCAAGAAGATAATAAATGTTCTGATCTTATAAAAATATAATTGTAAAGTCAGCCGCGAAGGGCTGACTGAAAGATTTTTTTTGAGCTCTCCTAGCCGTGTGGTTGTGTAAATGTAGAAAAAATGTACTAAAATTTTAAAAAAATGCGTGCATTGTTTTGGAAAAATGAGAGGAAAGGATTTAACATGACCAGGGCTGCCCCCGTTTAATGTAAGTATACAAATAGAGGGATTTAGTTAAGATGAAAATTAAATAGAATAGACGGAATTCAAACCTCGTAATTTAGGTTTTAGAAATAGATTACGAGAGAGTAATGTAAAAAAAAACATTGTTTAGCTTAGATATGAAATAGGTTCAAGAAAAGGAATGTGCATTTGTCAATTCTGTTATGAAATTGAATTGAGGAATGCAACTATAGGATAATTTAATAAACCTGTTCTTAACATATTGGAAATATAGATTACCGGAAGTATAGGTTAAAATTCCTTTTGTACACAAAGGAAAAAGTTTTGGACACGCATGTCCAGAACACGTGAAAGAAGACACACGTTTTAACATGTGTATGACGTCATGGAAAGTGGGAAGTTCTCGATATAGTTAGAAACTTGAGAGTTAAGCGGAAGAGAAAGTCTGAGGACGACATACGACAGTCTGAAGTCCAGAGATGGACAGTCGAACGTCTGGAAACAAGATAGTCACCTTTGAAACATAGAATGTAAAACTTTGAATTCCTGACTAAGAAAACCCGACCGGTCATTGGAAATAAACGCCGCATCATGCGTTTTTATAAACGTCGTCTTTGTGTTGTAATTCTACCAAAAGGTAAAGTGAAATTGTTATTATATGCCTTATATATCCTGTGTTTTAAAATGTCTTCAGATACACAATGTCTTTACATCTCATTTTTTTTTTTACACAGTGATCACCACTTATCAAGGCCCGGAAGCCACTCAGGGATAAGGGTTATTGCAAGTACATTACGTTAGTGTGGGGATTTGATGGAGTGTTTACTTAAGGGGGCGGTTCATTAGGAATTTGTTAACATTAGACTTGAAGACATCCAAGTTGTAGTCTGGAGGGAAGCAGGCAGACGGAACAGAGTTCCATAGGCGTGCAGTTCTAAGAAATAAGCTTTGTTCATGGAATCCGCGTTTTGATTTAGGCACAGATATAGAGTGGGGGAAATTTTTCACAGTGGATTCAGCTAGATAGGTGTTTTTCGTGAAAAGTTGGCGAGGGGGGACCAGGGATTGGAGTTCAGACGAGCACCTTCCATGAAAATAACATTATAACAAGGATAGGCTCGCAACGTCTCTTCTGTGAGAGAGGGGTTGCAGGGTAGAGAAAAGGGCATCCCCCACTAAGCCACGAAGTCTATTTTGTACTCTGTCAAGGCATGATAGGCTGTTTTTGGCAGCTCCTGCCCAGATATGGCAACAGAATTCCATCGTACTTGGCTTTTATATAGATAGATAATTGCATCAGTAGTGAGATATCTTCTGGAGAGTTAGAAGGATCCGACCATCTTTCCAGCGACCTTGGCAACAGACTTGATGTACGTGCTCCATTTCAGATCAGGAGTAAAGGTCAAACACAGAAGCTTGTCAAAACACGGGGCCTCACCCAGAC
>NC_136501.1:97203857-97241357 GCF_053919585.1 Euprymna scolopes | reverse complement strand
CTGTTTAATTGTATGTAGGTGCGTAGGTAGGTATGTATGTATGTATGTATGTATGTATGTATGTATCTATGTATGTCTTCCTAAATCTTTCCACATAGAGGACAGATTTTTAAGAGATCGCTATCGTTGGGAGATCACCCCTTTGGACGACAAATATCAAATAATTGGCTACAATATTTGCCTGCGCCCTCAATTGGGCACTTTACTACAAGTTATAAAATTTCCGGTTTGACGACGGAAGCAATGGCGAAGACGTCACTTTTTTTTACACGGTTTTATCCTCCTTTTGGTATGAGTTCGAGCCTGCCTGCCTACTATCACTTTATTTTTATTATTATTTTCCCAATACAAACCTCTACACACACAGAAGACGTAGGACACCCAGCCTAATTCAATTATACAACATGGACACAATAGTATCATTAACCTCAACGTTTAAAATGACACAAAGATTACGTAATACAGATAATCTACAAAATTATTCTCTTAGCCTATTTGATTACACATAAAATATAGTTTACAAATCCGTTTATTTTAAAATATTTTTTACTTTACTATACAGTTTGTCAGTTGAGTTTTTTTTGAGAAGGTTGTGCACTGTCAATAAAGCTTTGAACAATCCTTAGCGTTTCAGTTTGCGCTCGCTGTTAAAAACGCATTAAGTCCAAACTAAACAGAAACACTTTCCCGAAAAAGACGACAACACCTGAGAATTTTAACACTTCCAAACTCAGGAGATAAATTTCTTTGTTCGAAATCTATTCACACTGTTTGGATAATAGTCAAAACTTATTGCGGACTTGTAAGAAATAATCATACTCACGATTTATTATTAAAGTAAACAGAATGCATTTTAATTTGATCTCAATTTTAATTAGCAGGTTCGATCTGGCAACATTCGTCTATTTATCGTCAGTAAGCCGAGATAGGCACTTAGTTCGGTATGGTTGTTTTGTTTTATGGCATGTCAGCGCTTTTCGCTTTATTTAATGTTGAATTCTATCATTTTCGAAACGGGTTTTATGTTTATAGTTCCTTATATCTTTCGAATATTTATTTGTAGAGTTTGGTTTGGTCGTTTTTATTTGCGGAATATCTACCCTTTTCACATTCTTTATTGTCACATCCAATTATGTTGGAAATAGTCTTCATGTTGCATCCATTTATTTCGTAAAATCTTTTATTCTTCAACCTCTTTGATTTTTCAATCGCTGGATTGTAGCGCTTGGTTTGGTTGTTTTCGAGAGGATTTTATCGTGTGTGTTCATTGTCATGAAAGAACATGTATGAACTTTGTAATGGGAGAGAGAAAACGATTATAGTATTAATGTATACTGCATTTTAAGTTAGGTAACCAGTCAGGATTGGTTGGTTGGTTGGTTGTTTTTGTTTTACGGCATATCAACCCTTTTCAGGTTATTTAATGCCGAATCCAAAGATCTTGAAGAAAAGAATTTAATAGAATATATTTGTTGTTTTCAAGTCGGTTTCAATTTAACCCATCGTTGGAACCCTAACAGGCACTACCACTCCGGGTCAGAGTGGGCCTGGGAGCAATGACAATTAAAGGGTGGACCCAACCCCCAAAGCCCGCAAGCTGGTGCCTCAGCAGTGCATATAGTTTAAGGTCATATCCAGGACCAAATCAGTCAGGAAGTAAGGGTTGGTTTGTTGTTTTTGTTTTACGGCATAACAACCCTTTTCGGGTTATTTAATGCCGAATCCAAAGATCTTGAAGAAAACATTTTAATAGAATATATTTGTTGTTTTCAAGTCGTTTTTTATTTAATCCTTTGTTTGGACCCTTACAAGTACTACCACTCCGGGTCAGAGTTGACCTGGGTGCAATTGTAAGTAAAGGGTTGCTCGACACTCCCCAAAGCCCACAAGCTGAGGCCTTTCAACTGGATATAATTTAAGGTCATATCCAGGACCAGGAAGTGAGGGAGATAGAAAGAGAACGGGAAAATTGAAAGAGGGACAAGGAGAAAAAAGGGAGGGTTGCATAACATAATTAAGTTTGGAAAACTGAGGACGACAAACAAAGCATTAATGTTAAGTCAATCCTCAGACAACCTGATCTGATAGCGCTAGAGGTTGGCACTTTAGTAATGGGTTATGTGTTTTTTGTCTGTTAAGCTTGCTGATATGATAGGAGGATCGTTCCAAAAGCTAAAAACCGTAAATTATCACTCGAAAATTAAGTAGTACATTAACACGTGTCGCCTTGTGCGCTACAAAATTCATATATATTTTTAAATATTACTTACTATGACACATCTGTTTTGAGTAACTATTTCCTTGGTTTTATCTTAGAGCCTTACACTGTCAATATCTTGAACAGATCTTTGGCAATTTAAAACCATGAATGTATTATTTCAGCCAGCATAAAAATGCAATTCTTCATTACTTCCAATCCATGTGCATTGCATGGACTCACTGGTGCATGTGTATGAAATAGCATGTAATTGCATGTATATAATATGCTATGAATATAATATATGTACGGCACTAATGTTTATAAACTTCTCCGGAACATTTTTCTGTGTAAAAAAGATGAAGTAATCAAGCTTATTTATGGGTTGCATTTCTAAAGGCGTATCTCTGTTGTTACTGGTAATTATGAATGCAGTGCGGAAAGGATTAAAACTTATGCTTAAATAGAATCTCCGATAATACGTTATGTTAGGTTTACAATTGTTTGACTATTCTCACGGAAAAAAAACGTGCATGTTCTATAGCATGACTACAGGAGGGAGTAACATATGTCAGAGAGGAGACAAAAAGTACCTACAGGGAAAATGTATATACCTACACAATCGATTTGATTAAAATCGAGAGGTTTTAATTCGAAATAAGCAGTATACAATGGTTAAATCTTGGAAGAGTGCTCGCCTCGCATGCTAAAGGCACTAGTTTAAATTAAGGAGTTTTGATGGGTCTTAATTAGGAGTCACACATTTAGGAGAAATTCTTGGCCTTAAACCTGTGGTTTGTTTCCTGTCATGACTAATGGTCTTCGCCGTTGTCTGGCTGTAAAATAAATTTGCCTTCTCTCCCATTCTTTTCAAAATGCATGTATCGCTGTCTCTCTCTTAATTATATATATATATATATATATATATATATATATATATATATATATATATATATAAGGAGAGAGGGAACCTGGCTTTGCCTGTTTGATAAATAAAAGGATAAATCATATTTTAAGTTTTGCATATTTTGAAGTTCTTAAGAGATTACTAAATCACTATCGATGCTTACATTTTTCAGCTATATCTGAAACAAAACGGAAACATCACTTTAATGTCACTTGTAAAAATCGAAATAGAAGTGTTATTCGTCACATCTGAGTTTAGTCTATATGCATATTACAACTAGGAAAGTAAACGTAATTTAACGGATTAATATATAATTGCACATTCTCGAAATATGTGTTTAGGTTTCTTAAAAATGCGAATTCCTTTGATTTAATTTTTACGCAAATAGCAGCTATCGTATTCTCAAAAACGAATAATTTTTCCACAGATCTGAATTCCTGTGTATCAAATTTTAAACATTAACTGACCGTAGGTTGGTCGGTCTGTACCACAGAAATATATTCAACATCGTTATACATATATATTGGAAGGCAGTTTGACATTGCCAGGTCGGATTAGTTGGTTGGTTGCTTTACAGCATATCAACCCTTTTCAGGTTATTTAATGGCGAATCCAAAGATTTTTAAGAAAACAATTTTATTAGAATATATTTGTTCCTTTCAAGTCGGTTACTATTTAACTCATAGTTGGGACCGTAACAAGTACTATCACTCCGGGACAGAGTGGACCTGGGAGTAATGGCAATAAAAGGGTGGCTCCACACTCCCCCAAGTTCGCAAGATTGGACCTCACCACTGGATATAGTTTTAGGTCATATCCAGGACCGCCAGGTCGGAGAATACATTTAAATATGATATTTTTATTAAAGCAGATTTCGTATGTATTATATTATATTGGACCCAATATATAGCAATCATTTAAAATGTTTTAAACAATACTTTGCGCGACCACCACCAAGTATCGAAGCCAAAATATTTAGCTTACAATTTACTTTATCCGTTTTACATTAATGCTTAAGCTATGCAATTATATTTGCTGAATGGCTAAAAACTAAAGCATGAACTGATACCTATTACATTACCCATGCAAATTCCATTTCTTTTATTTTCAGTTTTGCACGGGTTTTCCCGTGCTTACAAGTGTGTTTGTATGTATGTGTGTGTGCATATGTGTGTGTGTATAAAAAGCTAGATGGTTCTCCCGTCAGATATCAACATATTAGATACACGGAACAAAATTCAATAAAATCCATGAAGATGATTCGTTTATTATAATAAAAGATCCGCATAGAATTATCCGATCTTTTTTGGATCACTACTTTCCCCACACGATGCAAATAATTTAAACACGACATAGCAACATGCATACGTCAGCTTATCTCTTCTAATACCATAACAATTATTAAGGGTTCATCCTTATAGTCTGTAAAGTGACCCTAGGTAGTCATCTAAAAAAAATCGACGTTGTAACAATTCATACATCAACTAGTAGTCAGAAATTGCCACCAATTTAATACTTGCTAGGCTCATTCATTCATGAATTCTGTTATCTTCCAAAAATATTCTGTGCCAACGTGAATATGTCTTAGTTATAACTCAATCACTTCTTAACCGCCATTTTCTAATACTTGTTCTATCATTTTTATTCGCCTAAGTATTCTTCGACACAACCTTCTTTCCCCTTTCAAACCGCCATTAGTAATCTGGCTTCTTTTTATATATATATATATATATATATATATATATATATATATATATATATATATACTCGGGTTTTTTTTTATATTCCAAAGTAATGGACTAATGAATTCAACGAGGTTGTTAGATAGTGCTCAATAAAAAGAGCTGATAATACTTGTTTATTGTTATATAAACATGCTCACATCCCGCTGCTACAAATAGCCACTTGTTTCAATCAAACAACAGATATCATCAGGCAGCGACTTGACTATTCAAAAGTTCAATGAATAACCTTGTCAGCTTATTCATTGAACATTTGAATAGTCAAGACGCTGCCTGATGATATCTGTTGTTTGATTGAAACAAGTGGCTATTTGTAGCAGCGGGATGTGAGCATGTTTATATAACAATAAACAAGTATATATATATATATATATATATATATATATATATATATATATATATATATATATATTTCTCTTGAATCTTCTCTTCATTCTCTTTGTAGTCTAATAATGTTTACTTTTCTTTGGCAGACTGTCTTCATTTTAATTCCACCATTTCTCAGAGAAAAAATTCCCATCATCAAATCTTTTATATATTTTGCATTTTGATTTATTTTTCCTTTCATTCTCTTTTCTATATATTCGCTTTATTATATTTTTCAATTTATCTTACTTTTCTCTTTCAACGACTTCCTGCCTCTTTTCCTCCTGTTTTCCGCTCAGGCTAATCTTTCCCTTAATCTACTCTTCTGCGTGTCTCTTCTTTTTTTAACACACTTTTCTGATTCTCGATTTTCTATTTATTTTATTGATTAATTCACGCTACGACGACTAACTGTAAAACGGATCAGGCCTCTCCTGACTGCGAACATCAGACGCTTTTAAAGCTTGAGTATCGGCTGGGTCCATTAGTTAAGGTGCGCTCGTAATGTTCAAGCAGTATCTTAATACTAGCGGATACCAACTTGTATTCTCCCGCACCTTCGCTTCCTTCTGTTATGGTTTCTAGAGCTTTTCCGATCGGTAAAGGATGAGGGAAAGAAGGAGCAAAATAAACACGCAGCGAAGAGAAAGGAGACGCGGGAAATAAATTGCACATGATCAGCCAATACATCCGCAGAGTTTGTCAATAGCAGCTCTTGATTTAGTAGAATTACAGTGCCTAACGGAAAACAAACAAAGACGCGGTTTAGTGTCAAGAGTAGGTTAAGTTTACATATTGCCGTATTTAATTTGCCGGCACTGCTACATTTTTGCAAACATTCGCTGCGGCCCCAAGTTATACATTACAAAATACCTCATACACCAATGGAAATGTACTTTTTTAATTTATCGTGTATCTATCACACTACTGTTTTTAAGAAAACCATAGGCGTACTTCCAAAAAGTCTACGGAGAAAAAAAAAGTAGTTGAAAAAAAAAAAGACAAAAAAATTTTAAAAACGGAATCTCAAATGTTTTTTTAAGAATTGGTGAATAAAGCCAAACTAATTTCATTATTATGCGCTTAGTGTGTTGCATTTTCAATGCCAGTTTCAAGTCAATTCATAATTTACGATGCGTTTTTTATGAATGAAAGTACAGAATAATGACAAAACAATGCCTCCCTATCTAAAAATTGTGTTTCTTTTTTTTTTTAGAATAATGCACTTATTTATGCACGACTCCCAACTCTACGTATAATTTCGTTTTTATATAAAGTATTGTGTGTGAATGATTTGTGGATTTTGCAAACCTGAAAGATTTAAAATCAAAGTTTATTAAAATAATTAAAATATGTCCATGTTTAAAAACTAACCTCTAAATAAAAGTTAGAAAATTCTTTCTCGTATGCTATAAATTATACAGAATAATCCCGTGTTGTAGGGATTTTGAGTATATATAAAACAGTCTGCAAAATCCCATCCATAATATAAATCACACCTGTCTCTTTCAATGTATGTGTTTACGTATGTCTGTATATCTGCCTGAAACTTTCAACAGAGGCGAAAGATATTCATGAGATCGATAGCATTTTGATGCTTGACAGTTCGAATGACAAATATCGAAAAATTGTCTATAAATATTAGTTTCTTCACTCTCAACTGGGCACTTTTCTTCAGAGAGAGTTCGCTTTCTTCGCCGATACATTCGAAAGTCATCCCCTTTTTTCGATTGAATTGCCTTGATTTAAACCTTCGCCATTCACGCTGTGGGGGATACACACATCAGCAAAGACGTCATGTTTTTTTTTTCACATTCTGTTCTATCTTCGCGGCACGGGTTCGAGCCTGTCAACTTACTACCACTTTTTTTTTGTTTCTGCTCAACACACAACTCAGAACAGCTGGCCAATATCGGCCACCAAGGCTAATCTAAAACTAGTCAACATTGTTTTAATCTAATATAGTGTATATAATGCCCTTGTGCATTTAAAGCATAGTTGCGTTATATGCCGGTTTTCGCTAGATCACCAGATGTGCAACTAGTTATGGAATTCTAGGCGATGAATGTGCCTTTACTTATCTCGGCATTTGTTTTCTATCGTGCTGTAGATACACTATACTTGCCAATGTACATTAAGGAGATATGCAGTTGGAGATTGCGAGCCTCCTGCCACAAGAAATTCGCGCCCAGGCACCCGTTCGTAACCAAGCAGTCTGTCAAAGACCATACCCGTAACAATTACGGCCACTTAAGCGTCTCTCTGGATCCGACTACTGATGTTCAACTTATCTGCGACTGCAAAATTTTGACTGACTAACAGATCACGCACATTTCTAAGCAGTGTCATTACCTCAACGGGACCTATAACACAAATAGGATGATCCACTTTTATCAAGTATTTTATTCATAGTAATTTCCATGGATGATTTAACAAAATTATATGGGACGTTTTTGGATGCACACACGTTCATATAAAAAGAATACGGAAAATACTGCAGGAAGAGAATAAATCTGGTGTATACCGCCGAAAATGTCTTACATAACCTTGAATACTTGTTAACAACCAAATGCAGGTGTACTGTACAAAAGGAACTATCTACTATGGTATGTAAATATTATTGTAATGTTATGCCCCTTTAGGCTGTGATCATATCGTAGTATCTGTTAACTGTGGCAAGCGGGGTCATGAGTCAAAACATTATTATTGTTATTGTATTCTTGTTGATTGATTTGAGCGACGTATGGTCGCTGGATCAGTTATTATGATTAGAAGAATAAACAATTAAATTGCGAAAGAAATGATTGACGTGTGAATCGCAAAAAGAATGTGAAAATAGAAAATGTATGTAAACATTATTTTTGGGTTTGTATAAACAAATAACTAGGTGGATTAGATTGGTATGAGCCACGTGATAAGGTGACGTAAGAGAACACATGATTCAGTTAGCTTTGGAGAGAGGCGGATAGTTGAGGCTTGGCCCCAGACCGGACAGACGTCTAGACAGGGGTGGACCGACAGCTAGTAGCGGGGTGTATGAACAGAATATGTAGACTAAGTGCAGATCATGAGAAAACCAATTGAGAAAATTGTAATAAATTTATAGTTGTTTTAATGGTTTCAAGAATAAGAATACTTGTCTTAATTATATGGTGCTGATCGCTTCATGGTTCGTCACGGAGCAGCAGGAAGTAACAAGCACTCGTCCATAAAAAGGTATGAAGCATATATTATTCTTATATATGTACTGTAAAAATATACCCTGCGATAAGTCTGATACAACATGATTTGGTTTACACGTCAATATCATGACCTCCGGCTAACCAACATACATACGATTTAAACGTTTATTATCTGTCTGTTAAAAGAAGAATATGTTACATCAACTAGATAACACATGACACGTTTTAATATATCATCCCCAATATAAACCAATATACAACATTATGTGATCTTACTTGATTAAAAACTAAAATAAACGTCAGTATCACTTTAAAAAATATAAGCAATAATTGTTGACTAATTATATATTTTTTTAATTAATGTAAAAAATAGTTGGATTTTTTTTTTACTTAGCAGTCACCACTCGACGTCCACTCAAGAATATGGCTTAGTGAATGTAACGTGGACATGGTGTAAACTGGCTAGAATTTTATTAATGAGGACGTCACAACAACAACTTGTTCATGTTGGGTTTGAAGAATGGCATGTTGTGTTAGGAAGGAATGTTCCATGAAAAGAGCTGTCCCCTTTTCATGTAAGTGAAACAAAAGAGAATTAGTTAAATGAAAATATCAGATAAAACGGGAATTGGTCCCTGTAGATAAGTTTTAAAGAGCAATAGGTTATAAATGGTATGCCTAGTAAATTGTTGATTCTGTTAAAATATTTAATAAACACAAATTTGGCTGGAAACTATTCACATTCTTATAAAGAATGCATAATAAAATATGGGTTACAGAATTAGATAAGTAGGTTAAATTCCTTTGTAAAACAAGGAAAATGGGAAATTCCCTGGTCATCAGAAATGGTTTATAAACGTGCAAATCTCGTATGTTGATAACATATGAATTATAGTCCCGTTGACCAGACATATATCTGATTTCTCAATATAGAAAAGAGTTCAAAGTTAGTTAGAGAGAGTCAGATCAGAGTCGGGGAGAAGAGAGAGAGAGATGGC
The DNA here is from genome assembly GCF_053919585.1 of Euprymna scolopes. Classification (NCBI taxonomy): domain Eukaryota; kingdom Metazoa; phylum Mollusca; class Cephalopoda; order Sepiida; family Sepiolidae; genus Euprymna; species Euprymna scolopes. The sequence goes on along the minus strand of NC_136501.1, from coordinate 97,231,965 downwards.
ATGGAATCTTGGAAGCGAGGTTAGAAGAAATCATGTAAGACTTGAATTCCTGGATGCAAAGCAATTGACTGGTCATATGGAATAATAAAAAAACATTATCTTTTTGTATCTGCGCCTTCGTGTTATTATTCAACAGAATAGGTATTGTCCATTTATGTTACAAGAAATTTATGAAAACCATCATCACCAAAACAAAGGTAAAGTGAAATTGTATTAATATGAACTTTGTGTTTATAAAAATGTACACCTGTTGCTCTTTATATATACTTGTTAATGTATCCATCTCTTAAAACATGAACACTCCTAAGACAATCACTAAGAATTTCTAATACAAACAAGAACACTAAATAAGAACAACGAAACATATACGAATATTTAGTAATTCCGTCTAATAATAACACCCACCACGTAACAGTTGTATTCAGCGGGAAAACAAGCCAGCTGACAGTGTTCCACAGGCTGGCAGTTCTGTGAAAGAAACTTTGTTCATGGAATATATGTTTTGATTTTGGCAATTTGATTAAAGCAAAGGAAAACAGTTGTTTTAGATGCATTTTTAATTTTTTTTTTCTTGCAGAATTTATCAGATCAAAAGCTTAGAACGAATATGCACAATAATAAGGTGCTGATAAAACAAACTTATTTCACAATTATCTCTTTGTGTGACGTTATTTATAGATATTGTTTGTTTCAAGAACCCTTGCCGACGCTACTACTAAATGGCGATCGGTTTGTTCACAAGTTTTACCAGAGTACCGTAATTATTTGATTTGCATCATGCTTCTAATTCAGTCATAATTGTACAAATTTGTGTTTAATTAATTAAAGTGCAAATACGTCAACTGCGTGAAATTCTTATATATGCTGAGATAAATAAAAGTTGTAAATGTCGTCTGCACCAAATATTTTTGATTTGAAAACAAAATGATTTATCGATTTATTAATTCGACATGTTGGCTGGCAATAATCATTGAGACAGACAAAAATCGAAACAAACACGAGGAAATTTTGTTTGAAAGTCTGAAAAGTTAAACGGTAGACTTATAAGTGATTTCCTCTACGTTTTGGATGTATTGTTGGCAACATGCGAGTGACTCATTGGTCGTTCTATTACTGTAAAGATTCATCAATAGTTGTTAATAATATATATATATATATACATACACATATATACACATACCCATACATACACACATATACACACATACATACACATATATATATACACACATATATACACCCATGTATACACACATATGTACACCCATGTATACACACATATGTACACCCATATATATAGAAAAAATAAAAAGGAACAAACCGTATTATGTGCTCATCAACGTTTCCTCTTTATTTCGAGACTTCCTCTGGATGGAAGTCTCGAAATAAAGACGAACCGTTGATGATCACATAATACGGTATGTTCCTTTTTATTTTCTCTATTTTGTCGGAATACTATTCCCATTATTTTCATCATTATATATATATATATATATATATTTATATATATATATATTTATATATATATATATTTATATATATATATTTATATATATATATATATATACCCACGCACATATATATATATATACACACATACATACACACACATATACATATATACACACATACATACGCACCCACACACACCCACATATATATATATGTATATACGCACACATGCATACGCACCCACACATATATACGCACACATGAATACCCATATATATATATATATATATATATATATATATATATATATATATATACACACATTCACATATATATATACACACATACATATATATATACAAACATACATATATACACACATACATATATATATATACAAACACACATATATACACACATACATATATATATATACACACATACATATATACACACATACATATATATATATATATACAAACATACATATATACACACATACATATATATATACAAACATACATATATACACACATACATATATATATACAAACATACATATATACACACATACATATATATATATATATATATGTACAAACATACATATATAATCACATACACATATATATATACACATACACACATAAACATATATATACACACATATATACACATACACACATACATATACACATTATATATATATATATATATATATATATATATATATATACACCCACACCCACACATGTATATAATTTATTACCGCTTCTAGAAAATAACGATCACCTAAGTAGATATTTCAGAGATCATTACACAGTCTAATTGTGCTATTAACTACATTCTATCATTTTAAGTAGATTTTAATATGGTTTTCTTATTGCCGACATTAAGCAGATAGTTGTTTGGTTTCGTTGCTTGAAACATTGCATATCAACCATGTTCAAGTTGGTTAAGGTAGAAACCACTCATTTTGTCCAACGATTCTTTTTTATTTCAATTTGTTTATATATTTATAACTGGTCTCCTAGGTATATAATCTGCTGTTTCTTTTACAGCATATCACCCCCTACGTGTTAGTTAATATCGAATGTAGTAATACTGAAATAATAATGAAATTTTCTATAATGTTTTGAACGGAGTCAGTTGTTAGGTTTATGGGCTGTGCATAAAATTATTCGGTTTAGTAAAAAGCAAATAAATATTGATGTTATCAATGATTTATGCATTTTATTTAATTATCTGTAATAGTAAAGTCAGATTAGGTTGTATTGAGTGATGGTTTCATCACCCATTATGCTTATATGCACCCCTTTGGTCACGGAAAAAACATCTGCTCACCGCTTTCTATTTATATACCGGGTTAATCTCCGTTAATAGCGCCAAACCAGATACCAATTCGTGTTAATTTGGTGGCGTTTTACCATATGGTATAACATGCCATTCCTTATTGGAGTCCGCCAGTATACGAGGTCCTGTTGAGCCTGTCCGACCCCGGAACGCCCTGAAAGGTTCAGCATTAAGAACTGATTATATAGTGTTAAATTGCATTTTAAAAAAATGCTACAATGTTTTAAGTTATAAATTTATATTTTTGACTCTAATAGCTTGTCCTTTTTGTTCCAGTTTAAACAACTGTTCATTAACTTCAATGTTTAAGCTAAACCATATTACTTTTCATGCTCGCATTTTCTATTGTAATATATGATTTTCCAGCCTTTTGCTAAATTCACTCGTTATTAGTTTAATTTCGGTCTTAATTCGTTCCCAACAGACATAATATTATACAGATGTGTCAGAACAATATACGACAATCGTCTGCGTCGATAACATGCTCCAATCAACTCCCCTTTATTTTTTAATTCCCTCTGTTTCACTTGTTTTTCTTTCGACGACAGATGTGCATTAATAGCAACACTAGTCGTTAAAGCGACGTGGTTGCTATGGAATCCTGTCATAAAAACGTCGCTAACCTTACGTGTTTTTACGATTTTGAACACCAATATATTTATATATTTTTTTCTGCACGAAACTTGTAGTTTTGTTTCACAATATAGCTGCGAAAGTCATCTACCTACTGTTATAATTGTTTAAAATTTGGTCGGAAAACGAAGGCGCAGTGCAGATTTAAAGCAGTTCTAAATTACTAAAACTGGGACTTTACTATATATTCAAACATTGCCGTGTTTGAATGATATATAAGTAGAATTTCGGGCCTAACCTTTTCAAATGCCTCTGATATGTAAAAGGACATTGCTATTCAGTGAATACTCCCGTTCTCAATCCTACAGATCTAAATCTAATTTGAAATAACAGTCAATATATCAACTAGAGATCTCTCAGAATGCAAACCATATTACGGTTTGCTTTTGCTAAATGTGGTTGACTATTTGTTTATTTAACATATACAGGATGACCCAAAAGATGCTGAAGTTATAAAATATAAGACATAACAGAAGCAACAAACAAGGGAAAACGGGTTCAGGGGGTCTAGAATTGATTTACCAAAGTCGTCACAAGTCGTTACACTAGCGAGATGCAGATGTTTATCGTTTAGTTGTACGTTCGATTGGATTCAAATTTCAAACATGTCAGCTTCTTTTCGAACGCCCTGTATATTTTGTAATAATATACACAGACGGCTAACTGGCCAGTACACGCGAACGATCTTAAGTATTTTAAAATATGTGGCAAAATAATATCGTGTTGGCGAACGTTACTTTCTTCCACCTCGCACAATGGGTATTAAACAACACCTCTGCAGGTTACGTGTATTTCATATATTACTGATGTCTAGTTTTGTATTTCATGGAATTTTTACTAAACTCGGATGTTCGCACCCGGTGAGAATTACTGCTATTCACAAAACTTTGTGTTGATGAAGCTTCGGTGATTCGTCCATAAAAACTTAAAAAGGTATGCTTTCAGTCAGGATTGGAAAAATGTATAGCCTAAAAACCGATTAAAAACGTAGCCACATTTGAAGAAAGGTTTTGAATTCTATCATTTTTCGTTTTTGACGGTCGATTTCAGAGTAAGGGTCGCTTTACACTTGCTTTCATTTCTCTTTAGAAGATATACATGAATGGAGTTAAGCAGTGTGGGTATAAACCGCTTATTGTTCCTATGAATAAAGGGTGGTGCCTTTGACGACGTGCGTTCGAAAAGTAATGCCCTTTTAAAAACCACCTAAACGAATCAAAATTAATTGCATTACGTAAACTGAAATTATGCGTGCCTACATTGAATGCTTAATCTCTGTTGCAAATTGTGACGCTGCCCTATCTAAGAGTACTCCAGCCATTACTATTTGTTAGGATTTAAGATCTCATTCGATTATTGCCAAAATTACTGTGAAAATAATGGAAACGATGCTGAAACAAGTGAATTGCAAATTTCCAGCCGCTAGTATATAATATACGTTAATTTTTTTAATGTCATATCTGGGTTTGAAAAACAGCGGAAACTTGGCAGACACTGCTTATTGAATATGTCACAAGACTTCTCTACATAAGACATGAGGTTGGTTAATTATTATTCAAAATAATTCAATTTATACATTGATATATCTATAATCTATATAGAAATGCCTCATAGTATTTTTTCTTTCCGTATCTTGAATAATCTAGAAAACATATTGTCCAGATAGAATTAATTTCATTCTTATAGATTTACGGTCATTTTTTTATAATAATCTTTCTCGTGAGATAATAAGTTTCCCAGAAGTCATAGAAATGGCGGCAAACATTAAGATAAATTCAGATCACGAATCTCAATAAAATGAAACGACGAAAAAAAAATCCCGAATCGATTTTAAGGTATAAGAAATTGATTCAAAATAAAGATATCAATATCGCTTGCATAAATATATCATTCAAGAAGACTTAGTATTCAGGAAAGTAGTCAGAAATATATTGGAAAATCTTTTGCAGAATATCTGCGAATTTAATGCTATATTATTAGGTCACGTCCACAAGTTGACGATTGGAGTTATTTATTTGCGAGCGACGTATTAAATCCTCACAAATTAAACCAAGACATGACTTATTTCAACACAGATATCGTCTAAACAGTTTTCCACATTATTGGGATTATGTAGTCTCTTGTGCCGCTATTTCGTGTTTTAAGGGTGTTTCCTACCTTTACATTAGTATTTCCAATGCCCTCAATTTATATATTTCTCACCGTTTTCATGATTAGGTGTACCCCGTTTATGTGTATACTAGCATGGTATCCGGCGTTGCCCGGGTATGGCGATGTGTGAGGGTAAATGAAAACAAAATGGAAAATAAAGGACAAGCGTTTAAATATTATAACTTTTTAAAATCGGAACAAAAGAAAAAGAAAACAGCAAACGTGATGTAAAATAAATAATAAACGAACCAGGAAATGCCATTAAAAACCATGTTTAAATGTAAACTCTTTAAAAAATAAAAGGGCAGCGGTCGTGATATAAAAATTAAAAGAAAAAGAAAAACTGGAATATATCCCAATGTTTACATGTAAAAACTTTAAAAATAGAAAAAAAATGTACGATGTCGAGGTTTGAACGTGGAATCTTAACATGTCGCAACTATAACGTCTGGTGTAGGCTTGCGTGAGCGAAAGTAGTTTTAATATTAAAAAAAAAACCGACCTTATTCAATAAAGCACGTTTTTTGCGCATGCATGTTTTGCTTAATTGTTATGAAGGAACGATTTTTTGCTGCGCCCTTCTGTATAAAAGTATCTAGATAAGGGTGCAGAAATTAATGTTTCTAGCAAATTCTTCAATATTTTTCGTCAGAATGGTCGAGATCACAATCGATACCGATCTCGTGAAAATCGGTCGGTGGAAAGTTTTAGGCACAAGTACAAACATACATACATACATATATACATAAAAACATATGTTACCCTTTTATATTATGTATAATGATAAAGAGACATTTAACCGTCTATAAAGATTCATTAAAATTATTTATAATGGCAATGCTACCTTCTAATACGTAATTCGCATGTTGTTTATTACTAATAGAAAAAATTCAATATATATCCCTCCAGTATTTTCGACGAGAAGTAGTATCCGATACAATTCATAATAACTAGCAAGACATTCCGTCACTTATTGTTAAATAATCCTACTATAGTGTACATAATAAACAGATTTTCTATAGTTATTTTTTGCACGCGTTTGGGATTATTTCATTATATTATTTCGTTTTCTTCTAATTCATATTCATTGTGAGAACAATTGAACCCACCATGACTTCTCGATATCTTTCCTTGAATAAAATTGATTTTGTTGTTCACATCTGTGCCATCCTATTATAAATGTATGTACTGTCTGGTTGTGGATGTGTATGGGTGACGCGCTTTAAGTCAGCCAACAGGCAACCAATTCAGGCATTTTAGGTACCAAAATAAAGCTCATGATCCAGCAAATGTTTTAGTGGTATTTATATCCATGTTTGGTGTAATTAAATGCAAAATAAATGCAAAGAAATGCAAAGTAGTAGTGGTGATAGGAGTTAAATCGCTGGGAGGAGCAGCATAGACAAAATAGTAGCGGTAATAGGAGTTGAATTGATAGTAGTAGCATCAGCAGCCGTTATGCAAAGTGGTGATGTGAGGCATTAAATCAGAGTAGAAGCAGGAGTCAACGATTAATATTGGTTAAAAAATACAAGATTTTTTTTTATTTAAAAAAATTACTTCCGTTGTATCCTTCTGATTAACAAAACAAGAAAGGAATTTTCTGATTGTTAACAAAAAAAAAGGATGTAGAAAGGTGTCGATTTATATTAATTGTAAAATACAAGATCCTTTTGTTTACTTTAAAAATACTTCCATTTTCTCCGTCTAAATAAAAAAAAGGAGCGTTCTGTTTTGACCAGGGCGATAAGTTTACACTGCCGGCCATTAAATAAAATACTTTTACCCATGTATATCAGATTTTTTTCGTTAATTTTTCTTGAAGTTTTTTTTTATATTTACTTATAAAAAATAATTACTTCCATTTTCTCCGTCTAAAAATAAAAATAATACTTTTACCCATGTATCTCATTTATCCTCATTCTCTTCATAATATTAAAGTAGTTCAAGGAGAAATATCCTACAGGAGAACCGACGAAAAAAAAAAGAAATTGCTGACTTTTTTTCGTAAATATTGGTTGGGTATTTTTTTTAAACAATATACAACCATGTGGTTGCAACGGGGCTACTTGTAAGTAAAAAGAATTATTTGTTAACAGTTTCAAAATTACTTCCACATACAATGTTCATCCTCATTCATTTAAAGTAAATGAATGCATTTCTGTGAAATGGAAAAAAAAACGTAAACAATTTTTTAAATTTTTCATACGTAACAAAAATACAAAAAATGCATATAATTATAACATTAAGAGTGTGGTTGATACCATTGGGAGTATCTGAGAAAATTTGTCGTTTTCTGTCTACCCATCTCTCGACTAACATTAACATTTGCGGTGTCTTCAATGTTTACAATGTTGAATGGCTAGTCCATTCAAAGCGGATTATGAGATGACGTACCGTTATAGTTTCGTGATCGCCTATGATCTAACTCAAATTATTCACGAACCCCCTCATATGCCCGAATACGACACGATATGAAAGCCCTCTTGATCTTTTTCCTACGACTTCCAAGAAAGGTGCGCATCCTCCGTTCTGTCTTTATTAGGATCTCCCAATCACTCAGTTTCGGCTGTGATAAATTTAAAATGTAATAAGTCTTCATACGTATATTTCCATGGCACTGCATATTGATACACTATAGCTTATTTGAATAACTGTCGAATATTTATATCACATATACCTCTGCACTTTATGTTAAAAATTTATGTTGTAAATATTATCTCACCTAAACGAATCTTTGTCTGTATACACCGTTTTATACCATTACAAGAAATCAGTTATTTCTCTTTAAATGCAGATAACTAAGTCTCCTGGAATCTGTTAAAACAGAGATGTTTTCAAGAATCTCAGAAAAATTACCTATCGATGAGATGAAGGTTTGTTCTGCGAGATCGACAGCTGATGTACTAAGATAAATCTATATCTCTATATCTGTATCTCTATCTATATCTCTATCTATATATATCTATATCTATATATATATATATCTATATCTCTATCTATATATATATATCTATATCTCTATCTATATATATATATCTATATCTCTATCTATATATATATATCTATATCTCTATCTATATATATATATATATCTATATCTCTATCTATATCTATATATCTATATCTATCTATATCTATATCTCTATCTATATCTATATCTCTATCTATATATATATATCTATATCTATATATATATATATCTATATCTATCTATATCTATATCTATATATATATCTATATATATCTATATCTATATATATCTATATCTATATATATATATATATATATATATATATATATATATATATATACAAAACACATACGTATTGTGTTTTTATATTGAAGTGTTTCCTTTAAAAATGGTGCAGCTCCTCAAATGACAGTTGACGAATCCCGCAGAAAGGACCAGTAGGGGAAACAGGTATGTCTTCCTGTTACGTGTATTATGTTCTGACACGCACCAACAATTAGATGAGTTACGGGTCGTTAAGATATTTAGGTACGAGGACAGCAGTTTATATACTTTATACATAAAGCACACAATTGTAAAGTAATGATCTAAAATTATATCGGTTGCATTGGTTTTCCTGATATTTTTTTGAGAAAAAAATCAAGGGATACAGCAAAGAACACATGGCTGCTTCCAAATAAAAGATTATTTTAAATTCAGTTCGTCCCATAAAATTAAGTTTCCCCAGGCCGGCAGTTCAGCTGGTAAAAAAAAAAAAAAAACAGGCCGACGTCACCTCACAAAGGCATAATACGATTCCATTCTGTAATATATATAATAACTACTTAATTTATTAACATTAAATTAATATGCGAAAGTATACATTTATGCGTAAACTGTAAGTGCTTACTTCAAAAGTGCTCAATACGTAGGTAACTCTAGTTAGTAAGTTATAAAATGTATATGGCGATTAAGCTACACTGAATATTCCGCGTTTCATCCACTCTAGGACTCTTCAGGCTTATGCGCGAATTCTGTTGTTGTTTCTCTTTTTTATATGCGCATCTAACCTAAAATCTCAATAGAAGATGCGCATATAAGACAAACAACCACAGCATTCGCGCATAAGCCTAAAGAGTCCTAGAGTGGATGAAACGCGGAATATTCAGTGGAGCTTAATCGCCCGATGAATTTTATAACTTTGTATATATATATACACTATATATTACTATTTGGGCACAAAGTGTTTGGAATTTTAAAAGTGTATTAATACAATCAATTATAATTGACGATGATTTTATTTTAGACTAGTTTGGTTATATTTTTGTACATAAAAGGAGGCTGAGAAGAAGGAATCAAATGCAGTAACCCTATTACAAGCTTGTACTCGACATTTTCCGCTTACCGCCATGGTTTGGAAGCATATTATAGCTTTCTAATTTGTAACGATTTCTATTGTACATCGAATTTTTATACGTATTTAAGAGAATAACAATTGTCTGCACTCGTTTATATTGAAAACATTACCATTTTTAGATTTTAGTAGTTTTGAAATACTTAATCAATTCTAAATGCTTCCTACTGGAAGGCGAATCAATAAATGGCATTTCGCCAGATATATTGATCCGCTGTCTGTGTTGATAAGTGATTAAAACTCATCACTGAACATCAATAAATGGGTTTGGTCGTTGAGATCTGTTTTAGCGGTTTAAGCATCTGCTCGAAATAGGTTGGCATAGCACTAACAAACCTCTCATGGTTAATAGTTCAACATGGCTATAAAACCATTAAGTGCGTAGCCATTACCGCTCGTGGATATAACCATAATATTTAGCTGGAAATGCAAAAAAAAAGAAAAAAACAAATGAGCGAACAACATAATCTAGCTATAACCAAGCTATTCTATAGTAAGGCCGACGTATAATAATATCAGCATTTCTTTAATTTTTACTTTTATTAACTATACATTAGAGAGTTTTTTTCTCTCCTTCTGCAAGAACTGTGACACCGCAGTCAAATAGTTCTGACTTGTTAAATCACCACTACCGTAAAAATGTATTAAGCTGTAAACAGGTGCTTGTCCAGTACCGGCAGTATTCCCCGATAAGAGAGCCTCATACCATTAGCAGTATACTAACCCCTTTCTGAAAAAGAGAAGACAAAGTCTTGAAAGGGTTGACCACGTAGAATTTTACAGCTCCATCATTATACCGTTATAAACCTGGAGCAAATCATTACAAGAATGATTTCTGAGATGATTGTTAAGGCCAATGAATAATATATATATATATATATATATATATATATATATATATATATATATATATATATATATATATATATTAGTGGAGATGATAATTAATAAAAACTGAAGAAAGTGTTCAATACTGTTGTAGAGAAAATATGCGTTTTATTTTTAATTACCGTATCTTTCTGTTACGTTACATTATTGTTTCAGCTACTCGTCCGTCTCTTTGCCGTCTATAGCGTCCTCAGACTTTTACAGAATAGCGAACATTTCTGTAAACGTCTGAGGACGCTAAAGACGGACAAAAAAAACGGCCGAGTAGCTGAAACAATAATGTAAATTAACAGAAAGATACCGTAATAAATAAAACGTATATATATATATATATATATATATATATATATATATATATATATATATATGATTGCTGCACTTTGATGTCATATCAGTTTGTATTGGATATATTTTGTACAATTAGTATATGGTTGCGGCAAACAGATAATTAAACGCATCTCAACAAGTGAGGCGTAAGAGTAAAAGATAAAAATATAGATGAATTATTCAGCATAAACGAGTGCCTTCCCATGCATATATATATATATATATATATATATATATATATATATATATTAGTATACTATATGATATATAATATTATACTATTATAATATGTATTAATATGATATATATATATATATATATTATGTTACTATTATATATGTATGATATATAATATTATATTATATAATACATGATATATATAATATTATACAATTATACAATATATATATATATATTATACAAGTTTATAACATATATATACATGAAATATATGATATACAAGTATATAAACTATATATATGCATATAAGATATATAATATATATACTATTCCACTAATGTATAATATATGTTATATATATAGTATTCCACTATTATGTTATATATTTATATATGATATATATAATATTCTACAATTTTATATAATATATAATATTCTACAATTTTATATAATATATAATATTCTACAATTTTATATAATATATAATATTCTACAATTTTATATAATATATAATATTCTACAATTTTATATAATATATAATATTCTACAATTTTATATAATATATAATATTCTACAATTTTATATAATATATAATATTCTACAATTTTATATAATATATAATATTCTACAATTTTATATAATATATAATATTCTACAATTTTATATAATATATAATATTCTACAATTTTATATAATATATAATATTCTACAATTTTATATAATATATAATATTCTACAATTTTATATAATATATAATATTCTACAATTTTATATAATATATAATATACCACAATTATATAATATATAATATACCACAATTATATAATATATAATATACCACAATTATATAATATATAATATACCACAATTATATAATATATAATATACCACAATTATATAATATATAATATACCACAATTATATAATATATAATACACCACAATTATATAATATATAATACACCACAATTATATAATATATAATACCACAATTATATAATATATAATATACCACAATTATATAATATATAATACACCACAATTATATAATATATAATATACCACAATTATATAATATATAATATACCACAATTATATAATATATAATATACCACTATTATATAATATATAATATACCACTATTATATATTATATAATATACCACTATTATATAATATGTAATATACCACTATTATATAATATATAATATACCACTATTATATAATATATAATATACCACTATTATATAATATACAATATACCACTATTATATAATATACAATACACCACTTTTATATAATATACAATACTCCACTATTATATTATATATACAATACTCCACTATTATATGATATATACAATACTCCACTATTATATGATACCTACAATACTCCACTATTATATGATACCTACAATACTCCACTATTATATGATATATACGATACTCCACTATTATATGATATGTACGATGATCCACTTTTATATGATATATACGATAATCCACTATTATATGATATATACAATACTCCACTATTATATGATATATACAATACTCCACTATTATATGATATATACAATACTCCACTATTATATGATATATACAATGCTCCACTATTATATGATATATACAATACTCCACTATTATGTGATATATCCAATACTTCACTATTATGTGATATATACAATACTTCACTATTATATAATACATACAATACTCCACTATTATATAATGTATACAATACTCCACTATTATATAATGTATGCAATACTCAACTATTATATAATATATATAATACTCCACTATTATATAATATATATAATACTCCACCATGATATAATATATATAATACTCCACTATTATATAATCTATATAATACTCCACTATTATAATATATATAATACTCAACTATTATAATATATATAATACTCCACTATTATAATATATATAATACTCCACTATTATAATATATATAATACTCCACTATTATAATATATATAATACTCCACTATTATAATATATATAATACTCCACTATTATAATATATATAATACTCCACTATTATAATATATATAATACTCCACTATTATAATATATATAATACTCCACTATTATAATATATATAATACTCCACTATTATAATATATATAATACTCCACTATTATAATATATATAATACTCCACTATTATAATATATATAATACTCCACTATTATAATATAATATATATATATATATATATATATAATATTCCACTAATGTATAATATATATTTAATATATAATATTCCACTGTTATATAATATTCCACTATTTTATAATATATATAATAATCCACTATTATATATTACTAGCGATGCGTGCCTGGCGTTGCCCGCGTGTTAGTAGGTGGATGTGTGTCAAGAAGAAACTTTAAAAGAAAAAATGAAAGTTGTAGTAGGAAGATCGGATGTATGGTTGATTGACAGTTGGCCGCTTAATGAGGTGATCGCGTGGTCGGTACGATGATGTGCCATTTTGTTTTACTTAGGGCGGGGCAGTTTCTGGTGCTTGTTTACTTAGTATCAATGCGGGTCAGTTTTGGTTTCCCGAAGATTATGATGGCGGAAACCAGTTCCCCATTTAAAGGGATACTCCATTCGGACGTGCGCGGTGATCGCCGCGAACGATGCCTAGCTCTACTTACCCCTACCCCATCCAAAACTGAAAGTGTATTCCCGTCAAGCACGGATCGGGAGGGACCGGCATTCATGGGTGTCATCCGAGCAGCGTCGTAACAGACGCAGAGTAGTTGTAAAAAAAAAACAAACAAACCGAAAACAATCCCAATGCAAATAAACCCAAAAAAGAAACTTGAAACCTTCCTTCTAAATTTCCAATATGTGTAATATAATTTAGTATGTAATTTCTCATATTTTTATGTTGTTTTTGCCAAATATTTACCCGTAGTTATTTTATTTTTGTATTTTCTGTTTATTTTACAATTAGTTTTGTTTTGTAGATTATAAATATAGGTTATAGACGGTATTTCTCGCTATAATAGTTGCTTTACACTTAAGAAAATAAATAATGAATACGTAACTAATCTAATAAGAATTCACCCCTCCACCTTTGCATCACCTTGAAAATAACTCTAAAACATGGAATCCATGGTTAGTTCGTTTCGTTTATTTTATTTAATAAACGCGATTTTCTCTGTAAACTGTAAACGATAATGAGAAAAATAAAAACTCAAAGAGGGAAAGATGGCGTATGCACCCATTGGATTAGGTAATAAAATAAAAAGAACAATGAATGAATAAAAAATGTAAAAAAAAACAAAAATAAATGGAATAAGTAACCGTTAGAATAGCTGTATGCCAATCAACTTTTTTTAGCAACTACGAAAGAAAACCGGTGTTTCTCCTAATTTTCTACTGTGAACGATCAGGCCGGTGTATATGAGTTACGGTGGAAGGAGGAATCTAATAGAGAGAATACAGTTTACTACTTCCATGGATCCTAAGCGATTTTTGCAGCGAACTCTCACCAGATAATATAAAGGAATCTACGATAAGCGAGGTTATGGAAAGCTAATGTGCGTATAACACACCTCAGATATAATGCTGCAGCTTTTTGATGTAATGTCTCGATGTTTAATCACATTAACGTCAAACTAAGGCGGGAAAAAGGAGTTCACACATATATATATATATATATATATATATAATACTTATATATATATAATATTTATATATATAAATATTATGAATATTTATATATATATATATATATATATATATATATATATATATATATATATATATATATATATATATATATAGAATGGAAGATATAGAAGAAAGATAGATGGAAGCAAGATCGAGAAGAAAAGACAGGATTGATAGATAGAATAGATAGGAGAAGATCGATAGACACATATATAATGTTCAACTATATATATATATATATATAATATGCAATATATATATACATAATATGTACGATCATATAATATTATAAAATGTGTTTGTGTGTGTGTGCGCGCACAGTATAATTTGTTTAAATTTCTGCTTCTATGAGAAAGGATTTAATCTTTCTCCCTCAACCGTCAATCATACTTTACAATAAGTGGCAGTTTTTTTCTTGACGAATGCTTCAAAAATTGCGTTGTTTTTTTTTTTTTTACATAATTGTTAAGACTTACAACGAGTTATATTACTTTATACTGCCTTTATATATATGTATAAGAGAGACTTGAAGATAGAAAAAAATATTGCTCTACATAACGTGGCGACACTTCATGCTGTTTGAAATGCAACAGACAAACTATGATGAAGGGATTACAAAGCAACTGCTGTTTAAACTTTTACAATGAAGTGTGGTCCAGTTTTACCGTCAGTCAGCCCAGCTTTAAGCAAATTACATAAACGATATCATAGATAACTACTGTTATAGTTGCAAGGATGGATTCCTCAATTATTTGCTTCCCTTCGTTTTTTTTTATACTCAAAGACTAAGGATGTGTATCCGTCTGCATATCTACAAAATTACGCGCCGAATGATTCACTCTAAATATCAGGGTTTTATGTATACGCATGCTCAAACAGGAATCAACATTTTCATGTAACTGTGTATGCTTCATTATGTAGTTAAGTCGCACAGCTATACTCCCAACCGTGCTTGGTAACACTCGATTATCTTGTTTGCACAAATAATATTAAAAATATATAGTCAGAATAAGTTTTCAGAATAAATGAAGACACGCGTAACAAGAGGAACCCCAGACTTTTGGAGCAAATCCCATCAACAGCAAATTAGAACCATTAAGACAGAGATACGTATCATAAAATAACATTAACCAATTCAAGTCATTAGCCTGATTTATAGTTTTATTTATAGATTACCCCCTGGACTAACACGTAATACTCCACATAAACATCGAAACTTACCATTTAATTGTTACACAATTATAAATCGAAATAGAGGCGGAGAGTCGCTTATATATATATATATATATATATATATATATATATATATATATATATATATGTATATATATGTATATATGTATGTATATGTATATATGTATGCATATATATATATGTATGCATATATATATATGTATATATATATGTATATATATATATATTTATATGTATATATATGTATGCATATATGTATATATATATATATATGTATATGTATATATATGTATATATATATGTATGTATATGTATATATATGTATGTATATGTATATATATGTATGTATATGTATATATATGTATGTATATGTATATATATATATATATGTATGTATATGTATATATATATATATATATATATATATGTATATGTATATATATATATATATATGTATGTATATGTATATATATATATATATGTATGTATATATATATATATATATATATATATATATATATGTAAGTAAATTTTTGGTACAGCAAAATGGAAGGAGAAATTTCAGAGGAAACAATTTAATTTAAATACCAAAAAACAAAAAAAAACGGGCAGGTGAAATTATAAAAAATTCCTTAAGGCCTTATCGTCTGACCCTCTAAGAGGAAACGTCAGAATGATAAATTAAAAACTAAGAAACGAATGAGGAAAGAAGGGAATTTGGTTTCAGTTGGAAAACCAGTGAGAAAAAAAAATCTCACTGTTCAGGTGGTTTTAAATCAATAAATATCTCCAACTGATGTTTCAAAATCATGTGTCTACACAGGCTAGGTCGAGGGTTATTAATGACTAACGCCTCAATGCTATTGAGATGATAGTTCGACCTCGCACTGTATAAAACAGAAAACCACCCATCGGACTATTGATCAGAACACCTATTTATACTCATCAGGCGATTACCTGATATTTTTGTTTGTCAGTGTGGAGCTGACTACGTTTGCAAAACATCCCAAAGATGAGAAATGAGAATATCCCAACATATCCCTCGGGATATTCGACTACACCAGGTTTCCAGAACATCCGGGCACTCCCAAGCTCATGAGTCCGCCATTGGTAATCACCTGATGAGTATAAATAGGTGTTCTGATCAATACTCCGATGGGTGGATTTCTGTTTTATACAGTGCGAGGTCGAACTATCATCTCAATATCATTGAGGCGTTAGTCATTAATAACTCTCGACCTAGCCTGTGTAGACAAAAGATTTTGAAACATCAGTTGGATATATTTATTGATTTAAAACCACCAGAACAGTGAGATTTTTTTTCTCACTGGTCTTCCAACTGAAACCAAATTCCCTTCTTTCCTCATTCGTTTCTTAGTTTTTAATTTATCATTCTGACACATATATATATATATATATATATATATATATATATATATATATATATATATGTTTGTGCGTACGTATAGGTATGTTTGGGGGTACATGCTTGCCTATGTATATTATATACAATCAGTAAGTTTAACTGTTTATTTGCCGTATATATTTTCAGCGCTATTGGATATGTTTCTATATTTCCGCAAAGTGTTAAATAACCGTTCTAAACTAAATACCATGAAATGTGTCTAAAAACACGTCTCACTCAGGTGATGTTATACTCAAATACAATAACAGCGACAACTTTTATGGCTAATAAAATTAAGATAGAACCAAAATCAGGAACAAGAAGTAAATGTTGCTTTTATTACTCTAATAAAAATGCTGAATAGGCGTATTGATTTTTCAATGACAGTATCGATTACAGAATGTCTTAAGGAGCTTTCGAACAACGACAGTTTTAATGTGTTAGATAACTATGTACTGAAAGTGTACTTCTCTTCTGGAGAAGAAAATTCTCCATTGTACCTTAGTTGAAAAAAACGATTTCCTCATTGGAGTATCATTGTGCTTCGACATACTTCTAAGCGTTTTCTTTTCTAGTGTAACAATGGGAGATTTTTACCATGCCTATTGGCAAATAGTAGGATCAACTAACCGCTTAAAAACGTATCTAACCCTCGGCACTATCCTCTACCTGTACAAGAGATGTCTTATAATGGCTGGCAACGCCATCAACCACTGTAAAAGAGTAATAATTATGCAAGAGAGCTATATGCTCAGTTCGTTAAATCGACAATAGCTGATCAGCGGATTGGTTCCCACCAATTTTAGCAAATAACAAATAGGATCCTGAACAGAAGTGTGCGTTCTACACCAACAATTATAAATGGACCTGAGATCATCTCGCCAGCATCAGACTAGGCAAAACTATTTGCCAACGACTTTGCAGCTAATTCTACCCTATGCGACGAAGTCCATCAACTCCCCATAGTTCCCGTTGCCTTAAGGAGAAGTGCTTTTCCACACCTTGGAAAACCTCATCAGTATGCCCTCTATTTAAGCATCCAGGTGAAAAGTAATCTCTCTCTCTCAGTACAGACCAATATGTCTCCTGTGTGACATGAGTAAGTTGCTGGAATCCATATTCAATAGAGAAATAGTAAACCACCCCAGTCAAAATAACATTCTTAGTGACATGCAATATGGTTTCCGTTCTGCAAGATCTACCGCAGATGTGCTAACGGTTATATCTCATAGGATCAGTGAATCGCTTGACAAAGGCTTCCTTTCCAGGGTAATTGTTCTTTATATATCAAATGCCTTCGACAAGGTATGACATAAAGACCTACTTCACAAGATTTCCAGCTACGGTATAACTGGAAATGTTTTCTCTATCATTAAATTATTTCTGTCTGATAGGCTCATAAGAGTAGTGGTCGATGAAGAAATATCAGAAACCTGCAGTATTAATACTGGAGTCCCTCAGGGGTCAATCCTGGGCCCAATTCTTTTCTTGATCTACATCAATGATCTCCGTAAACGCACACTTAAATCATTCGTTAACATCTATGCTGATGGCAAGACCATCTACGGCAACACATCAAAGGCTGTAACTGACAATGTTCTCTCTGCTTATCTTTTATATCGAGCGGGTGGTTTAGTGGGGGAAGAGTTAGCTGGTTACCTTTAATGCATCTAAAACCAAGCTCCTATCTTTACATCATCAACGCTCTGATCCCCATCTGGCATCAAGTGAAATGGATGGCTCTCGTCTAGGAGAAGCCCCATGTTTTGACAAGCTTCTTGGCTTGAACTTTACTCGTGATCAGAAATGGAACACGTACATCAAGTTTGTTGCCAAGGTCGCTTGAATGATAGTGAAATCCTTCTACCGCTCCAGAAGATATCTCACTACTAATGCAATTCTCTATTTATATAAAAGCTACGTACGTCCAAGGATGGAATAATGCTGCCATATCTGGGTAGGAGCTGCTAAAACATCCTATCCTGTCTTGACAGAGTACAAAATAGACTTCGTTGCTTAGTGGAGGATGCCCTTTTCTCTTTTCTGCAACCTCTCTCCGACAGAAGAGACGTTGCGAGCCTATCTTTGTTTTATCGTTATTTCCATTGTAGGGGCTCGTCTGAGCTCCAATGTCTAGTCCCTCTCGCAATCTTTTAAGAAAAACACCCGTCTAAATGAAACCACGGTCAAAAATTTTCCCCACTCTTTATCTATGCCTTTATCAAATCGTAGATTCCATAAACAAAGGTTGTTTCTTAGAACTGCAGGCCTGTGGAACTGCTCCGTCTGCCTGCCTCCCACCTGACTACAACCTGGATGTCTTCAAGTCAAACGTAAACAAATTCCTGATGAATCGCCCCCTTAAGTAGACATGTTTATTAAATCCCCACAGTAACGTATTGTACATGCAATAACCCTTAACCCCGAGTTGTATCCAGGCCTTGATAAGTGGTGACCACCTCGTAAAAAAAGAAAACAAAATCTGTGTAGGTGCACCAAATAGGGCGAAAAACATCTTCGAAAGAAGTAGGCTATGATCTGTTCGCCTTTTGTAATTTCACTATCGCACCGATCACATGTTACCACTATTCTTCGGAACAAATATATGACTAGCTGCATCAACTGTTAACAGCTTCCCACAGTCTATCTGTGCTTAAACTCAGAAAAAAAAAAAACGTAAAGTTTCTTCCTTTAACTTGTCCTGTAATATGTAATACTCTGTCTGTTCCACAGGTTAATATAACAGTGTCTTATTACAATCCAATGTTAATAACTTCCTATTGGTTAGTCCTCTTAGATAATCTTGCTCTAGTCAAGTTCCTATATGACTAATCTTTTCTCGCATATACCTAAACTTTAACATTTATGTTAAAGTGGATTTCGGCCCTTGAGATATATATATATATATATATATATATATATATATATATATATGTATATATATATAACAATAGTTTACTACGAAAAACATGGCCATGTCTTTGGTTATTTATTGGTTAATCCCGTGTCCAAATCATGTACTTAAATTGGATTACAGATTAAAAGATGCCATCTAAAGAATAATATGTATCACGCATGGATGCAAATAAAAGAGACGGTAAACTTATTGAAAAAAAAATTAAACAAGCATTTCTTAAATGTTTCATCGGTAGTATATTATATTAGATAATCAATAAATTAGAAACACTATAGGTATACTTATGAAATATTAAATTAACAATGGAAGACATTGTTAAAACGTTTTTAGTTGTACTAATGCAAGTGATATATACTCATACTATTTTAATACAGAGAGTGCATTATATATATATATATATATATATATATATCCTCTAATAGTGTGCCGATTATATAAGACGATCTGCCAATAAATTCTAAGATTAACCTATGAAAATATTAGAGATGAACAACGCTTAAAATACTATTAAAAATGAAAGTTTTATATTCAGAGAATTTTGTGAAAAATACATTTCTGTGAGGAACTTATAATTAACCATATCGAAGCAAAATAACTAGATAGATGGCATTTAAAAGTTACAAAACTATCAAAGTTAGCTTATAACGACGTTTTTTTTTAAATAATAGTGCTATATTTTTAATATTTTGTTCGAAAATATAGTTTTAACCGTTTTGTATGTTGGATATTTAACAGTCCTTATTAATTAAAGCTTATATATTATAAGCTTCAATATTTTTTTTTAAAAACGTTTTCAATAAAAAAAATATATGCATGTTGAAGGAGAGTGAGTATTGTAAAAAGTTCCTATTAGGAATTACTTTCTGAATTGATTTTAACTCCAATTTTTTCGTGTCTGTATAATACAATTAAGAATAATTTCACCAGTATAAATTGAAATTCTGGAATCATACGGAGTAAAAATAAGCGGCAAACCTTGCAATTCGTTTCCGATACGATCATGGCACGTAATGAGTTACGCGGACATTTCTCTAGAAATAAGCTCCTAATTCGACACGTTTCTTTTCGGCGGCCGCCGTTATTTCATTAGAGCTGTTCCTAATAGACGCATTACGCGAAGATCTCAATCAATTCCCAACTCTTTTGAAATATATCTTCCTTGAGCGATTCGATTTTTCAGTCCTCGCAGTGGAATTACATTTACGAAACAGAGATGCATCTGCGGACCTACACCGAACTATTTATCTTAGTAGATTCGGATTTTACATTTTACTATGCTTGTTTATCTATTTGCTGATGTGGAGACCGACGACGAATGTGTCGATCAGAACTACGTCAAAAGAGGTCAATATTTATTTTGGTGTCTGTATGTTTTTTTTTTCTTTTGGATATCTTTTAGCTTTCTAAAATTAGATATGTTCATATGTATATAATAAAAAGCGATATTTTATAAAAATCATTACCGTAGAAAGAAAATATGTTTGGTATTACAAGTAGTTTCTGTATTATTTTCTTATATTCTATTAAATAGGAAATATTTTAGTAAACATACCGTCAGAGAGATTGAATGTTCTCTTCTAAAATTCCTTGCGGTTTACCGACCTGCACGCAATCGGAGATTATATAAACGCAAGCAGTGTGAGAATAGAACTCAAAATAAAAACATCAACCGCAGAATCCAAACAATTAAACACCATCCTCTTGTCGAAATTTTAAAAAACATAATGATGTGTCTGTCACAGAAACACCTGAAAAAATCCTTATTTTATGTTTTCGTAATACTAGACTATAATTACATGGATTGAAACAAAGATTACATAAGTTTAATGGCTCATATTTTCTATCGTTTTCTGATGGGCGATATTCTTTGTAAATTACAAAAAGTGCCTTATTATTGCTCATTCATCTTTTAAATGAATATTAATTTGGTGCCGTGGCCAGGGGTAATATGTGCAACTCAATATCAAGGTGCTCCGTAACGGTGCTTAATGAATTTGGATGAGGCAATAAACCAACTCCTCTACAGACACAGAAGATAATTCATAGGAGGTTTCACCGTTCAAGTAATGAATAATGCACAAATGTCTGATAGTACAGAACAAACAATAAGTTTTTAAAACAGATTCAAAGCGAATCAGACTGTTTATCTATGTAGTTCTATGACACTCAACTGCTTGGCGCTTTGGTAGTACGCAAATGTTCCAATTTACTATTTATTGTTCGAAATAAAAAATATATATTTTTGTAATCAACTGTCTACGCAAGTATTTGACTTTTATCTAAAGCGATATTTTCGTCGTTGAACTGTTCCCCCTTTAAGCTAGATATCGCACCACCTCTTTACCATCATCCAGTATAATCTCACAATATATGAAAAACATGCATGGTCCCCCGTGAGTGCACAGTGAACGAGGCATAACAGATGACTATCGTTAGCATTTGACTCCCTTCTTTTAGCCTCAAATGTGTCCAGGGGACCTCAAATACTGGTGAAAATGAACAAACGCTGCAGTTTTAGGCCTTAACATATGTACATTTGAGTGCTGCATCATGCAACAAAATAGAATTAAAAAAAAATGCGTAAGTTTATCATTTCCACCCCCACTCCGCCTCATTTAGTCCCAAAAGTCGCCATGGTGTTAACATAGTAAAATTTGAGTTCAGCACAATGAAAAACTGCAAAATAGACAAACACAGAAAATTTGGGGCAACTATGGTAAAACAGTCCCAAATATGGAGCTTTTAATAGCCCTAAAATAGCCCCTGGGGCACACCAAAGAGTTATCGCGAAGTAGAGAAAAGCAAAATTGTGTAGAAATCAGTGGTTTTTCTAATAAAAAAAAAGCTGTCCATTCTATCCATTTTAACACTAAAGACATCTCTAGGGGAAGGCAATCGTAATTTTCCCGGAAAATGCGTTATATTTTTAATCATATCATGTTTAATGTTTGTGCAAAATTTTAAAACATTCTAAGACGTAGTTATTAGCAAAAGTCCAGACAGATGAAAGGACGGAGCGACAAGAGTGAATTTTCAGGTCAACCCTCCTTTTGTTGAGGGACCAATATGTATAACCTATGCTAATATTTAATTATCGTGTTTGGTTCAGGGTCACAGTGCTTGTTCGATGTTTAAATTAATAATATTAGCATAGTACTCGAAAAACAGTAAATGCATAATATATTTATAAAATGTTTGATTTTATTAATGGCACTTATTAAAAAGTAATTATTATAAGTATTAATTATTTATTTGCTGTTAAAAATAAACTCGCGTTACCTTGTCCTAAAATTAACCAATTGCCTAAATCTATACATCTACAATAATATGCAAGAAAATTTGTATGTGGGGGAGTGATCGTTTCCTATGGACTGCTAAACGTATGGGCAGATTTGTTTTTTTCTTTAATTTTGCAAAAATGTTCTTCATTAGACTGTTCTTAGTTCGGAAGGATTGGTTGGTTGATGTTTTTCTTTTACGGCATATCAACCCTTTTCAGGTTATTTAATCCGGTGATTTTAAAGAAAAAATTTAATAGAATATATTTGTTTTTTGCAAGTCAGTTTCTATTTAACCTAACAGGTAACACCAGTTCGGGTCAAAGTGGACCTGGGAGCAATATCAATTAAAGGGTGGATCCACTCTCCAGAGCCCGCAAGATGGCGCCTCACCATCGGATATAGTTTAAGGTTATATCCAAGACATAGTTTGGAAGGAGGGCAACCGATTATTAGTAAAAAATATACGATGAATAAATAAAAAAAAACAGGAAGGTTTATAAAGTTAAATCCTTATACAGCCTAACATCACAAGTTCATGTAACAAATTGAAATACAAAACAAGCAAAAAAGCAAGGCATACAAAATCAACAGTAAGTCCTTTTATATGACAACATCGTGTTCGAGATGAAAATGTCCATTTAAGCACAATTGAACGATAGAATCTTCTGTTACCAATTGTTTATTTTAATTAAACCCATTTTATAAACTAGTTTCATTAAATCTACAAGAGGTACTTCAAAGAACTAGATAAAAATTTACGATCCTTCTAATCGATGTAGAATGGTTTGTATCTGGCTATATTAATACACATATATTAATTATGTGATTACATATTCGGCCTATTGTTCTAAACACCAAACGCATTTAAGGCATTTCAGAATTCTAATAATAAAACAAGGGCAAGGATATATTTGGAATTGATAACTGATAAACCGAAATAATCACCGGAAATCCAAATTAAAGCCTTAGTATCTCCACAGTAAAGTCCAAACATTTGATAGTTTGGAAATTATGAGGAAATGTAACCACTTCTAAAAACGTTGCATATTATTTCAAATCATGAATTCAGTCACGCTTATGAAACTTAGAATCATTAAGCATTATATATATTATATATATATATATATATATATATATTTATATACACGTATATAAAATAGGAAATTGATAACAAATATATACGAATATATATGAGTTTACTGATTTATTCAATAAGCATGATAGATTTATTAGGGGTGTAGTATACTTAAACTCTTAACTAATCTAATATAGATATATGTGATATATGTATACTAATTATATATGTATTCTACCAGAAGTACCCGTCGTTAGTATTATGATAGCTTATGAAAATGGTTGGGGGAGTTGTAAAGAGATAGGTTTTGATACTTACAAATGTTACCCTAAGCTAAATATGATGAAAATAATAATTTTCGAAAATATTTTTTTTATATGAATTTTGTTTCTATTCATAGCCAAGAGTGATCAACAAAATGATGTTTCCTTACAAAGAGAAAATGTTATATATATATATATATATATATATATATATATATATATATATATATATATATATATATATATATAATAATATTAATATACGAGAAATAAATGTTACCATAAGCAATAAAGGTTACATTTCTGGTAGATACTTCATTGGTTTGTATTTTGAGTAGTTTGTAAAAAAAAAAAAAAAAAAAATTAATTCACGAACAGGTTTAAAAAAATCAAAGTGGCAGAAACTTTGAAATGGAGAACCCCGTTTTGAAGGAGAGGCACCTTAGAATTCAGTGTTATCAATTTAGCAGTTCCGTCAACGTACGGAATAATTATAAACATATTTTTTTCCGTTATTTTGTACTTGAGGAATATTCGATAATGGAATGTGTAGTTTATGAAAAAAATCATTTAAGTAGTTATCACCTCAAATTTCGTGTTAATTTATGTTCTGATTGATTTAAAGTAAAGAGACTTAAACACTATTTAAAAAAAAAAACATTAACTGAAATTTATTGACTATGGTAACATTTTTTTCTTGTATATTTTTCGGGTAGTCGTTTGTTGACTTTTCTGCCAAACGCTCTTACTAAATAATATCGACGAAATATCGAAAAACAAAGAAATAAAAACAGTTTTGAAAAATAATGAAGCATTACATATTTAGTAACATAATCCGAATCAGCAAAATAGGATATTAAAAAAAGCAAACACGTAATTAAGTTAGTTATTTAAGCAAATAACCAATATAAATATGAATAAGAAAATGACACCCTTTTCAAGAAGAACAGCTTCGTTCAAGTTTTACAGTATTGAACGCTGTAAGATACCGCCGTCGGATTCAGGGTTGTACTATTGTAATGTAATGAACACGCAGAAAGGGTTATAATCAAATGGATTCCTTCTAGTGCACTGACAAAAAACATTTATAAAGAATAATAAAAAGGTTATGTAATGTTTTTAAGATAAACACGTAATCATATTAGCAGGATTTTTTCATTCTTTTGACATAAGTAACGTTCTTATTTTTATTATTTATCTATTGTCGAAGAGTGTCACGTGCAAGTTGAGAAGGAACAAAACAGTTGTACAAATTTTTGTCGATAATTGTCTAAAGTCCCGACATTTTTGGCTTTCACGTTAATAAGAACGTGAATTTATGAGGGGAATTTATTCGACACAATATGATTCAACTAAAAAAATGAATAATTGTTAACGTGAAGATCGATTAAAGTTAACGTGTTATTGTAGACCCCAACCCCTTTTAAAAACCTAGTAGCACTGTGACATATTTACATACTATGGAGGTCAAGCGCGAACGAACACACAATAATTTTATTATACCATATTTCTTCAAATTGAAAAATAATGATCAAAGTATACTTACGCAAATAGATATGCAAAATGTTTGTTAATGTTTGTGCCATAATTCCATGGAGTACAGGCGCGACCGGAGACACCACAATTAAATCACTATTAAAGTTGAAACATGCTCAACAAAGTATGCTCATGTAAATATATATCAAATACCCCGGTAAACGTTTTTTTTTTAATTTCTTATTTCCATACTTTGTGGACCATGCGCGAACGTAGCTCCACAATTTTCATTAACCATCGTTCCGTCAGATTAAATATGCGCATTCCTGGTCGTCGATGCATCTTAAATTATGATATCCGTTTTTTTTTACATAGTCAATAATATAGGAGCCTATTCGTGACCAGACACACATACAGACGTTCAGCTTATATATATATATATATATATATATATATATATATATATATATATATATATATATGACGGTATCCCAATTATAGTATTTAAAAAAATTACAACCAGAACTTGCCCCCATACTTTCCAAAGCATTGCCTTAAGGAAAAGTGCTCTCAACACCCTGGAAAACTCTCACCAGTATGCCCTGTATTTAAGAATTCAGAAGATAAGTCATCCCCCTCTCAGTACAGACCAATAAGTCCCCTGTGTGTAGCGAGTAAGTTGCTGGAATCCACAATAAATAGAGAAGTCAACGACCTCAGCTGAAATAACCTTCTTAGCGACACGGAATATGGTTTCCGCTCTGTTAGATCTACAGCAGATGCGCTAACGGTTATATCTCATAAGATAAGTGAATCTCTCGACGAAGGCTTCATATCTAGGAGAATTGCTCTTGACATATCAAAGGCCTTCGATAAGGTTTGGCATAAAGGCCTACTACACAAGATTTCCAGCTACGGTATAACTGAAAATGTTTTCTCTATCATTAAGTCATTTCTCTCAGGCTCATAAGAGTAGTTGTTGATGGGAAGAAATCAGAGGTCAGCAGTATTAATGCTGGAGTCCCTCAGGGGTCTATACTGGGCCCAACTCTCTTCCTGATCGACATTAATGATCTCCCAAAACACATACTAAAATCTTTCGTTGACATCTATGCTGATGACAGGGCCATCTATGGCAACACATCAAAGGCTGTAAAGGATTATGTTCTCTGAGTCACTCTCCTCTGATCTTGAGCGCGTGTTACACTGGGGAAAGAAGTGGCTGATTACCTTTAATGATCTAAGACCAAGCTCCTATCTCTACATCATAAACGCTCTGATCTCCACCTGGCATCAATTGAAATCGATTGCTCTCGACTAAGGGAGGCCCCATGATTTGATAAGCTTCTGTGTTTGATCTTTACACCTGATCTTAAATGGAACACATACATCAAGTCTGTGGCAAAGGTTGCTGGGAAAATGGTGGGATCCTTCTACCGCT
>NC_136501.1:97151357-97193857 GCF_053919585.1 Euprymna scolopes | reverse complement strand
TAAACATGGAGACTTATACACCCGAGGAAGATCCTCAGTTACGTCTAGAGCAATGATGCACAGAGAACATTCAAAATAATAACACTAGTCTGGTTAATAAAAAAAATACAAGTACACATTTGCTAGTATTCTCTTGCAATTAAGTAAGGAGAATTATTATATATGATTATACAAAATACGTCGCAGGAAGTATAAAAACAAATATTTTAATAACTTTTTTACCAATATTCCTTATTAGGATATATTAGTGTTTCACCAAATAAAAGTAAAACATATATTGTTAGCAAAGAAAACTAATCGCTGAATAGGAAAAATATAATTCTATAAATATAAAACGAGCAAATATGCGTCTACGAATAATTCTTTCGTATAACAGATATAATTAAATCAGGTTAAAAAGACAATTATCCGTGGAACGACTCAAGCATGTTACGGTTAATAAAATAAAACTTAACAATTTTTATTATTATTATTATTATTATTTTTATTACTACTATTATTATTATGGTTATCAAAGATTTTGATGTTTAAAACACTCGATAGTAATAAAAGATTTAAGGTTAAAAAATACAATTATCTGTGGAACGACCCTGGCAGGTTACGGTTGATAAAAAATAAAAATAAAATAATTTGCTATTTAAAAAAAAAATCGACAGTAATTTAAGAGTTAATGTTTTTAAAACCAGACTAGTGTGCAATTGCGTTTAATAAACATTGCTCTTTGTTAAAAAATTAAGTTTTTATGACTCGTGTGGTCTTTATAACCGGTAAATCTTAAATTATTATCGAGTGTTTCAAACAGTTATTTCCATTTGCATAACAGACAGGTTTGACAGACACCAAAAATGAATTCGAACTTTCAAACACCATTTCGACATAATTCCAAACACCTCAAGTCATGCCAGGACTTGCCACCAACAAGCCATAGAAGAGAAAAGAAAAATCATAACAAAAAAACTAATTACTTGAGGATTAAGATTTTATAAATCCAGATTATGAAAATAAGTTCAATTTTATTTTTTAATAAGTATCAACATTTATATAAAAACTGTTTTTTTTACTGTGTTGTTGTTCATGGAATGAAATCCTGCCTCAGAACCTGAAAAGATGTATCCATGAAGCAGATGTGCCAGGATATATGACAAACACTAGAACACAGCTGGTGCGAATAGACATGTCAAATTGAAAAGATTCCCACCAACTACAGAGCTAAACTATGTTTAAGGTCAATGTGAGACATTAATAACATGACAGGGACAATAAATTTTCCATTTCCATAATAACGGCGGACAACTCCCCAGGGGCCCTAGAAGATGTAAAAATGGGGAAACAGGACTAAGTAATCTATTATGAATGAACCAATAAAATCTTAAATTTAGTAACAAGTAGAAAATAATAGCAATACCATGGAACAACTAGAAAAAGGATGTTTAATAAAACACAAGATTATCAATTTGATCGAAAATGTAATACGAACAACTAAACTTCTTATAGAAAATATAAAACTGATGCAAATAATTATTTTTAAGGGGATTTAACATCACTGCAATTCATCCGGGACATGATGTCTTTAATAATATACTAATAAACTACAAACATCGATTAATATCACAGAGATTAACGGTTGAAACACCTAATGTACATGGATGACATGTCACATTTGCAAAACAAGTCCTGGGTAGAAGAAGAGAAACTAATTAACACACCCATATTTTTGGCGAGGATATCCCAATATTGTGTTGCGACATAAACTAGTTACAAATAAACGGAGATGAGGGAATTAGTTGAACATATCAGTTAAAGCAACAGAAATGAAAATCAACATAAAAAAAGAAGACTGTAAAAATTCCCGTAGGGAAATCTATATAAGAGAAACTTAAAAAAATATAAACACTTCAGCGGTGGCACTGGTAAAATAGTTCGGGCAGTTCATAAGTTTGGCCAAAATGAACTAAAGCGCCTAACCAGGACAGCCAGGAAAATAGACTATACACGGCGCTCAAATAATTCAAGTCTGTTACAAGTGAAGACGAAGTTAAAGGATACTTTGTATAAAAGACTAAGCAAATTACACGAAAGAATATGTAGCAAATATATACAATGCAGAACACCAAACATATATATACACATATATATGTGTAAATATACAAATAGAAACTCAGCTACATAAATATATGATGATGACGATTGATAGCGTCTTGTCAGACGAGGGGCACTCCCTCAGACACTTAATGTCCATGAGCCCAGAAATGACCTTTGTTTTCTTAGTCCTACAGTGAATTCACACGCTCACGCAGGCATGATACTGAAGACGGTCATTGAGATCAATTATTACATGTTTCCAGCATTTCAAGCCTCCATGCGTCATAACTTTTCCATCGCCACAGGACTATTTGTATAGACAAATGCCTGAGGGAGTATCTATACACAGGTGATGTTACAGAGTCTTAGCTTTGTACGACAGCTAAGTCTCTCTCTCGGTTCAAAATATTGAGATCCACAACAAGCAAGAGTAAGATAGCCAGCAACAAGTTAAACTGCAGACCAGCTTAATGCGGGTACTGGTCCCGCTTTATGTTTTTTTTTAAATCAGAGATTTGCTTCTCCTAGAAAGGTTGCCTTCACCACGGCTTAGGGCAGCCCTCTCCACCCCAACACACATGGTGCTAGTTGGCCGTTGACCCTGAAAAAGGGTCCATTCGCCCTTTGGAAGGTCTTGTTTTTAATCCTTCAGGGAGACTAGCCACCCTCCTCACCCAACAAATCTGGTGGGGGAACCAGTTTAGTCGCCGGTGACCCGACCATGAGGCAGGTAGTACTGGGTTCATGGTACCAGTAGCATATGACATGACACAGCATAAATATATATATATATATATATATATATACACACACACATATATATATATATACATATATACACCCACACATATACATATATATACACACCCACATATACATATATATACACACCCACATATACATATATATACACACACATATATACACACACACATATATATATACACCCACATATATATATACACCCACATATATACACACACATATATATATATATATATATATATATACAAACATATATATACACACACATATATATATATACACATATAGACACACACATATATACACATATGTATACACATATATAGACACACATATACACATATATATACACACACATATATACATATATATACACACACATATATACATATATACACACACATATATACATATATACACACACATATATACATATATATACACACACATATATACATATATATACACACACATATATACATATATATACACACACATATACATATATACACACACATATATACATATATATACACACCTATATACATATATATACACATATATACATACACATATATACACATATATATATATATATATATATGCATATATCTCAGATTAGTGCATTCTTGATATTAGCCACTTCATCGAAAAATTACAAGTCATCCTCATTTAAACATTTCAGAAGTTAAATCATTTTATTGCTTATTTTTTTTTTGCTGACGTTTCGATAACGTTTGTTCAATATTTATTGCGTATTATATTTTATTTTAAAAACTAAGCTTATTAGGGTGGAATTATGAATATAGAATTTTATTGAATTCACATTAAATTTCTTAAGAACCGGAAATTCATGAAAAGTTGTATTTCAATCACTTTATCTTTCATAATCAAATAAATAGGCATATTGTGCAACTAGCGATTATAGGCTTTGTATTTTTGGCCTTTTGTTCAAATAATTTAGGAGCGCAATTGTTGTTAAATATTAAGAATATTTCATTATAATTTTAAATCAGTTTTAGTAACTCCCTTTCGTTTAAAAATATCTAGACGCCAATCAGGAAAGAGTAGGTTTTGTCAGGTTGGCTATGGTATTGCAGGTAATAGGTTGATAAGCGACGATATTAATTACTAAAGATTTAATGACAAATAGCATTCGATTAATAATATTTTATTTTGAACGGTATAAACGAGTAATTAAAAAAAAACTGTTCATTAAATTGCCGTTTACCACCAAAAACACGGAAGCACTAATGAATATTTTTACCTTAGTTATATCAAGGTATATATTATCTTAGAACATTTTAGCCGTTTTGTTTGCACGGATTGAGAGGAAAAAGTAAGAACCGGTCAAATTTCGGGAACTATATTGTTTTTTTTGTCGTTTTTCTATGTGTGTATAACATTTATGAATACAATAAAGGATAATTGATAATGTCTAAATTTAATCCAAAATACTTAATCATTTTAAAACTTACTTTGCTATAATGCTTTTCCTCTCATTCTGAATCTGGATTAAGCGTATTCTATTATAATCAAATGACATTTTATTTTATTCAGCACAAGTAGGCCCCCTGGCGGTGTCTGGTCCTAAAATATGCATAAATACAGGTAGGTCATTAGAAAATCGGGAAATTTATCAACAATTTATTTTTATAAAGAAAAATGTTTACAAAGGTTTTCAAAGACAAATGTTATATTATACTCACCGATACGCAAAACGTTGTCCAAGCACTTCAACGATTTATTTTTTATGATACTCACACGGCACTAATCAAAAAATAGCAATCTCACATTTCATTCATGATCTAATCTAGCCTTCAAATTTCCCGCTTAAGAAACGGAGGCATGTTTTTTTCCCCCCGGACAGCTTTATACTTATAATAATTAAAAAAAAACAAAACAAAAAAAAACAACAATTATTCGTGCTGAGATACAAAACTAAAACTTAAATAGACTGATTCAAATATGATAGCCATTAGACCAACTTAACTCGATCTATGCAAAGTGTTTAAAATTTACTTATTTTTAATACTAAGAAAATGTTATGTGTTACGGTCGCACATTCGGGAAACAGTTAAAAAACAGTGTTCGAGTAATGATCTCTAAGCAGTCATTTTTCCGAATAACGGATAAAAACGTGTCCTACATGTCTGACTGCCATATATACAACACGTTAATTGTAGATAAGAAATATGTTGTGTGTATAGGTTGGGAAGTGTTCTCACACACACATTCTCATTTGTGCAGATAGAGTTGCTGGGGAAATCGTTAACTCTTATTTTATAATAGCTTGGTTACTGCAAAAATCTATTAGGATTAATACGTTTCGGAGTTCTGATACAAATCATCATTGACGGAGATTGTCATTATTCTATACGTATTAATTACTTAAAATTGAAAAGGGTCGAAAAAAAAAAGTAAAAGTATACAGATTTATTGTTTTTTTTTTCTTTTAGATCACAGTAAAATATAAAGTACTTACCTATTAAATTGATTCGGTTTCTTCTAACTTCAATAATTCTGAAAGAAAAAAAAAACAACGCTTAATACTGGAAGTGCAGTTTGAAATATGCATATTTCTATAGACGTATTAATTTTTATTTTTATTTCGGACTATTAGTCTCATCTTTATTAGTTGTTTTTGGATCTTTTTATTGGTTCACAACGTTGCGGCCAACTTCCTCTGGCCTTCGTCAGGTGGTAACCGCGATGGATAGGAACTTCGAATCTCCTAACAATCTCTATAAACGTGATATTCCTATTAAAAACAAATATATAACAAATAAATGTAATCAAAGGCAAGATAAGTTACTTTTCTACCTAACTGGATATGTTTTATTTTTTTTTATTTCATGTAACATGTTTATTCAGCTCGAAAAACATACAGGGTTTACCGATGTATTCGAAAATTGCAAATATTTATCGATTTTTTTTGTATCGATTCTTCAAAGCATGCCCTGTTTAATAATGGTCATGCATTATTCGGCTCGCTAAAAAGAAATTGTTAATTTATTTATCAAAGATTTTAAAATGTCTTTTTTCGTATAAATATTAAAAAAAAAATTTATGTTTTGCTTAATTTAAATTAATTATTTTACTTAACATATTCACTGAATTTCACACTTCAAGACTCAAAAACACTTTTTTCTATTAATTCAGGGATTATTTGCTTCCCTGCGAAAGCAATGGCGACAAAAGGTCGTTTATTTAATGTGGGGGATCAGCTCCTCTTAAGTTGTATCGAAAATTTACAATTGTCTCAGTATGAAGGGTTTCTTTTACATTGAGCAAGGACCAACTTTACTTAAGTGTCGTATCAGAACAGATTTTAATATTGGCCCGAAGGCAAAGAAAAGAAAAAAAAACGGCGATCCATTTTTCTTATTTATCAAGAAAGTACAACTTTCCCATATATAGGTCGTGGAACTGCATTCACTAGCAAACTAGCTAGTGAAATCTAGCTAAATTGCACATTATTTTAAAGATTCATTGTACTTAATCTCTTCCAAGTTTATTTGGTTTTCTCATGGAATGATCATCATTAGTTAACTATTAAGTTTAATTATACTCATACAGATATTCTATATGATTTGGACTTGCGGAATATTTGCGTAAAATGTTTATAGCAAACAGGTTTTATCCTGTATATATTTATGTATACGTATATATGTTTGTTTTACAAATTTTGCCTAGCAAAATTGCTATAGAGTTTTTAGTCTACAAACATGAAACTTCACATATAAAGTATTTGGACCCACGTGAAATTTTGTAATTTGATTTAAGCCCGGAAAAATCAATACAAATCTGAGCATAAAAATGATAGAAATTCGCAAAATAGAAGGCGAACGCGGCATTACGAATAAGCATGCAAACGTAGTAGGTATTGGTTCCGGTTTAAATTTTTAACCTTGCAGTAAAAATGTTTTCATAGCTCGGGCGATAAGGTCAAAGGAAAACGTAAATCGTAGGCTAAACGTTTTGATTTTGATTTGCAGTGCTGGCGCCCGAGTCACCACTTAGAATAAAACAAAATGGTTTAACCTTAATAATTATTATATATTAGGTTCAATCTATTATAATAAGTACGAAATCTGCATTTATCAAACTTTCATATTAAAGGGTATTTTATGACCGGGCTATGCCAGGCACTCTGCTAATTATTTCATAAATTTAATACGAAGTTCCGACAACGCGTGTTTCCTTAAGAGAACATATTTGCTAAAATATATTAAAGGCAAGTAAATGTAGAATTATAAATCAAACCTCAGAAAGAATCTGGAAAAATATTAAAAGATAACGTTTGCAACAGACGATTGGTAAATCTAGTCTCAATATTGCTTAGTCAACTTCTGCGAAACACGGGTCATCTGATTTACTATAGAACAAAGAATATTTTCAGTCTTGCCAAAAAAATAGCGGCCCCCTTATATACAGGATTTATATAGCTTTCACTCGATGCAGATATTAAACTATATGTAAACATCTAAAATGATAATTACTCGTACTATTTCAATTTGTTGAACAATGAGTATTATCTGAGTTTTATATGAATCAAATCTTCTGTGGATGTAAAGTTCGGCATTCTTTAGGTGTCACTTGTCGAGCTCCTAAACTTCCTGTGGAGCAGGGCAAGCTGAACAAAATGCATAACAATTTCTAATTTAATCAAAAAGCACTTCTTAGGACTTTATCTAAGTCATGTCCAACGAAACAAGAGAATCGTATCACCAATACTTTGATGAAGTTTAAAGTTTTAAATTACGGGCACATTTTCGAGTTCGACATAATACCTACAAGGTGCGAAAACAAAAAAAAATGAAAAACATCGCTGTACAAATATTAATCTAGACAATGCAATAAATTAGCCTTTTCGTGTTGAAGAAAATATGTAACAAAAAGTTTCCAATTAAAAAATAACAAGTCCGATAGAAATTAGTCGCATGTTCTCGTGTAATGAATGAATGCGTGAATATAGGATTGACATGAAATTCTTAAAAATAAACTAAAGTGACCGAAAAATGTGCTGAAATGACTTAAATAAAATGTAAATGACTTAGAATGATGTTAATGAACTCAAGGATGAATTGAATGACCTTAAGAATGAGTTGAATGCTTAAAAATAAATGGACTCCTTCAAAAACAACTTGAATGATCTGGAAAATGATTTGAATGACTTTGAGACTGCCTGGTTGTAAAGTGGGTGGTCATTTTACATTAAATTAATACAGACACGTGGCCCCCCTTAATAACAAAGTTACACACATAAGTGCAGAATGTAGTGAGAAGAGATACTACATTTTGATCTTGACCAAAAGGCCAAGAAAACTTAAAAAGCTAAGAAAAGCATATATTAACAACATACCTTTTATCTTAACCAAAAAGCCAAGCACAAAAGTGTGACGGACAGACCAACCAACAGACCGACTAAAAATACACGCGACTAAAAATACAGGCTACAGTTTAAATCTCCAACACTCAGTAAAGAGATTGAAAAAATAATTTCGTACCCCTAATAAACCATTTTCATGTAGTGTAGAATATAGTTTAGTGAAGTATTAGTCTTTCAGTTGTTCAGAACAAGAAGTATTTCAATTTTGTGCATCTACTTGAGGTAACACAACTTGTGGATGGTGCAGCCTTCCTCGTAAAAGCCATAGTGAGGAGATCTTATTTGGGCAGCGTATATTTAGTCACAGAGTAATTTAATGGAAAGTATTCACATGCAAGTTTGTTTTCACAAAGCCCTGTACAGGTAAAGTTCAGACATTCAAAAATAGCGTCTAGTAGGCATTCAAGTTCTATCCACTTATCAATGTAAGATTTCTTGTCGATTATAAAAGATATCTATAAATATAAAAGCGAAAATGTGTGCATGTATGTTCGTTTTTGTGTATGTCTGTAAAAGGCTTTTTACGCTGGACTTCTCAGTTGGCTCATTCCTTTAAACTTTTTATATGATGTCTGAATGATAATATCAAGAGTTACGAACGAGTCAACCTGATATTATCAATTCTTGGTACTTATATGAAAAAATTAGATACGCAAACTCTGTAAGAACACATTCAGATAAACCCTGTACCTCCGTGTAAAATCTTCAATAAACAGGTGCTGCCGTATCTCAGTGCAAAGGGAACTAACTCACATTTTTTTGTTTTTTTATATACAATCGTAAATATTTTGTACCAGCCTGGTTGTGTACGTTGTGCGGCGTTGCCCAACTATTTGGAGGTGAGTGTTGGGGGAAAAAAGAAAAAAAAATCGTGGTAGTTAGGCAGGCTCGACCCGTATCGCGAAGTAAAAGAACGTGAAAAATGTGACGTCTTTGCCGTTGCACCCCTCGTCAAACTAGAAGTGACATTTTAATTAAGATGTGATGTTTTAATTAAGCATACTCCCACAGAGGGGATGACTTTCGAAAATATCGGCGAAACAAGCGAGTCCTTGTATAAAATGTCCAATTGTGGGCGAAGGAATTAATGTTTTAGCCAATTTTTCGATATTTGTTTTCCAAACAGGCGATCTTCAAAACTATCGCAAGAAAATCTGTCACAAGTTTTAGGCAGACATACAGACATACATACATAAACAGGCAGGTGAGATTTGTATTATAGACAATTGTATATAGATATGTAGATAGATATTAAGATGGATGGATTCTCAACGTGTCCATTTTATTCTTTTTCGGTTTCTTTACTTACATACTAAAGTATGTCGTATCACAACCCGCGAGCGAATGCCACATTGACAAATTACCACCTACTCTTGTGACCTGGACAAATGGATTTTCAATTCTGGAAACTCTAAACCATAAATTACCGGCAGAGGCGGAATTTCACCAATGCTATTACTTTCTTAATGGTCGACACTTCTTGTTGACATAATAAATCAAGAAAACAACACGCTGTGCCGTGTTTCAGATGGATAATTTCGGAAACCATGCCGTTAGAAAATCTATTTTTACAGGAAATTAACAGTATTCTTTTTTCGTTACACAATTCGATCCCATAGATAAAGACGCATAGATACAAACATAGCAATCCGCACACATAACTAAAACAGAAGATACATACGTAGTTCAACAGTGCTGTCAAATTCCCATGTTTCCTATGAGACTATTGGGAGAAATACTGAGAAGTGAAATAGACATTATCTCCTCTCTCTCACTCTCTCTTCGCATTTTGTTCAATAAATATTAACACTTACTTGTGTACCTACACATACATCTCACGCTCAATCAGTTATACATGTAAGGAAGGAGAGAATAACTAACCGGACGTGAAATCGACGTCTATATTTGTCAGCCTTACCGCCGTTGGTTAAATAATAAAAAGATTAAACGAAACTGCACAAGTGGTTAAAAATTTACATATATATATATATTACGCCTAAATCTAGGAGCAAGTTCGAACAGTACTGCCTAGACTGGCATTGACTAAGACTACACAGATCGTAGTTAACATCCGATTGACAACTACTAAGTTAATCGCATTAAAGACTAGTAACCGTCACGGCATTTCTTAAACCACCATCGCGCTTTGCGTTCAGTAGCAGTTCATTAGGCAAAATATTCGTTTTTATCGCAGGCTTTTTCAGTAGCTTCTCGGCATACTTTGAATTCAAATAAGATAATAGTGCGATTATTTCTATCTTGTATTTTTGTTCTAAAAAAAAAATAATTAATACATAAATAATTTTAAACGATTGTAGCTCCTATCTTTACATCATCAACGCTCTGATCCCCAGCTGGTATCAATTGAAATGGATGGCTCTCGTCTAGGAGAAGCCCCATGTTTTGACAAGCTTCTGGGTTTGACCTTTACTCCTGATCTGAAATGGAACACATAAGTCTATTGCCAAGATCGCTGGAAAAAATTGTGGGATCCTTCTACCGCCCTAGAAAATCTCACTACTGATGCAATTCTCTATCTATATAAAAGCCAAGTACGTCCAAGGATAGAGTACTGCTGCCACATTTGGGCAAGAGATGCTAAAAATACCCATCCTTCCTTGAGAGAGTACAAAATGGTTTCCTGGTTTAGTGGAGGATGCCCTTTTTGTCCTCTATGCCACCTCTCTCCCACAGAAGAGACGTTGCGAGCCTATCCTTGTTTTATCGTTATTTCCATTGTAGGTGCTCGTCTGAGCTCTAATCTCTACTCCCCTACCCAATCTTTCACGATAAATACCCGTCTAGCTGAAGCCACTGTCAATTTTACTGACTATTTGTTCCTAAATCAAAATGTAGATTCCATGCACAAAGCTTTCCTAGAACTGCACGCCTGTGGAACTCCCTACCGCTTGCCCGTTTCCCGCCTGACTTCAACATGGATGTCTTCAAGACCAACATAAACACATTCCTATTAACCGCCCCCTTAAGTAATGGCAGTTTATCAAATCTCGAATACTAATGAATACTGCAACACTATCCCATTGATTACTGTGCACAAAATAACTCTTATCCCTGAGTCGATTCTGCCCCTTGAGTGGTGACCTTCATGTAAAAAAAAAACAAAAAAAAACAAACGATTATATATGGCGAAAACCGCTGTTGAAATGATATCTAAAATAAAGTTAATTAAAGTTTATTTGCAAATAACTCATTTTAAATCTAAAATTTTTTGCAAGAAACGTCTTCTGAATCTATTATATATTGTGTGACAAAAAGGGTAATATTGGTTTTGTTAGCTACTGTTTTGCTTTTTTATCTTTTTTTTATTTCCTTTTCTTATATTTTTCTATATTAGCTATCTTGTTTTATTTTTATTAATAATAACACTTTCATAATCCGTGTGGTATGTTAGTTTCTAAGTTTTTCATGTATTTTTTATTACCAGTAGTTACTCATATATATTATGTACATATTTTTATCAATAGATGTTTTTGTTTTTAGCTGTACTCATTCCCTGCTCTGTTTACTCCCGTGTTTTTCCCCTCTCTTCCTATTTTCTTTTTTCCATTATACAGAATCCTGTTTCTTTTCCCTTTATCTATTTCCACAAACACCATAATCCCCACGCATCCCTTCTGTCTTTCTCGCATATATTAAATAAACTTTATTTTTCTTTCTTTTATTTTGACAAAGACATCACAAATTATGAATACTCAGAGGCCCCTAGAGGATAAGTGTTAAAGGGTTTATAGTAGTCAATTTGACAATATAGTAATGGTTAGTAATGGGAAACTTGTAAATTTAAGTAGCACGGCTAATCAAGGTCTTGTTTACGTTGAACATGAAGACAACCATATTGTATGAGCTGGAAAGCAGGCAAACGGAAGAGAGTTCCAAAAGCGCGCAGTTCTAAGAAAGAAGCTGTGTTTATGGAATCTACGTTTAGGTTTAGCCACAGATAAATAGTATGGGAAATTATTTGTCGTGTTTTCAGTAAGACGAGTGTTTCCCCATGAAAGTATTGTGGCGAAGGGATAACAGATTGCAGCTCAGACGAGCATCGAAAATGAGGATTAAGAAGAGACAGACTCGCAGCAGCTCTTCTGTCAGAAGGAGTTTGCGGGAGAAGATAAAAAACTCATCTCTTACTGCATCTTGAACAGAAGCGTGCCTTCTATGCCACCTATCATCAATGGACCTGAGGTCATCAGACAAGGTCAGACCATTGGCCAAGTATTTTGCAGCTGATTCTACCCTATGCGACAATGGCCATCAATTCCCTGTATTTCCTCCTATTACAAACAACGCGCTATGCAACATACAAATATCTGTGCGTGAGGTAGTCAAGCTAATCAAGAACCTGGATTCCGGTAAAGCAACTGGCCCTGACGGCATTCCAGTTATAGTGCTGAAAAACCTCCAACCAGACCTTGCCCCCATACTTACAACACTGTATAAGCGTTGCCTTAAAGAGAAGTGCTTTCCAACGCCCTGGAAAACCTCATCAGTATGCCCTGTATTTAAGAATTCATGTGATAAATAATCTCTCTCAGTACAAACCAATAAGTCTCCTGTGTGTCATGAGTAAGTTGTTAGAATCCATATTAAATAAAGGAGTAGTCAACCACCTCAACAGAAACAACTTTCTTAGTGACATGCAATATGGTTCCCGCTTTCCAAGATCTACAGCAGATATGTTAACGGTTATATCACATAGGATAAGTGAATCTCTTGACAAAGATTTCCTTTACAGGCCAATTGCTCTTGACATATCCAAGGCTTCGGATAAGGGCCTACTTCACAAGATTTCCAGCTACGGTATTACTGGAAATGTTTTCTTAATCATTAAATCATTCCTCTCTGATAGGTTCGTAAGAGTAGTGGTTTATGAGCAAAAATCAGAGGCCCACAGTATTAATGCTGGAGTCAATCCTGGGCCCAACTTTCTTCCTCATCTACATCAATGATCTCCAGAAACACATATTTAAATCGTTCGTTGACATCTATGCTGAAGACACGACAATCTATGGCAACACATCAAAGGCCGTAAATAACAACGTTCTCTCTGATTCTCTCTCCTGATCTCGAGCGCATGGTACAATGGGGGAAGATGTGGCTGGCCACTTTTAATGCATCCAAAACGAAGCTTCTATCTTTACATCAACGCTCTGATCCTATCTGGCATCGATTGAAATGGATGGCTGTCGTCTTGGGGAGGCCCCATGTTTTGATAATCTTCTGGGTTTGACCTTTACTCCTGATCTGAAATGGAACACGTACATAAAATATGTTGCCAGAGACGCTGAGAAAACGGTGGGATCCTTCTACCGCTTCAGAAGATATCTGACTACTAATGCAATTCTCTATTTGTATAAAAGCCAAGTACGTCCACGGATAGAGTACTGCTGCCACATCTGTGCAGAAGCTGCTAAAAACAGCCTATCCTGCCTTAAGAGAGTACAAAAAAGACTTCCTGTTTTAGTGGGGTATGCCCTTTTCTCCTCCCTGCAGCCTCTCTTCCACAGAAGAGACATTGCGAGTATGTCTTTATTTTATCCTTATTTCCATGGCAAGTGCTCGTGTGAGCTCCAATCATTCGTCGCCGCCTCGCCAATCTTTCACGAGGAACACCCGTCTGGCTGAAACTACTGTCAATAAGTGTTCCAACTCTTTATCTATGCCTAAATCCAAACGTAGATTCCATGAGCAGAACTTCTTCTCAGAAGTGCACGATTGTGGAACTCTCTTCCGTTCGCCTGTTTCGCACCTAATTACAACTTCTCTTCCAATCCAACAAACAAATTCCTTACAAACCGCTTCCTTAAGACACTATAAAATCTCCAATACTAATGATTACTACAATACCATCTCATTGCTTACTGTACACACAATAACCCTTGTCCCTGAGTGGCCCCCGGGCCTTGATAAGTGATGACCCCCATGTAAAAAAAGGCTACGGAGTCTGTTTTGAAGTCTATCAAGGGAAAATAATCCTTTCCACCCAGATGTCGCAACAGTACTTCATCATTTCACGTACCTAGCTGTTATATACGTAGAAATTTTCATCGCCATTGAGATAACTAATAAAGATATAATTATTCTTAATGAGCGGTGTAAGCGCGTAGGAAAAAAGATTTGATAGGTTCGTAGGCTGGAACACGAAGACTTGAGGTGAGGGCGGAAAAGAAGCGTGACACGTTACCACTACGCTCAGACAACGGAGATAGTGAGAATGGTTGAAAGTAAACGCGTTTAAATACGAACTTGGTTAAATGTAGGTCTGGTTTTCGAGGTCAAACATTATACCATAGAGAAATAAATGTATGCAGAGCCAGCTAAACTTTACGCTTAGCTTACATAACAAGGGAAGTGTCCAAGTAAATAGCAATTGCAAGATATGTCGGGTTTCCCCCGCATTGATCTAATCTAATTGTCTCTGGACATCCCTAGCGGGAAAACCAAGGAACCGATTCTTTTCTATGAGTTTTTCT
The DNA here is from genome assembly GCF_053919585.1 of Euprymna scolopes. NCBI lineage: Eukaryota > Metazoa > Mollusca > Cephalopoda > Sepiida > Sepiolidae > Euprymna > Euprymna scolopes. Next base: position 97,179,127 of record NC_136501.1, on the reverse strand, counting down.
TTATTTATACTAAAAATAAAAGAAAACACACGGTACCACTGGTAAGCGTGAAGTTTAGAAAATAAAAGTCGCAAAAAATAAAAGATAGACACAACCTACACTCGTAAATCAAGGATGTTATAATCTAGAAAGTATATAAATGTTTTAAGACGTAATACATCCCGAAAAAAGGTTTTGCTGAACATACAATAAATGCACACTCCCACACATTTTTGATATTATATAATTAGCGTGGATGCCTGGCGTTGTCCGGGTGTTTGTCGGTTTAAACGAAAAAAAGTTTTGGTAGGCACGAACTAGAAGTTTTGAGGTTAAAGTGGATACAAGTGTGAAAATATACTGACATCTTACCGCTAGGCCACGAGTGAACAGGAAGTGAAAATTGTTATAAATTAACGACTAATTAAGTGACAGGTGCGTAAATTTCATAAGGTCTAACATCATGCGAGTTAACTTTGGCTTCAAGCCAGTTTGTTTCTCCTCTGTTTGGGAAAACAATCTCCCCATAAAAAGGGGAGTTTACAAATGAATAGCAATTGTCTGATATAAGTCCTATTTCCCGCATTGATCAAAGTGAATTGCTTGTGTCGACGTCCCCCGTGCGAGTGCAAGGGTTCCTAATTTTTCCACGGGTTAATTTCGTTTTTTTATGCTGAAAAGCCACACAAACACGCGGGGATTTAAAAAAAAATCGCGAAAATAGCCTGTAAAATTCGCCCAAATAAAAGATACCCACGAGCTCGTTACGTGAATCGGAGTTATTACAATCTAGAGAGCATATAAAAAAGTTCAGAACGCCCCCCTCGAAGAAGCCTTTCCTCGGGCATACGCAAAAAAGGCGCACACACGCACTAACACATGTTGCCTATATATATATATATATATATATATATATATATATATATATATATATATATATATTAGATGTAATGTTATTTCCTGATGAATTTTTGAATAATTGTATAATATCTTTCGATTGGACGCTGTCCAGCTTAAAATATCTATATAGCCCTAATCTGGAAATATTGAACGAAATGCATATTTTACGTAACAGTATAATAATGTGCATGTAAAAATTAAGAATCAATCCCAACAACGCTTAAATTATTGTCAAATAAAATGATAAATTACTTTGCATGATAAAATAAAAGAACATAAAAAGAGGAATATTAATAGAATGAACAGAGATAGGCTATAAGCGTGCAGCAATCACATTCGCGGAAGATTCCAATAAAACCGAACAGCGTTGGCCACTGTTTTCCTAATTAAGTTTATTGAATTTTGCCAAGCATTGAAAACAGAACAAAAAAAACACACACACACACAACTGACGAATTTGAAGACAGTAAAATTGCAAATAAAATTAAATATCGAAATAAAAAAAAACACGGATATTTCACGAACAAATGAAAAACGACAACAATAGAAAAGCGAGACAGGTAAAGAGGGTCTATCTCAACGAGTCCCGTAATGATGAGATGATTAAAGCGAATGTGTCCACAGGCAAACATCTTTTATATTAATTTTAACTTTTAAATGTTCATGTTATCTTCACATTTTTAATCGAAAAGCATAATCTTGTTTCATAGAATACAACTTGTTTCTTTTTCTATTTAATTAAAATCTGTTGTGAAGATTTTTGTTTTTCGTTCATTTGCTCTTTAACATTTCAGTGAATAACTTAAAGTTTGCCATAGCGTTTTTTTTATTATTATTATCGAACTCCCCTAAGCATTTCTGTTGCTTTGGTTGCAAACGTAAAAGCACTGTTCTCGTTAAAGCTTGCTTGTGATGACGATTGCCAGCGTCTGAGGGCAGTTTAATGGGAATTAAACAATTTCAGTTTTCTGCCAGGAATATTACATACGTACAAATCATATAAAACATGTACAAAAAATAGCAGATTGTCATGGAAATTAAATACAAAAACCCCGCATAGTTCATAATTCATATTATAATCTTGACATAAGTTTTCTATCATATAGATCTTCCTGCTATGTTTTCAAAGGTATTAAGTCACACTGTTTTGGGGCATAAAACATAAGTTGTAGTAATTGTCACATATCTGGATAGCATTAATGAAGTGCACTTTAAATAATGAAATATACCGCATGAATGATAATTCGCTTGTACAGAATTTTCATAAAATGCATATGCTATCAGGAATCCAAAAAAAAATTTCCAAGATAAGGCCCAATATTCAAATAACTCGCTTCTTCGACATAATCACAAGTACTTATTAGAAAGTACTTTGACAAACTGCAGAAAAGTGAGGGGTAGATAAGAGATATGATATACGCATTTATATCAAACACGAATTAAAATGCACAATAAAATACGAAACATTTCTGGTTTTTATTCAAAGTAGTTTTATGAAAGTTTATATGGGGGTTTAAATTTTGTGCTTTACTGTATTAGATATGTGTACATAATACATAATCATTGAGGTCCCCTATTTTAAGTTAGTCCAAATATATGTAGCAGAAGTCGCACGGCGCATCTACTGAACTTTTAAGAAAAACTAAAAACTGCTTCTCAAATCCGAAATCGATTACGCTAATTAAGCGCGAATCTTATACAGTGTACCAAAATTGTCCAATGAAATGAGATGGGTCTCTTATATAGAACAGATATCTACTCCGATGTACGGAAGCCTTGTATAGTTTACCACCCTATCAATCTAAATTTAAAAATCAATTGAAGAATAAATCTTCAATGTTATAAAACATTTTTCACGTGATTATATTTAATATAAAATATTTGACATAACACAAAAACGTAAAATTGAGATACAATTTTAGTGGCAGTCTTGAAAATAAATTAATGCACAATCACAAAAAAAGCTAATTAACACAGATGTATAGAGAAAGTAATATGCAATTAAAGTATATAACTTTGAATAATCGGGATTGTCTACACAGTAGAATGTTCGTGTAAATTCTTTAGTATATAACGCAACAATCGACACCAACAAATATCAAAAAATATCAATTTTTTTAATCGCATGGTAGATACATTTTAAAGAAAGAAAATCCGTTGATAATACAAACTATAAAAGCAAAACACTTGTATATTATTAACCGATTAAACAAAATTTTAATACATTCGAGTGTATGTATAGTAAGTAAAATAATTAGAAAATACATCAATTGTAAAAAGTATTTATGAAGATAAAAGTAAAAAAAAAAAAAAATGACCGACGGAGTGCAAAATTGAATATTAAGACATAAAGAGTATTAGAGAAATAGATTGATAAATAGTTTGGCTTTGATGCAGAGAAAAGTATTTTCTAGAAGACACGAGGAAGCAGAATAGTCTATCTTTTGTTTTGATCATATTTAAAAAATAAGAAAACTTTGCGGACAGTCTGAGCGCCATTGCATTCTTGTTTGAGTATTGTCGTCGGCAGTCGAGTGATACAATCTTTCATAAGATTGATGTCAAGTGAATATATATATATATATATATATATATATATATTTATATTTAACCTACACGCATATATACACATATTTAAATACAGCTTATATATATATACACACCCAGACACATTTAAATACATATATACACACATTAAAATACAAATATATATATATATATATATATATATATATATACATATTTATATATATACGCATATATACACATTTAAATACCAATATATACACAGATATTACATACAAATATATAGACACAATACAAACTAATATATAACATTAAATAGATTACATACAAACCTATATATACAAACTAACATAAAAATATTAATACACACATGCATGCAAATATTAATATTCACACCCAGTTCATGCAAACATTAATATACACACCCATTACATGCAAACGTTAATATACACACCCATTACATGCAAACGTTAATATACACACCCATTACATGCAAACGTTAATATACACACCCATTACATGCAAACGTTAATATACACACCCATTACATGCAAACGTAAATATACACACCCATTACATGCAAACGTAAATATACACACCCATTACATGCACACATTAATATACCCACCCATTACATGCAAACATTAATATACCCACCCATTACATGCAAACATTAATATACCCACCCATTACATGCAAACATTAATATACCCACCCATTACATGCAAACATTAATATACACACACATTGCATGCAAATATTAATACACGCCCACGAACAACACGCAATTATACACACGCATAGATATTACATACAAATATATACACAGATATTACATACAAATATATACACAGATATTACATACAAATATATACACAGATATTACATACAAATATATACACAGATATTACATACAAATATATACACAGATATTACATACAAATATATACACATATATTACATACAAATATATACACAGATATTACATACAAATATATACACAGATATTACATACAAATAGATTCACAGATATTACATACAAATATATACAGATATTACATACAAATATATACACAGATATTACATACAAATATATACACATATATTACATACAAATATATACACAGATATTACATACAAATATATACACAGATATTACATACAAATATATACACAGATATTACATACAAATATATACACAGATATTACATACAAATATATACACATATATTACATACAAATATATACACATATATTACATACAAATATATACACATATATTACATACAAATATATACACAGATATTACATACAAATATATACACAGATATTACATACAAATATATACACAGATATTACATACAAATATATACACAGATATTACATACAAATATATACACAGATATTACATACAAATATATACACAGATATTACATACAAATATATACACAGATATTACATACAAATATATACACAGATATTACATACAAATATATACAGATATTACATACAAATATATACAGATATCACATACACATATATAGATATCACATACACATATATAGATATTACATACAAATATATACAGATATTACATACAAATATATACAGATATTACATACAAATATATACAGATATTACATACACATATATACACAGATATTACATACACATATATACACAGATAATACATACACATATATACACAGATATTACATATATATATATATATACACAGATATTACATATATATATATACACAGATATTACATACACATATACACAGATATTACATACAAATATATACACAGATATTACATACAAATATATACAGATATTACATACAAATATATACACAGATATTACATACAAATATATACACAGATATTACATACAAATATATACACAGATATTACATACAAATATATACACAGATATTACATACAAATAGATTCACAGATATTACATACAAATATATACACATATATTACATACAAATATATACACAGATATTACATACAAATATATACACACATATTATATATACACACATATTATATATACACACATTATATATACACACACTATATATACACACACTATATATACACGCATATAAATATTACATGTACATAAATATTACATATACATAAATATTATATGTATGCACATATAAATATTACATATGCATATAAATATTATATATATGCACAGATGAATATTACATATATATATGCACAGATAAATATTACATATATATATGCACAGATAAATATTACATATATATATGCACAGATAAATATTACATATATATATGCACAGATAAATATTACATATATATATGCACATATAAATATCACATATATATATATGTACATATAAATATTACATATATATATATGTACATATAAATATTACATATATATATATATATATATATATGTACATATAAATATTACATATATATATGTACATATAAATATTACATATATATATGTACATATAAATATTACATATATATATGTACATATAAATATTACATATATATATGTACATATAAATATTACATATATATATGTACATATAAATATTACATATATATGCACATATAAATATTACATATATATGCACATATAAATATTACATATATATGTACATATAAATATTACATATATATGTACATATAAATATTACATATATATGTACATATAAATATTACATATATGTACATATAAATATTACACACATACATATATATATATATATATATATATATATATATATATATATACACACATATCACATACAAAAATATTACATACACATACCTAGATGTGTTATATATGTACACTCACATATTACATACCCACATTTACGATCAGAGGTGTATATATATATATATATATATATATATATATACACACATAAATATATACGTGCATACACATATATACTTATGCATGTATATACCTATATACACGCATATACATACTTGCGACAATTGCTTAACCTAACAGACTCCAGCCAACTCAACGTTTATTACAACTCTCAAAACACTTGCTGGATGAATCGTCAGTGACACGCAACTCACGCCTCTTAAGTCAAAGTTGACTTTCAAACCAACAGTTGATTGGCACTCTGCCACAGATGCGACAGACAAGGTTGAGTATTCAAAAATTGTTACTTCTGCTTTTAATGTTCTGTCTCTCTCACTCTTCTACAAAAGTTTTCCTGTTAATGCAGTCAGATTTCGAGATGCATTCCATCACCTTTCCAACTGTTTAACGCACCATGTGAAACTGGCAATGCCCCAAGTCGGGGTCCCTTAAGCCCAGTATGAAGTATTCAGTCCCATTCAAAAACGTCAGATCCACCTCTAACTAGAATTTACCATTCGGACCGTCATTTTCCTATAGTTTTCCAAATCTGAACAGGGGTCCAGAGGGTCATTCTTGGGTAATACTGAGGATGTTTCTCAGGCTTAAACTAACTGTAAAACAACCGCTTTGATAGCCTTTTATCCTCCATTTAATCATCGTGACTAACCCATCGGGACTGATTCCTCATCACAATCGCTTTAACGCTAAAACACTCAGCTTTCTTGAGAAAGTCTTTGTCAGGATTCAGGGACTGACATTTTATTCGGAATTCGGCCAAAGAATTTTCGATAGAATCTATGAAGTGTTTGGTAAGTGCCAAAACTGGTTAGTCGAGAACATTGGTGAGAAAATTTTGACAGAACAAAAACACCCGTCGAGTAGATACTTTTTTGGGTTTTGCCAGAAATCCCACGAAAACCCCACAGCTGCATATATACTATTGCAATGCCGTGTTGACCTGAATGTGAAAACGAATCTCCGCATCCAGTAAGCCATATCTGGAGACTGTGATACCTAAGTACACACATTTGTCTAAAAGATTGCACTTTCTTTCCTTGACATAGATATTTAGTTCAATGTATAGAGTACCAGGTGCAGAGGTTATCATTTTCGTCTTAACGCTGATAATTAAGACAAATGCACAACATGCGGTTAGAGAACAATTCATTATATCTTGCATATGCCGTTCTGAAGGCGGCATAAAATCAATATCATCAGCATAAAGTTGTTCTTTGACAAACCCCCCAGACGTTTTTGACTAGGTGTTTAATCTTTCAAGATATAATAGTTTTCCAGCAGATCTAAAGCGAAGAAAAACAGTTTGTTTCAATCTTTACATTTGTATGCAAAAAACATTGCGAATTAAATGAAGAATAGAGTTCAAGCTCGAATATCTCCCGGTTCCCCACCGTTGTAAACAGACACCTCCCTAGCTTATTGCCGGCATATGTACCACGAGCCTTTATGCTTGTTTGGAGTTTTGAACCACCTTTGAAAAATTAGGAGGATACCCAATTTTCCAAATAATTACACACAATGCCTCTCTTTAATGTGTAAAACACTTTTGTAAGGTCCATAAATACTTGAAAAAGAACTTTTCTTGCCGATGTATAGAGCATTATCCCACGATCGTTATAACAATAAGATTTTGTGTCTCACCCCTTGAAGAGAGAAACCAATTGTTCATTTATCCAATCTTGTGCTGTTGGTGAACACAGAACAAGACTTAAATAAAAATGTGCAATACATTGGTTACATTCTTAGCTCCGTGTTGAAGCAGCTCAATATAAATGCAGGCTGGCATATTCGCTATCTTTTTTCATAAATATGACAACCTCATCAACTGAGATTAACTCATCCATGTGATAGAGAATGTCAATTTGAGGTAGACTATTAACGGCATTTTCATCAACACATAGTCCGTTGAAAAACTAACCAGAAAGTGTCCCCTCCATCGATCTCTTATTTTGTTTCGATCTTTGATGGGGGTTCACTCGTTTTCAGACAGTAAACGTGCATAAGAATTTATTGGGCCAAACACCTGTTTCAGAACAATATATATGTATTTGCGGTTGTAAGCAGAGCAAATATTTGCAGATAAATTGAACCATATCCTATACATAGATACACACATATATGCGTGTACACAATTATACATACATGCACACATTCAACTGGCGAATACATATTATATATACACACACTGGAACTAAGAGTTTAGTGTATGATTAAAAAATCTCGAGCTTTCTTATATGGTGGGGGTCCAAAATTAATGCATATTTAGATTCCACCTGAATGGATCACAGGGATTGCAAATCGTATTGACTGAGCTCATACATTTATAATCTAAACATTTTAATGTTATATAGTAAATATATATATTTTATAATTCTAAGACAGCAAAGAGTAGCATTGACCGAACTCTGACGCATGATCCTTAGTGAAGTTCTAGCAAGGTGCATTAACAACGTAATATGTATAAAATTAAAGCTGGTGCACAAAAAGATCGCTGTAGATCTGCAACTTTTGGAGTGAAAAATATGAGGGGTTTTAAACTATTTGGTATGATGCAGTCATGCGGCAGTCTTAATCTTTACGAAGTTATTGTTCACCGATTAATAAATTTGCGATTAATAACTCGGTAAATAATCGAAAGATTGTATTCGAAACTCATTTCGGTATACTTTTACAGCAATTTCGGACATTAACACGGCAAAATGTACAAGACGAGAAATTTACAATGTGAAGGAGAGCGCAACGAAGATGAAATATCATGACCATCCTCGGAGCAAAGATATTTCCATGCAATTAATAGCATTCGCTTGATTTAATTCTAAATTTAGTCATGAGGTGTTTATATTCGCAAGGCTGGACTCGACGGGAAACTGTGTACAATACGCCTGGGATAACAATTTGGTGTATTCGAATTTCGTGCGAAAAAAACTAACTGAGACACGATTAAACTGATTTACTACCGCAAATTAAACAGATGAACTATATTAAATCGGCTTTACTTGACACAATATCACCGATTGACTAGACACAATATCACCGATTGACTAGACACAATATCACCGATTGACTAGACACAATATCACCGATTGACTAGACACAATATCACCGATTGACTAGACACAATATCACCGATTGACTAGACACAATATCACCGATTGACTAGACACAATATAACCGATTGACTAGACACAATATAACCGATTGACTAGACACAATATAACCGATTGACTAGACACAATATAACCGATTGACTAGACACAATATAACCGATTGACTAGACACAATATAACCGATTGACTAGACACAATATAACCGATTGACTAGACACCATATAACCGATTGACTAGACACAATATAACCGATTGACTAGACACAATATAACCGATTGACTAGACACAATATAACCGATTGACTAGACACAATATAACCGATTGACTAGACACAATATAACCGATTGACTAGACACAATATAACCGATTGACTAGACACAATATAACCGATTGACTAGACACAATATGACCGATTGACTAGACACAATATGACCGATTGACTAGACACAATATGACCGATTGACTAGACACAAAATGACCGATTGACTAGACACAAAATGACCGATTGACTAGACACAATATGACCGATTGACTAGACACAATATAACCGATTGACTAGACACAATATAACCGATTGACTAGACACAATATAACCGATTGACTAGACACAATATAACCGATTGACTAGACACAATACAACCGATTGACTAGACACAATATAACCGATTGACGAGACACAATATAACCGATTGACTAGACACAATATAACCGATTGACTAGACACAATATAACCGATTGACTAGGAACAATATAACCGATTGACTAGGAACAATATAACCGATTGACTAGGCACAATATAACCGATTGACTAGGCACAATATAACCGATTGACTAGGCACAATATCACCGATTGACTAGGCACAATATCACCGATTGACTAGGCACAATATCACCGATTGACTAGACACAATACAACCGATTGACTAGACACAATATAACCGATTGACTAGACACAATATAACCGATTGACTAGACACAATATAACCGATTGACTAGACACAATATAACCGATTGACTAGACACAATATAACCGATTGACTAGACACAATATAACCGATTGACTAGACACAATATAACCGATTGACTAGACACAATATAACCGATTGACGAGACACAATATAACCGATTGACTAGACACAATATAACCGATTGACTAGACACAATATAACCGATTGACTAGACACAATATAACCGATTGACTAGACACAATATAACCAATTGACTAGACACAATATAATCGGTTTACTAGACACAATATAATCGACTGACTAGACACAATATAACCGACTGACTAGACACAATATAACCGACTGACTAGACACAATATAACCGACTGACTAGACACAATATAACCGACTGACTAGACACAATATAACCGACTGACTAGACACAATATAACCGACTGACTAGACACAATATAACCGACTGACTAGACACAATATAACCGACTTACTAGACACAATATAATTGATTGACTAGACACAATATAACCGATTGACTAGACACAATATAACCGATTGACTAGACACAATATAACCGATTGACTAGACACAATACAACCGATTGACTAGACACAATACAACCGATTTACTAGACACAATACAACCGATTGACTAGAATCACTTCAACCGATTGGCTAGAATCACTACAACCGATTGACTAGAATCACTACAACCGATAGACTAGAATCACTACAACCGATTGACTAGAATCACTACAACCGATTGACTAGAATCACTACAACCGATTGACTAGAATCACTACACCCGATTGACTAGAATCACTACACCCGATTGACTAGAATCACTACAACCGATTGACTAGAATCACTACAACCGATTGACTAGAATCACTACAACCCATTGACTAGAATCACTACAACCCATTGACTAGAATCACTACAACCGATTGACTAGAATCACTACAACCGATTGACTAGAATCACTACAACCGATTGACTAGAATCACTACAGCCGATTGACTAGAATCACTATAACCGATTAACTAGACACACTACAACCGATTAACTAGACACACTACAACCGATTTACTAGACACTACAACCGATTAACTGACGTGTTAAATTATGAGCAAACTATGATGTAGCCACATTTACTACATAGGATTATACTTACAAAGGAAAGGGAATCCAACTGATTTACCATACAGGATTGAACTGATAAACCAAGCAAGATTGAACTAATTAATGTTACAAGACAAATCGATGCACTTCACACGATTGAACACTTTTAGTAGACCTGTTGAACTGATTAAGGAGACCTGGTTGAACTGATTAAGGAGACAGCAAACCCTTGAATGACGAAATAGCAGATTTATAAACAAAGCCACACTGAACATTAACTAGACAACATTGAACATATTAACTATACAATATTGAACCGATTAACTTGATAGGGTTAGACTGTCATACTACTCTGGATTCAATTCCTATACTCATCAGGATTGAACTCAAATAAGTTGGGATTTATCTCGTATGCACACTAGAGTGTAACTTACATATTAGTCAAAATTTAACTCTTGTACTATTCAGATATTTACCCGAATAGAAGGCAGCATTTAACTCGTACTAATCGAGTTTATTAGTCAAAGCCTGTGTAGAAAACGACTGTGTAGCCAGGCAATCACGCCAAGCATGTATAGCCAGGCAATCACGCCAAGCCCTTATAGCCGGGCAATCACGCCAAGCATGTATAGCCGGGCAATCACGCCAACCCCTTATAGCCGGGAAGTATGCATGGTCACACAATCACTCCAATCCTGTATTATCACGCAATCAATCAAATCACGTATAATCAGCCAATCAGTACAATCCTGTATAGAATGTCAGCCCAATCCTGTATAGTATGTCAGTCCGATTCTTTTATAGTAAATCAGTTCAATACTACATTATATAATTTGTTAAATAGTGTATTATGAATCATTTTATTCTCGTTAGTTAATCAGTTTAATCGGGTCCAGTTAATCAGCTCAATACTGTATTGTGAATCAGTTCAATGCAGTCCTAATTAGGCAGCCACAAAATCGAAAATTAGACGGCTATATCAGGTAGAATTAAACATCCCTAGACGACAGTCATAACATGGAGTACAACAATCGTTACTAGAGTGGACCGAGACCCTAATAACGGAGAACGTCAACAATTTCTTGAGATCGTCGATGTTTTCTTCAGAGAACTTTAACGCTTTCTTTAGCAGCGCGAGTTTCTAGTGTATGTCCGTACAGATGTTTCACAAGGTTTCATCGTATCAAGATACGTTCCCCCACCTATACACCGTGATCAAAAATTAATGATGAAATAATACCCGAAGCCTGTATAGGAGCGCATCGCTATGCCTGCTGAACACTCGCTTTTACGCTGATACAACACGTGTGTGACGTGATTCATATCGTAATCACCAATACAGACAATATAGTCCTTTGTCTATAAATCAAGTAAAACTAAAATACTAAACGACAAATATCATAACGTAGCTTACTTGCTAAATAGTGAGAGGAAAAAGTATCAAACTTTTGTATGATTTCCACAAAAAATAGATGAAATCTAGTAACTATATATATATATATATATATATATATATATATATATATATATATATATATATATATATATATAGAGAGAGAGAGAGAGAGATAGATAGATAGATAGATAGATAGATATGATTGTTCAGCTGGATTAAATCCGGCGATATGAAATAAAAGGTGAAAGGACCTGAATACTTAACGTTTTGGCCTATTTTGCGGGCTTTTTCAAGAGGGATGACCATCCCTCATGAAAAAAAACCCGCATAAATCGGGCGAAACGAGCAGTATTCAGCCCCTTTCTCCTCCATTTTATTTCATATACATACACACACACATATATATATATAACCCAAAGGGAGATCAACTGTAAGTAACAAAAGAGCAACTGTACGTTTGAGACGTTCGGCTCAAGTAGAATTAAACAATGGTGAATAAACAATTTCATATGGTGACGTGAATTTTGTTTTCTACGCCTTTATATTTGCAGCGCACATTTTAATTTTTTCTCAGATTAGTTTAATGGAACATATGTTTCCCCTCCCTGGCGATTTAATGCCAGTGAATCATTATTAGTTTGTGAGTTACGATAACACGACAGGGACATCCAATACTTTGAGAGGTCGCATAATAGCAATGATAGAGAAATCAATTCTTATGACAGTGAAGTTGACAGATAGATGTGAAGAGAAGTTTGGTGACTTCTTTAAATTGGAAGAAGATGCATCAAAGATGGGGGATGGAGTCAATATTTTGAAGCCTTTTATGAAAACGTTCTTTGTACAAGACGATGAAGACAAAACATTACCTTTGAATTACAAACGAAGAGAAAATGCTAACGTAGCAAATACAAAACACTAATTCATACAGCTGAAGATTGGAATTCAATGTCTGCTACGTTGTTACATTGTGATCTCTTCCTGAAACCTTCGCTTCCTAAGAAGTTTCTGTCAGTCTTCCGGGCTACTTCGGCTCATCCGACTAACTGCCTCAGACGACCTGACTGACTGCATTTTTCTAGTCGAGCCAATGTAAATATTAATTCGATACTGCTTTGTAACGTAAGCACGCGGGCTAGACATGTCAATTCCATGAACATGCTTCCAACACGTGTCTTTGCAAGAGGTCCCATATCTTCTCTACGGACATTCTTTAACTTCATTCTTTCATTATTTCTTCTTCGACCTAAATTAAGGCAAACCAACTTTCTGTATACTGAATTATTTTATTGCACAAGTTATTCTAATTTGTAATCCTTACTACAATGGATCATTCACTGCATCCCTGGAATCGTATCTAACTAAAAAATGTAATAATTTTAACTTTTAATTACTGTCCGATTCCAGAATTTTTCTTCAGCAATAATTCTGGATCCGAATTAGTTTCTAACTAAACACCAGCGGGTGCAAACTTTAATACACAATAATACCACGTCCTTATGAATAAAAAGGTAACTTTTACTTAGACATTTTATTTGAATATTGTAAAGTTAATCCGCATTCTATAACTTCAATAAATGAAACTGTATGTGTTTACTTTGAAAACCTCATGCATTTATAGTACAATATCGCTATTTTTCTGATTCTGTGTACATAATTCCTAAGGAGTTTCTGTCAGCCTTCCCAACTCATTCGAACTCCTTGCGGCTGACTTACGGATCTCACGAATGAAATCATTCTCTTTACATAATGTAAAGTAAACTATTCTTCCTTTCGGCAGGTGCAAATCTGCTTAAATTGTAATAGATTTATGAATTTTGATGGAAATTAATCTAGACAAAGCATGACGCAATTTGATGTAATGAGCTCAAATGTATAAAAATATCAACTCCCCAAAATTGGCAGCTATGTGAGTTAGATGAAATAGATTCTGACCAAGAAACCAGCAATTATTTTCTCTTAGCCAAGAACATTACTCATTATCAAAGAGCTCAACATACAGTGCTATGTTTAAAAAATATTATGCTGCATAGCGCTTTTGTATATTCTAAATGATTTTTACTTATTTTGATTAGCTGTCCGACTAAGTAAATCAATATTTTTATCCGCCTCATTTAATCATTTAATACTTAATAATTAGATTGTTTTCACATTTAATCGATCAAAAGTAACGGTTAGTTTAATCGGATTATTACTAATTGTAATGAGTAGGCACAATTATAATTTAATCATGTAAGCCAATAAAGCGGATTTCATCAGATTAAGTCCGTCGGACACAAAATGAAGAGAACCACGAACTAATCTAGATCTCTTACGACCAAGTTGCATGTGATTTTCGAAAACTCTTCTCCCTTTCCCTCTACTATTAAATGCTTTTATGTAATCCAGGTAAGCCAATGCACCGTAACTCGCAAAAATATATCTACGGCTTCAGTGTTAGAATACATCGTAAGGAAACAATAACATCCTGGCCATAATTGAAATCAAGTTAGTAAAGGAAAATGAACACCTAATAGGAAAATATAAGAACTAGAAAAATATAGGTAAAAAAGAAAACGTTCCAGAAAATATTTTCTTAAACTTATACGTCTAGAGACGCGTGATTATTTAAATGAATGTGAAGCTCGTTTCAGCATTTTTTTTTTATTTATTGCGGACTATTATCCTCATTTTGTCTTGGGTGTTTCAAGATGCTTCGGCCAACTATTCCTCTCCTGATTGCCTTCCCTAGTTTTTGTCTCACCACGTTTTTTGGCCAAGTAAGCCTCTGGCCGGATTTGAGTAGGATTGAAACCGCTATCTTCAGTAAACTATCACCTAGAACCGTAGAGATTCAACGTGTATCAACTGAGCCATGGACGCCAAAAACGTGGTTAGACGACAATTATGGAAGTCAGTAATTGCAGTGAATACAGCCAGGAGGTTCAGAGTTCCTATCCATCGTGGTTACTACCTGACGAAGGCCAGATGAATAGTTGGCCGACCCGTCGTGAAACAACTAAGAAAAGATAAGGATAATAGTCGGCAAATAAATAAATTAATAAATAATACTCATCTCAATGAATTTCAATTAAAAATATATAATCCTTTCAGTTATAATTAATGCGTCTTTAGTTACTTAAATTCAGCCAGATCAAAATTGTCATGTATATTGTGACAGGAAGTAAATATAATCAACTATGAAAAGGGGAAAGAGGGTGAGGTCTTTTTCAAATGTCTTCACTTAATATCCGAAAAAAAAGAAAAACGCGTAGATATGTCCTTGAAAGTTATTTGCACAATTCCGTTAAGAAATAATTTTACTTTTTTTTTTTTAATTATAATTATGTTTTTATTAAAAAATAAGGATGTAATATTTTACACTTCTTATGATAAATTTTAATATAGGTTAAATATTAAGTGTAATGCAATAGGTTAATCTATATAGTTTAGACCTTGATTCCTTGGAGATCATAGGGCCGCAACCACCCTCCTCCAATGGATACAGTTCTGTCTAATCTTCAAATCAGCCATTTCATTCCGGCAGCCCTCGCCCCAGCCTACAATTTTCTTCAATGTCTGCCTAGGGCGACCCCTTTTACGCTTTAATCTATATAGCATTTCGTTGATGACCTCCCCAGCATTTTTCAAGGGGTGTCTTGTCGACGTGAGAAAGAGTTCTGTTAGATTTGCGCAGCTTTCTGGCAACCCCTAGAATGTAAGCGGAATTTCGATTGGAACATTTGTTTCGTCGGTCATAATCTGGTACAAGTTCTAAGTAAGTTGCAATTGTATCTGCACTGAGCAATGAACTAAAACGCTGTTAAAATAACATACTTGTCATCAGTGTCAATATAATAGTAAAACTCAAAATAAATATACTTATAAAATAAAGAGAAAAATCTTTTACCTACATGACAGATGGAAAGTTGTTAACATATTTTATTAAATATGAGTTTTAATAAAATATGTAGTAAATATGTTATACGAAGTAGGAAATATATCCATCAAACAAACAATAGTTGTTTATTGATATTATTATTATAGGTAGATTTATAACTTTGGATTTTTTTTTGTTTTGAAACATCTTTAAGTAGTTGGGATCAATTGAAACTTTCATTATTAAGACCTGTATTACAAAGAGGGGGTTGCCAAAATGAGTTGTGGTGCGAGGAGAAATACAAACTAAAACAGAATATTCAGACATGTAATAATACAAAGAGGGGGTTGCAAAAATGAGTTGTGGTGTGAGGAGAAATACAAACTGAAATGGAGAGAAGGAGAGTTTTATATAATATTAAAAATCACTTTTAAATTATAAAAAAAACTGTCATGGTTTAATATTATTCATGGTCAATTCATCCTGAAATACACATGTGTATTGTTAGTATATATGATACAGTTAAATCCCTTTTTGCGTAGCTTATTACAAGCGACATTATTTTAAAATAATATCATATAGTAACCAAATATGATAGATGTTACGAAAAAGTTGTGGTTCTTTCTACTAACACTGAAAATAATGTTTTGGCATTAATTGGATTATATGGGCTATTGTTTTTTTTTTCTTAATGTTCTTTAACAACGTGTCGAGCGACGTAAAATCCAACGGCCCTTAGGTGTATTCACACTGGATGTTATTGGTGAATGAGCTTTTTTTCTACCCCAACGAACGTAGACGCAAGAAATTCAAAAAGCAACTGGAACAAATTCTATTTATTGTTTTTGTTTTCAATAGATTTGCCCCACTCTGTCTGTTTTATAGGACGTTTTTGATATTTTTGAGTTGATAATTTTTTTTCTGTATTATTTGGATTGTTCGGGTTACTGTTGTCGTCTTTTTTTTTGATTGTGAGAAAAAACAACCACTAAGATTACAATATTACAAACAATTCCAATAATCCAACAAAATAAATGACAATCCTCATCTGAAAAATACACAAACATCATGAAACTGAAAAATTTACAAAATGTTTGTCCCATATATCTCATGGATTTAAAAAAAATGATATTTTCTTATAGTGCTATAATTTTCATTAGCGCTATCAGGCTATCTCGATTTTAACTATATCAAACCTTAGACACTATACTTTAGTAGATACGCCACACAACTTTAAACAAATATGTATATTATCACGTCAATAATGATTAGTGCGTGTCCAGGTAGATATATTTGATTTCGGATATATAAATCAAAAATTACATTGAAAAGATTGATTTTAGTAAGACAACGCCAACTACTATTTGGTAATTAATGTTAGATTTACATAATCTGTTTCATGCAAATGGCTCTAGAAAGTGTAAAGTACATTAATAAAAGCAGCTAAACTAACTTTAATCACTACCAGAAGAGGAAAGGTGTCTACCGGCCTTACTCTTCCAATAACTAATGCTTCAGCAGGAAAAACACTGTAGACAGGAAATTAGTTCAAGGAGATAAGACTTTTTGCAAAGTAATTCGAAAAGGAAACTATTTCAAGTAGGTAGAAAAAGAACCATTAAATCAACAGGCGAAGAAGCCAAACAAGGTGGAACAAGGAAATAGAAACTGCTGATAAATATTAATAATAGCTGATAAACATTGTTATATATGCTTGTAAAAAACATTTCATATTTATGAATTGGTGTAGAAACATAACGTCGCCGAGAGAATTATTGCAAAAAGAAATCTGGGAGCTATTCAAATTACAGACACGTTTCTGTAACTTTAAAAAACACAGATTCGACATGATTTCAGATAATAAAAAGACAAGATGGTAGAGTAGATTATGAGAGTAAGAGAAATAGACTCAACAAGCCATAATTAGAACTTGATTTCCGATGAGCACCAAAGGACAACGAATCTAATATATGCCCTTAAAAGATAATGCCTATGTAAGTGCAAAGTCATCAATGATAATCTTCGGGAAAAAGGAGGCATGCAAACCACTATTTATCAAGAAATATTCGTCGATGTTTTCTGACGAAAAAAAAAATCCTGATAAAAAGTGTATTCTAAAAATCACTGTAAGCATCATAAACAATTTGTAACAATTGTAAACAATTTGTAAGATTTAAAAACGTGTATAAAACGTCTTAAATATTTGTGCAGAGCTTATAATAACTAGGTGTCGGTAAATAATTCCATATTCATACGCTTTATGTGAATTGGGTACTAGTATTTGAGTCCAGGTGTTATAAAACGTCTTACGTATTCGTGCGCGTGCGATGTTTCCGTACAGTCTCGAAAAACAAAGGATACTCTCTGTAGGAGCAATTGCGCGTGTAATTGTCAGGCAAGAGTGTCGCAATCCCAATCACACCTCTCCTGAATCGGCATTGTCGTGTGGAAATATACAGGACGACTGGAGATAAACGGAGAGTATATACCTCACCTGGAAGTCTCAAATTGTCTCCCATTTAGTACTGGCCAGGTGTAACGTTGCTTAACGTCAGTGATTCATCGGGAACCGGCGTGTCAACGTGATTATGGCGTATTTGTGCACAGCTTATAAAATAGTTTCATATTCATACGCTGTATATGAATTGTGTTCCAGTCTTTGAATACAGGTTTTATAAAGCGTAAACTATGCTTTATAGGTTGTCCTCTCTAAAACTCGTTTCTCACAAAAAAAAATGTTTGCATTCATTTTGCAATAAACTATATTTAACAGAATCTCTGGTCCCCCCCTCGCCAATCTTTCACGAAAAACACCCGTCTAGCTGAATCCACTGTGAAAAATTTCCCCCACTCTTTATCTGTGCCTAAATCAAAACGTGGATTCCATGAACAACGCTTCTTTCTTAGAACTACACGCCTGTGGAACTCTGTTCCGTCTGCCTGTTTCCCACCTGACTACAACTTGGATGCTTTTAAGTCCAACGTTAACAAATTCCTAATGAACCGCCCCATTAAGTAATCACGTCATCAAATCTCCACACTAACGTAATGCACTTGAAATATCCCTGAGTGGCTTCCGGGCCTTGATAAGTGGTGATCACTGTAAAAAAATAAGTTTCTTCAAAAAGCAATACATAGCGATTCTAGTTTAAATCAATTAATAGTAATAACTTATTTTCAAAATAACCGATGACTTAAATTAGTAATTATTTAAGAAAAGTGGTTGCTAAGTTCCATTATGTACACGTATTTACATTTATTGATACTGCATGAAATATTCCGTAACATTCTGTTCTAAGTGTCAAACTGTTGGAGGTTGAGGTTTATATAATAAGTATAGGCGATAGAAGATATATTTGCAAATATCCTAAAACGTTTACCAGGCCATAACTGACGAAATCCGAGCAGGATACATTACTTAATTTAATAAGATCCCGATGCACATTCTGTGCGTATTTCAGAATTAGACAATATTTTCCGCGTTCCACAAAATACCCCGAGGAAAGTCGGGGGTTACATCAGCCGACTCTTTATACGAATTAAACTCACGATTACAAAGGTAGTTGTAATTTTGCTATATAATACGAAATAGTTTTCTTGCAAAGGCCGTTCCCAGAATAAAGTTAACAATTGTGTTTATTACTTTATAAAGATTTCACGTAACCGTCACTTTCCAATTCAACGTGGATTAGGGATATTTGTCTATTAAGCTATATGATACGGCTCAAAATACACGCAATGTTTCCATCCTTTAACGCGCTTACGTCCATTAAACTAATTTAGAGATATCAAATTAATTGTCTTGTTATCGTGACTGATAGTTAAATGACCATTTACGAATTGGGCTCTTATTTCCACTATTCATTTATATTCTGTGTTTTAAAACAAGCACACCTATGAAGATTTTTTTTATTATTTAACCATTTTGAATAATTCCGGCTCACTACAACTTCTTAACATCTTGTTTTTTTTTTTGCATAGGCATCACGACTTATCAAGTCCAAGAGGTCACTAGAGGATTAGGTTAAAAAGTGCACAGTAGATAGCAGGACATTATAGTCATCTCTAGTAATGGAAATTCCGTAAATTTGTTAACTTAAGAGGAACGGTTCCACAGAAACTTGGTTACGTTCCACTTGAAGAAATCCATATTGTAGTCAGCTGGAAAGCAGATAAAGCGGAAGACAATTTCAGAGGTGCGTTAGGGTTAGGGTTAGTTCCCAGAAAGAACCTTGGTTCATGGAATTTACGTCTACGGTTTAGGCACAAATTAAGACTGTTGCGAATTATTGATAGTGTTTTCTGCTTGATGAGTATTTCTTGTACAAGTTTGGCGAGGAGGGACCATAGATTGAAGCTCAGTCGGGCACTTGCCATGAAAATAACGATAAAGCAGAGACAAACTGGCAACAGCTCGTCTGTGAGAAAGAGGTTGCAGGGAAGAGGAAAGGACATCCCTACGAAGCTACGAAGTCTATTTTGATCTCTATCAAGGGAGGATAAGCTTTGTGAACAGCTCCTGTCCAGATGTGGCAACAGTACTTCATCCTTCGTCGTGCATGGCTCTTATAGACGGAATTGTAGTAGCAGTGAAATCCACTGAACCGATAGAAGGATCCCACCATTTTTCGAGGGTGGGTGGCTATAGATTTAATGTATTTGTTCAATTTAAGATCAGAAGTAAAGGTAAAGACCAGAAGCTTGTAAAAATAGGAGGCCTACCCAAGACGAGAACCATTCATTTCAATTGATGCCAGATTGGGATCATAGCGTTTATAATGTAAAGATAAAAAAAAATTGGTTTTATATGCATTAAAAGTAACAAGCTTGCTCCTAAAACAATTATCAAACAAGCAAACCAAACTGTTAGACGTTGTCTTATATGGATACATGATTATGTTTGTGTAAGTTAAAAATAATAAATTAACACGTTTATACCAAAGATTACGAAACACAAACGATTATCATTTTAAAACTATATAAATTTAAGTCCTACAAAGTTATAAGCAGTTAAGTAACATATGCAGTATTTAAAATACAACCCTGCATTTAAAATCCAGTTTTTCGGGATTCTCGATCGGCAACACCCGGCAAACGACGCAAACATCCGGATTACACAGAGCGATAGAAGTTAATATAAAAACGGGGGGAAAAAAGAAAAACTATCTGCCCTGCGACTTTCAGGAATTTTTCTGTTGTATTTTGTTTTAATTGTCAACAGTTTTTTTTTTTGTATATTTGTTTATTATTGAGAAGGGTTTTTTTTTCTTTAAGTTATTTTAATAGTTTCTGTTATAAAGAAGAAATAGCATATTTGGGAGAATGTATAGTTTTTAGGGGATACTTTTTTTAAAGAAAGTATATTTTTAGTATGTGTAAAAATTGTTAAACGTTATTATCTAACAAGCTTTCCATCAAAGTAAACGCCTACAAATGTTTATGTAAAACGTATTCCAATTAAACTATGCATTGGAATCGGATATATAAAAAGTGGAAATATTTATAAAAACATATGCACATTTAAAAGAATTTACAAATCCTTTTCCCCCATGTTAAAACTAAAGCAGGTTCATATATTTTACTTAGTTTACGAATTGTCACTTACCTCAGTACAATTGCAGAGTAAGACAAGTTCTGTTTTAATGTGGTCGTAGCAAGGTCTTATATGAGGAGCTGGATTAGATCAAAAACTAAACCTTACGTCAATCTCCAAGGATATCTTTAAGATGAAATATTGAAGCGTAATATCAAAACAGATACTCATCTACTCGAAGATGGTTCCTTACTATGCTGCTTTATATTAGAACGTTTTTGTTCTAATGAAAAAACAGACATCGTTTATAAAAGGCATACTCATTCAATTTGCTAAAGGTTTCAACAATCGTTTGTTTAATGTCGATTATACGTCATTATTTACACGCGATTTCTGAAGTGTCTCCCATACTATATTTGTACGCACAGATATTAATACTCAGTAAGGTTCGAAAGTAACGTCTTATCTGCCGCACGTAGGCTGACTATATATAAGCCGCTGCGCCCCCAATATATAAGCTTTTACTTATTTAGAATCAGTAAATATTACTATTACATTCTATAAAATCAGCACAGTTAGAAAGTATTGCAAAACTGAACACAATTTCTAATTAACCGTAGAATTTCCAACGGCCACTATAATTTGTATCAGTCGAAATCTTCGTATCCTTTTCCGGGGAATTTAATCAGTAAAGCCAATTACGGTGTCATTTAGATGTACTCAGTTGTGTTAAATTTTTCTATCAACGATTTTGATGATACAGAATTGTGTCTCTCCAGAAACCAATCACTAAAATTTGAAAACAGCCTAAGTAATATGATCAGTCTAGTTCGATAATAGCTAGATAATGTCAGATGCGTTGATTGAAATTTATGATGGAAGTGACAATATTAGGATTAAGACAATCAGGCAAGAAATTCCTACTTCAGAACTAATAAATAAAACCTGGCATCTATAGAAATATTTTCGAATCATTTGTTTTGTTGTAATACAATGGCAGATTTTGGAAGTTGGGCGAAAAAGAAAAAAACAGCAAGATTAAAATGGCGATTCAAAATACACAAAGTAGGTATATGTTTTTTTTTACAAAAGAATCACTATTAATCAAGGCCCAGAGTCCACTCGAGAATTTAAGACGAGGATATTGCAGCTAGAAAGCAGGCAAACGCAAGAGAGTTCCACTAGTGCGCAGTTCTAAGAAAGAAGCTTTGTTTATGGAATCAACGTTTGGGTTTAGGTACAGATAAAAAATTGGGGAAATTATTGATAGGTTAGCTAAATATGAATATAAATACACACAGGAGAATATTATTAAATAGAAAATTAATATTTGTTTCGTTTTGACAGCCTTATTATCTGGTGGTTTTATCTTATTCTTTAGATGGCTGAGGTATTTAGCAGAACGAGAAACACTGTGTGCTTATTCGGGAACTATTGTTTATGGCTTTTAAATTGTATTTAGTTTGCTTTTTTAAGAAAAATAGTTTGATCTCTTGTCCAGAGTGATTTCTATAGAATTGCATTTTTGAAATTAACGCTGTATATGCAAAGGTTTTAGAGATTTTATTTGCGTAATTATTTAAATCACGTGGTATATTACCTGTTTAAAGTAGCGCGCCCAATTTATTTAAGAATTGTTCAAATTTTAAAAAAACCTAATTTTATGAATGCAGAATATAACATAATATGCTATTAAGTTATAATCGGATAGTCAGTTTTTTGGAGGGCCTAGAATCTGTATTGTTCTAAATAATCCCTTACAGCATTTACGAGAAATTAATGCATGTGTTTACATTTAATGTAAACTTGTTAGTTTGAATTGACAATACAACGCATGATCGTAACGAACCCCACGTTGCACATATAACTCTCGCAAATAAATAACAGAAGATACATTTGACATGAGTTTGTTTTTTCTATTGACAGAAAAGTTATATTGCCGGTCGTTTCCACACTAAGCCGTTGACATTCTCAAAAGCTAGAGAAGACGAGGCATTCTTAGTTTACCTCTCATACAAACAGTTTCTTAACTGCGACTGTTATGTGTAGCATACGTTCCACAGCCCATGCTGCCCAACAATCTTTCAAATGTTCCATATATATTGTTAAAAAATCCGCGTTTTCTCTTTTCACCGCTGCCCTCGATCCCGATGTCTATATAGCTCAAAAATTTCTTACATCATCGTAATAAATATACACATACATGACATCAAATTACCCCATTATCACCGGAAAATAAGATGCTATTCCAGGATCTACTATCAGACAGAGTTTACGTTGAAAATGGCTTGATAACATAACTGCTATGAGAAAATAAGTGAATAAATCTAATATGAGAATGTGTCAAATCCGGGAATAAAGCGCTCGCAGTATAGATCTCGATTAGCACGGATTAATAGATATATTAACTCCATAAAGTAAGACCTTAATATATCAAAGCCAGTGAAACACAGATGTATTAATATGAGGACTAACATAACCAAATATAGGTACCTTACCCGGAATGAAAATATGCACCAAAAAGGCTCTTGAAGATATGAAGAGCAATGTTTATATTAGAAAAAAATGTCTCATAATGTAGGCATTTCAAGCTGCCAATTTTATCACAGTGGGTTACTGTTTAAAAATATGTTTATATTTATGAGAAGAAATATAAAACCTGAACGGAAATTGTTTGAAAAACGAAGTCTTAAATCTGCTTTTATATCTTGGAAAATTTTATATTAATTTTAAAACGTGCATATCGTTTTTGGTTTTCTTAACTTTCAAATATTAATATTATCTATTCATCTAGTTTTATACAAAATGCACCTAGTCTATCTCTGGTTTCATTCCATATAATATGGGGAAACGTTTGCCCCGCTTTTAAAATACACATGAAGGATTATATGTATGCAGTAGTGTTATTTCGTAGGATATATTATCGGAACGCTTCCGATAAGTATCGAAATCGAAAAATAACATTAAATTGGAAGCCACATTTCGGGTTTCTCATACGGTGTGTATGTCTTCAGAATAAACACCTTCGGCCATCCTAACATACCAAATGCATTTAAGATGTTTTATCACCGTATATGTAGCAAGACCATGCCTATAAATCCAAATGTAGACTCAATTATAAAATAGGTGACCTTCGAAATGAAGGTCACTGTTTAGAACACAGAAACATCGTACTTATGTTTTGCATTTAGAAATTTACTGGCAGTGGCATCTAATTCTCCAAACTCAATAGAGGGTCTACTGTGCAATGTAGACTGCAATGTATAGTGGACAACGTCAATCTGGAATGGCATATTACGATTCTACTCAGTAGCTCGCAAAGGGTCACCGACTAGAGCAAGCGATCAATTGGATTGAAATAACGGGAATTCTTACATAGTTCGCTGAAAACAAACGTAAAAAACAGTGGAAAAAATATTGTTATTCAATTCGTGAAAGGAAACTAAAATCAACATTAAACTTTCAAATTATTACCGAATTTAAAAAGCTATATTTTTCATAGTCCCTTCTAAGTTAAATTCATTTATTACGATATTTAGTTCCTTAACTTGTTCAATAATTTGCTAGAATAATTATGTTAGTTTAATTATTTTCATTTTGTAATGACGGATGATAGTTTTAAAGATAAACATAAAATGTAAATTGAAAATGGTCGTTTAGGATGAAAAAAAAGAAAGAAAATCCGATGACATATGCCCGCTGCATCAAACACAGTGAAAATGTACATCAACATGGTAAACAAATAAAATGTTTTTTTTTTACATTCTTTTAAGTTCTTTTTAGTTTCAACAACAAAAAAAAATAAATTTCATTTTTCTCATTTTATTTAAGCTCATTTTAACACGTGTTATCAGAAAATAAATATAAAATATAAAAAAATATAAAATTTATTTTTCAGAAATATTTCAGTAATATATGGTTATAATTCTAAAAAAACAGATTCAATCCATTGTAAAAAGGCATTATGTAAAATATAATCACGCATTATATATTTCTGTAAAATAAGGAATGTAGGCAGGTTACTTATTTAATCTAATGAAACAGGGATCCCCGATTTGTAAACGGAAACTTTTTTATATCAACTTTGTGAGAAAAAAAAAATAAGTAAAAGATTGCTTACGTGGTGGCGCCGGCCTCGAGGGCGGAATTCTTATCTGAGTGGTTGAGAGGACGAGTCTTTTGTAGACTTGGAAGAGTAGTGGGAGGGAGAATTCTTCTGTTATAGAAGAATTGTGTCTCTGATTAGTACCAGCAGTGTTAATGGTGAACGGTTCGCACAACTTAGTTACTCGCTGCTCGCCGTACTACAATATTTGTTACTCGACCTAGTAGGGGGGCGCATAGGACATCTTTTGCAACCCCTCGGAGCTTATATATATATATATATATATATATATTATATTATATATATATATATATATATATATATATATATATATACACATGCATACATACACACACACACACAAAGGGTGACCCAAAAAACACAAAAGCTAAATGGAGGCTATCCAGAACATTTTGTAGAACGGAGAAAACAGGCAAATACCGTAATGTTTTGAGGTTATGAATTTAATATAATTAACTAATTATGACCAAAGTTCTATTTCATTCGGACAAGACATGAGAAACAGGGCCTAGTTTGAGTTGAGGCCAGTTTTTTGGGGTAATCTTGTACATATATATTTATCGTTTTTGCGTTCAATACATTTTTACTGATATATGCATATTTAGAAAATGATTATATACACAATTAAATGCATTTAGTATATTTCAACAACAAATGTTATATTAACAAAGTTTTTCTTGAAGACCTACCACAGGGTAGTCGCAATGGGTATTTTCTTTTATTTACGTTTATTTCATCAGAAAATTGTCTCTTTTACGTTCTTTTATTAATTTTTTTCTTAAACAATTGATGTCTTTGCCAATAAAATAACCTGCAACGTTTAGCAATCTTGTCTTTATTATTGGAACAGCCGCATTATAAGACATCAAATCTTTAGGGGGTTAATCGATCTGTCATGCGATGAATTATTAAATCCGATAGTTATTGAAACAGTTTTAAATTACATTTTTCTTCAGCTGACATTTTCTCATGAGATCTTTTATCGCAGTAACACCTTTAAGTTTTATATGACAATTGCCAATTTGTTGGTTGCGTTACGGCATATCAAGACCTTTGGGTGTAATATCAAGCATAATATCGTAATTTTTGAACAAAAAAAACTTTTACCAGTTGTTTTTTATGCAACGAATACTCTTGTTATTGGTGTGTTCATTTAAGTTGCGTTTTCGAAGATACTTTGCTTTGTTTTGGACTTTTCAGAGATTAATAAATTTTTGCAAACGATTAGGTAGAATAACAACGGCGACATGGGATGAACTTGTGGGTAGGAAGCTTATATCTTCATACAACCTGATCTTTTAACACCAAAGGAGATAATAAAATTTCCGCAAATCATTTATTCTTTTAAAACGATTTGATCTTGG
>NC_136501.1:97143857-97146357 GCF_053919585.1 Euprymna scolopes | reverse complement strand
ATAAATAAATATATATATATAAATATATATATATAAATAAATATATATAAATAAATATATATAAATAAATATATATATATATAAATATATATAATATATAATATATATACATATAAATATATATACATATAAATATATATACATATAAATATATATACATATATGTATATATAAATATATATGTATATATAAATATATATATATATAAATATATATGTATATATATATATATATGTATATATATGTATATATGTATATATAAATATATACTGATAAATATATATATATGTATAAATATATACTGATAAATATATATATATATTAATATATATATATATATATATATATATATATATATATATATATATATATATATATATATATATATATATAAATATACTAGCTGTACCCTGCCACGTGTTGCAGTGGCTCAATTTGGTGTAATGGAAAAATTTAATAAAAGAAAAAAGCATGTTTCTTATATTAGTACAGCAATCCACTACAAAAAGTGAAAAAGAAGGCGAAACTGAAAAAATTGTACTCTTGCAGAATTTGATCTGGATCCTCGAGAGTTTCTATCAATCATTCATGTTTTGGACTTGACCAACGATCAGTGGATGAAGCCGAACGTAGCAAAAATGCTGAAACGCTTAATGCTTTTTTTTTTGTTGTTTTAAAAAATATGATATAGTAATTAATATTTGGTTGATGGTGGGGGGAGGGGGTTTCTATATACAGATTCTTAAAAGTCGTCCAAAAACAAATAAATGAAAGCAAAGGTAAGGTAATTTACGTTTCTACCTAATTAGATAATTGTTTAATGTTTTTATATAATGTAAAATGTTTAATTGGCTCAAAAAACAGAAATGGTCGCGAATTCTGTTGAATACGTTAAGTTTGGGAAAGTAAGTTGAAAACTAAAAACTATACAAAACAGTGTCTGAAACTCAAAGAACATATGTTACCATGACATAGGCTGGCATAATCGGTAGGCTTCTGACAGTATTTTGTATAGTTTTTTTTAGTTTTAACTCACTTTCTCTAATTTAAAGTAATCAACAGTGTCCATCACCATTTGTAGCTTTCAAATACACCAATAAACACTGTTTTTGGAGCCGACTAAACGTTACATTAAATGAAAAGGTTTATATTACTAAACACAGATACAAAGAAGTTGTCAAAAAATAAAGATATAACAAATGTTATCAAAGGCAAGAAAAGTAAGTGTTCTACCTAACTGGATAAGATTTTAGTGTTTTTATGTAATGTATAATCGGTTCAAAAACATTCAATGTTTATCGGTATATCTGAAAAATGCAAATGGTTGCAGACTGTATCGAACACGTTAAGTTTAGGGACATTTTGGGAAAATGAGTTTAAACTAAAAAACTATACAAAATATTGTTAGGAACTCACTCAATATATGTTACCATTATGTAGGCTGGCATATAATCGGTGGGTTTAAACTTTTGCTCGATACAGGTCACGACTTTTTAAAATCCCTTTTAGTGATTACCAGGTTTGAGGATATTTGTACAACTAAACGGCAAATCTGCTCAAAAAAAAATCCGGTATTATCTTACTTTAAGGCCTGTTTCACGTTCATATATAACGAAATATTTTATTGTAGATTTCGGTGTGCTAAAAACGAATCTGCAAACCGTTTAAGTAGCAAAAAAAAAAGTTTTCATGACATTCATGAAATTACTTTTCGAAAAGTGGGTGATCACTTTTCAATGTAAATTTAACTTAGAATGAGCACCCACTTTCTGGCCACCTGAGAGAGGGGCATTTTTCTGTTTCTTGGCTAAAAAGTTTTTTGTTTGATTTCTTTTGCATGGTAATAACCCCTGCACTCTGGGACTATTTTCCATTTAACAGCCGTAGCCTTCGTTTACGCTATGCGTAAGCATAAACGAAAGCTGTTGAGCCAATAAAGATGGCAAAAAATCCCCCCTCTCTCAGGTGGGTAGAAAGTGGGTGCTCATTTTAAGTTAAATTTACATGGAAAAGTCATTGCCACTTTTTCGAAAAAGTAATTTCTTCATATCATAAAAACTATTTGTTTGCGACGGAAACGGTTTTGCAGAATCGTTTTTAGTACACCAAAATCTACAAAAAAAATTTTGTTATTTACGAACGTGAGACGCACAGCCCTTAATGGAAAATTATATGAAAAATCCGGGGGAAAATAGTTTTCAATAAAAACAGCAAATGAATTCGAGAGAAAAAAATGGATGCTATTTTTTTTTCCTTTCTGTGTGTTTCTTGGCTAAAAAGTCTTTTTGTTTTATTTCTTTTGCATGGTATTAACCCCTGAACTCTGGGACTATTTTCCATTTCACAGACGTAGCCTTTGTTTATGCTATGCGTGAGCATAAACGAAAACTGTTAAATATGCATTCGCGTACCAAACTGCCTTGTCAAAAAAACCTTTAAGCCAATAAACACGAAAATAAATGCCCCTTCCTCAGGAGGCCAGAAAGTGGGTGCTCATTTT
>NC_136501.1:97117308-97129808 GCF_053919585.1 Euprymna scolopes | reverse complement strand
AGGAAGATGATAAAGCATGCGAGGAGGAGGTGAAGTTGAGAAAAGAGATAAAGATGAGGATAGGTTATAAAAGGATAGGGATGATTAGGATGAATAAAAAAGAGGGATTAAAAAGAGATGGAGATGAAAAAGTGATGAAATGAGAAAGAAATCACCAGGGATTGAAAAGGTCATATCAAAGTCGTCATAGAAGCAAATATAAAATGATTGTAGAAATCTCACT
Organism: Euprymna scolopes; assembly: GCF_053919585.1. Taxonomy (NCBI): domain Eukaryota; kingdom Metazoa; phylum Mollusca; class Cephalopoda; order Sepiida; family Sepiolidae; genus Euprymna; species Euprymna scolopes. Next base: position 97,129,585 of record NC_136501.1, on the reverse strand, counting down.
CTTTTAAACAGGGACACAGAAGTTTTAAAAATCTCCATATCTCTTACACCTGCCGAAAGAGCAATCAGCACAGCGTAGGCAATACCATCGCGTTTTAAATGGCATATGTTAATAGCCAAAGAGAATAGAACAGATGAATATTTGCTTTCTTCTCACGGCAGAAAGGTATGATATAAAACCTGGATGTGTTGGGAGTAAAAATGTCAGACTCATAAATGTATGACGTAATCTTATCTATTAAAATTATCCTATAGGATTTTCTGGTCGAAGCGATTCGAACATTTCTCAGTAAATAAACTTCCCCACAATGACAGGAGCCAAGATATGAAAAAGTTGATTTCCCCGAGTTAAAACCTTTTACTTCATCCCGACGTACTACAATCCAATAAAATTGAACAGTTTCTGCCGGAATAACGATTACGATAAACAGATACTTCACTTGAATCTTCAAACCAAACAAGAGAAATGTAGAAGTAACGTATGCACTTCAAACTATACTTAATCTGTTACGATTATAGAAAATTGTCTGAAATGATTACAGAAAAGGTTAAGTATGTAAAAATCTAGGGAGATTTGTAGTGATAAATAACTAGTTACATGTGCAAATTGTGCTTGTAATAATTATTCAAATCTACTGACAAATTTATAAAAAAATAACCTACAAATAAAAGGGGGATGCGTGTAATAACCATGTTCTAGTTCCAATAATCGCTTAGGCAATGCGGGTAATATTACTAATAATGTGACAACAGCAAACGTGATGGCAACAGCAACCGTGACGACAACAACCGTGACGATAGCCATCATAATATAAATAGTACCTATAATAATAATAATAATAATAATAATAATAACAATAATAATAATAATAATAATAATAATAATAATCCAAAATAATAATAAAGTTAAATATCTACAGGAAGCAGGAAATCTGTTAAAGTTTTAAACAATTTTCAAATGTTATCGAAAGAAGTAAAGGGCACTGCACATCTGTATTTGAACTCCTAGTGAGAAAATAATAAACATAACCATAACACACATGAGCATATTAGCTAACGTATGATTAAGGACGATGACCGTAACATATCTGCGTTGCACTGGACATACATATCTACCATGATGTCTGCCATTTGTCTAACATATTTGATGTAATGTTCTGTAGTAATTTACGTGAAAACCTTATGTACACATCCACATAGGAATCTTCTAAGTTGGAACTTTAATAATATATGCAAGTAATGCACTATTTCGTGTTATACACGCTACATCCCAGACATATAGAAGTAAGACATTCGACAAAACAAACACGAAAGTTAGAAGCATTTTAATTTCATTGCAGCGTTCGCTTCTCATGTAATTACTGTAAGATATCGGAAATTAAATTCACAAAGTGTTTTTGGCAAAACCTTGCAGATATTAACCTCTTTAAATCTTTGACCTTTAAACTATACACTTTTATCGGCTATTGAATTTGTTCAACTGACAAAGTACATTGGCACCGATTTTAATTAGATGACAAGAACCACATTGAAATAGTGCTAACGTGCCAGTAATATGACCATATTTTTATAATTTTCACATTTCCCTTCGACATGTATATATCGATTCATGTTTGGTTGTATCATCTTTAGGATGATTAATAATTTGTATTACAGTCAGAGGCTGAGAAACGAATGCAGTAAAAAAGGATATTTTAATACCTTCCCAATATACGATTTTTTTTTAAAAATGCAGCGTCTCCAAATAAATAATGAAGCACTCCTTAAAATGAATACGAGGCTCCTTCAGTAAGTAAACAGACTATATCGTACTAGCATTTTAAATTGTTGTAGAATGTTTAAAATTAAGTATATCAGTTCTATATATATATATCATTCCTTATTGGAATATATATATATATATATATATATATATATATATATATATATATATATATATCTCATTTCTGCTTATGAGATGGCTGACCAATTTTTATCATTTACATTACAATTGCACAGCCACAGCAGGAATTGGAATACACCTTACTAAAGCCTGATTATCACAGCTGTAAAATGTCTTAAAACGCAATATATATGTAAGTAGACTTTAGATATATGATATGTAATACAATCATTTTTACACTGGGAACATACAACATATACGAATGTAATATTTCAGATTGCTGTCGGACAATCTTGCATAAATTAGTATTAGTTTCTGAGAGGCATAAGAGATTCGTAGAAGGAAATAATTTTATTAGAGACGATGAGGTATTTTTTTTACATAGGCATCACCACATTATCAAGGCCAAGAGGCCACTCAAGGATAATGGTTAAAGAGTGTACAGTAGAAATTGGACAATATAGTAATCAGTAATGAAAATTTGGTAACTTTGATAACTTATATGGAACGGCTCATCAAGAACTTGGTTACGTTAGACTTGAAGACAACCATATTGTAGTCAGCCGGAAAGCAGGAAAACGGAAGACAATTCCACAGGCGTGCAGTTCTAAGAACGAAGCTTTGTTCATGGAATCTACGTTTAGGTTTAGGCACAGATAAAGAGTGGGGGGGGGAATTATTGATAGTGTTTACAGCTAGACGAGTGTTTCTTGTGAAAGTTTGGCGAGGGGGGCATGGATTGAAGCTCAGTCGAACACGTTCCATGAAAATAACGATACATCAGAGACAAACTCGCAATATCTCTTCTGTGAGATAGAGGTTGCAAGAAAGAGAAAAGGGCATCTCCTACGAGGCTATAAAGTCTATTTTGAACTCTATCAAGGCAGGCCAAGTCATTTCTAGCAACTCCTGCCCAGATGTGGCAACAGTATTCCATCCTTGGACGTACCTGGCTCTTATATAGATAGAGAATAGCATCATGCGATGTCAGAATACTAGAATTGTTTTCAAAATAAAGAATTTAATAGATTTGTACTGTCATGTGTCTATAGTACCAATAAGCACGCAGTTTAATATCAGCGTTAGAACTGTAAAAATATATTTGCGAGGAATTATAGATCAGAGATTTCTGAGAATTGTATCCAAATAATGCTCGCAAAAGAACAGAGAGAATGACGTTGAAACCACCAAACTTCTCACCTGTGACTTGTGTCTATTCCGTCAGGGGGGAAGCTTTAAAGGCTGTCATTACAAGACAAGTGAGATCAAATAGGGTTTAACGACAGTCATTTTAACGCACACACAGGACTTCTTTGAGTCCTTCCAGAGGCTGCTGGGATTGTATGTGTACAATCAATCAAACTGCACATACGAAAATAAATCTAGAAACTTAAAGTAAACTCGAAAATGCAAAGGGAACAGCGAAACTAAGATACAAAACGCAAAGCAAGTAAAAAAAAGGTTGTGCGCATATATATAAGTTTACCTCAGGTGAGGCTACTCTGTCTCAGGCTTTTCTTCACACCCCCTTGCCTCCTAATATATAGATGTCGTATAACTAGGATAAGGTACGTGTTTCAGCAAGTGTAACAACCGACAATCATGCACGTCTCATGTTACACTGTCTATAAAATGCGAAGCGATGCGTACGCAAATAACCAAGTAATGCAGAATACAATAGACAGATCACATATGAGAACTTTTCACAGTTATAATTTAAAAGAGGCTTACTATAGACATAACGCATCTCTACACTTTGGACGTAAAATATTGTAAAATTGGGCCAAAACATTAATTCCCCCACCCTCAACTAGACACTTTTCTACAGGAAGATGTCGTTTCTTTGCAGACATGTTCGAAGGTCATAGCCTTTTTTCGATTTTCTAGACTTCTTTTAAAACATGCGCCACATCCGGTTTGGCGATGCGCGAAAGCTAACGCGTCACATTTTTCTCACTTTTCCACCTTCGTGGTATTGGTTCGAGCATGCCTGCATCCTACTCTATTTATTTTCCTTTTTTTTTGTTTGTTTGCTCAACCAGAACCCATACACACGTTTCCACTTCTTTCCCGCATTCGCATCACGGGTCCTAGCTTGCCTTCCTACTACAACTTTTATTTTCTGCTCAAGACACACCTACAAGCACCCGGGAAAGTCATGGCACATGGGCTTGTATTAGAATAGAATGAAATGTTTTTATTTGTTCTAACTAATAACCTTTAGAAACTTTATCCGATGTGCCTATTATACGGAAGACAAAATATGTCTGGACAAATATCGTGCTGCACATGTTCAAGCGCGTACGGGAAATAAACTGGATCGGGGTACATACTGGATTATCAATTCCTTATGTGTCGTTTTTTAATCAAAATATATGTAAATACAATTAAGCATACAGAAGTTACATAATATTTTGATCACTGTCCTATGTTGTTCTGTCCGCAGGAAATTTATTGCTAATTTAGCGTCAGTCTTTTAAAACTGAAGAGATCGTGTGGATTAAAGCTAAACGTTTATGTATCTAATTTAATTGCTGTTAATATATAACAATTAGACCCAACCACAACATTTGCTCATAAGCCTTAATAATCCTAGAGTGGATTAAATGCTGAATATTCAGTGTAGCTTAATCGCCTTATATATATATATATATATATATATATATATATATATATATATATATATATATATATATTACTAACTAGCTCTACCTACGTATTAAGCACTTTTGAAGTAGATACTTCAAGTTTACGTATAAATTTATACTGTCGTATATTAATTTATGTGAGTAAATGAAGTAATTATACTTAGCTCGTGAAACAGTTGAGCACCCTCCAAAGAATTTATTTCACAACATTAAAAATAGATATATAAATTAATTTGGAAACATCGCTAAAAAACATCCCCCACCTTGCAAACAGACATATTATAAAATTAATTTAAAAAAAACAGATGAACTAATACGCTTAATGCGATGGCGAGCAAATTTCCTCCTTAAAAATGAAAACGTAAACAAAAAGAACCCTATGGCTTTAAAACCCTAAAATAATGCGAAAACAGTAGACCTTTTGATAAACTTTGAAAATTACCTTTTAAACGTAATTAAAAAAAATGAACCACAATCAACCTAATAATTTCTAACGGAAACTATAAAATCGTAAGAGACAAACAAATAATAAAATCTGTGTAAAAGCTGATAAAACTAGAAGTTTTATGAAATAGGTAAGCAAGAATATAACAAACTATTCACAGAAAACATTACAAAAAACATTACAAAAATCTAGATACAAACGAATGCGACTACATAGTTATAATAAGTACTGAAAGTAAACAAATTACCGATAAATTAAAAATTAGCAGTAAATTTGGCAAATTGAACCCTAGAGAGGCATACGGTCTGCTTAAAGACCACAAATGGGGCTTCAATAATAATCCCAGTACCCGCTTGATAAACCCAACTAAACCATAAATAGGTAGAATTAGCACTAGAGTAAACAAACAAATCGAACAAGACCAAGAATAAAACCATTAGGCAAATACTGCCAAAGAAATTACCTGGTGTAAAAATATAGAACACAAAAATAAATTTACGTTTATACAGTTGGACATCATAGACTTCTACCCCTAGATATCTTAAGAAATTTACACATTACGATAGAATTTGCCTAACCATACACTGGTATATCCTGGGAAGAAATCAACATCATTAAGAAATGTAGAAAATCAGTTCCAATTGATAATAAACAATGGATAAAAACTAAAATGACAAATTCGTTTGATTTGGCGATGGGTGTCAGAGATTCTGCAGAGGCATAAGATCTTGTGGGATTATTCATTTTATATACCCTTGCTAGCATATTTGATAGTACAAATATCGGCCTATATAGAAATGATGGACTAGCTATAATAAAAGAATTCAACAAAGTCAAGCAAGATAACGCTAAGAAAATCATACACAAGGAAATGAAAAAATTAGGCCTAAAATTAGACGTATTAGCTAACATAAACAATCGCAAACGTCCTGGACGCCAGGTAAAATTTAGAAAAACACATGAACCCTACTTAAAAGACAATGCTACTCCAATATACCTAAAATCTTATTCCAATCACCCATCATCAATTATAAAGAGATTCTTAGCTAGATTATAAGTAGACTCAGCAATAACTAAAGCGATGAAAATGCATTTACCAGGTCAACCAATATCTATGAAACAACCCTAAAAATAGTGCATACACAAATATTGATATCAAATATAGGCAGCAAAACACCAATAACTATAATAACATTAAAAATAGAAGAAAAAGAAATATATTCTGGTATACAGCCCCGTAGAATCTAATGTTTAAAACAAAACTTGGCAAGAAAGTTATAGATCTTATCGACAAACACTTTCCCGCAACCAATTCCTTACAGAAAATGTTCAATAAAAATCACCTAAAATTATCCTACAGCTGTTGCAAAAATTTAGAGATGACAATTAAAACACATAATAACAAAATATTAAATTAAAACACTGTAAACAACAATATAAACAATAAAAAAGTAGAAGGTTCGTATATAAAAACGACTGACAACCACAAATTTTGCACATAAGCCTGAATAATCATAGAGTGGACGAAACACGGAATATTCAGTGTATATTAATCGAGATATATATATATATATATATATATATATATATATATATATATATATATATATATATATATAATGTTATTTATTTCACTTACCTCAAACTTGTAAACAAAATTGAACATAAATTCAATATGTTTAAAAAAAAAATAAACCAGTTTCTGGATATTGTTTTTCTCGCAATATAAGTATTGATTTAAAACAAAGCAATTCTAAAAAATAATCATTTTTAAAAAGGTTTAAATTATATTAAATTCAAATATTACGTGATATAAAGGGTAATTTTTTTAACAGGTTTCCAGTAATAAATATTCATATAAAAGATGAAACTGGTGGGATAATAAAATTGTAAATTCAAAAGCAACCTTTAAAAATTCGTTTTGACTTTTTTAAATTGAGCGAGGGTGGTCACTATGGTTGGCGCCTTTTTTGCGAAAATGTACGATGCTTTTGGGGGGATTTCCTTTTTTAAATACATGTGTCAACAGAATACATGAAGATTAATTTATTTTATTAACTCTAGTCTGTAGTTCTTTAATATAAATGCATTTGTTTTACAAAGTGTATATTATTTTTTATCCATAGCAAACAATAAAAACGTGACTCCATTAATAATTATAACATAAACGATTATCTATATAAATTGACAAACACACGCAATAATGATGTCACTATTAAAATGTGTACTACTGACGTTTTACGCACCGTCGTTGAGGTCCCTTTATATTACATGTTTTCTGTAACTAATTGTATCTATATATAGTGTTGCATATTTTGCCATCTCTATATCACTTTTCCTCTTGCGAAATTAATAGTAAACTATTTTTGAGTAGATTGTACAAGTATTTTCCTCAGTTAGTTTAGAACTTTAAACAAAATGTATATTATTGCTTATTGATAGGTTACTGCTTTTTGTACTATTTATTTTGTAATCTTTTCTGTTTAATAAGCATATTCCGTTAAGTTCAGTATTACTGTTTCGTGTAGTGCAGCAAATATGTTCATGCTTTTCTTCGAACTCTCAGTCTTTCGAAAGTGCTTTTTTTAATTTCTTAGTAGTCTTAACAGTAAACAATTTGAGAATGTTTCTATGTTTTTAAAGAGGCGAGAATGTATTCGCTAAAAGACAACGTGGCCGGCGTTCAGTCTTTGATATACTTTTCAAACATTAAAAATATCCTATTCCATTTTTTGTGAACAGGCACCAATCTAAAGAAAGGATTAAGGGAAGGTAGAAATATTCTAGAAATAATAAGACATGACTCCTTAGACCTAAATGTAACATACAATAAAATCGGAACCTTTGTGTTACCTTTAACAATTATAAAACTAGTATTTTCTTTGTAGATATTTACATACCTTTTTATAAATCTTCCCTAATTTTCTAACATATTTGCTAAGCATGTTTATATTAAAAAAGAAATTATAAACAACAATTATAATTATAAATAATTATATATAAGTATAATAATTAATTACAAAAAAAATAATTATAAATAACATTATAATTATAAATAAAATAATAATACATAATAAATACGTAAATAATAATACATAATAAATAATACATAATAATAATAATACATAATACATAATAATAATAAACAACACCAACAATTATCAAAGCTTCTACGAATAATTACTTTTCACCAAACAAGATTCTCATCTTTTATTGTCAAAAAAAAAATAAATAAAGCCAAATTGTCGCATAAAAATAATAGCAGAAACAACGAAAATGAAATAGTTGATAAACTTAAAGTTTCTGCATGTTTTGTGTTAGTGTTCTTAGACGAAATGTCAATGTTATATCCCCGGGAACAAATTGTCATTTCCGAAGCATGATAAAATACACTAAACCTCATGTTTCCTACTATTTATTTCGTTGGATTCTTATGTTAATACGCGTGTTAAGCAAAGTATTACAAGTCTAGGCTAACAGTAATGACGCTTAGAATATTGTTATATATATATATATATATATATATATATATATATATATATAAAATGTTTATGTGTTTCGTTTCACACATATATAGGCAATCCTTTCGTTTTCGTTTAATGGTTAATACATGTAGTCTATTTCGAAGTAGTTTTTTGTTAATCATGTTTACATGTTAACTCACAAAAAGAAAGAGTATACTATAAAAAGAAATGAACTTCAGTCACTCGAACATATTAATATACATATGCTTGGATATTAAAGTAAAAAAATTGCGAATACATGAATGAGATGGTATTGATTATATACACCCTCCCCCCCCAAAAAAAAAACAAGTTGACGTAAACATTTCAAACATGAACCGTATTTGTAAGCAGTTGTAAATACAAATGAAGTGTAATAAATCTATATTTAAATCTACAATTATGCATCAAATAATAATAGGGTATGTTTTCTCACTCAACCATCATCCACAAATCAGGAGAATATATAAGGATGATTACAAATAGGAAATCAGAAACGTTGCATTAAAACATTTTTGATAATTTTTAGTTAGTGGGTTTAGGAGCAAATCACTAAGTTTCAGACGTTTAAAATTCCGGACAACTAACTATATTTACCAATAGTTTTTTTTTTCTTTTTGTAAACAGACGAGAATCGTCGAGTAAACAATACCAGATTGTAATATACCATCCGTAATATAAATCTCACCTGTACGTTTAAATGTATGTATTTATGTATGTGGTCAAGATCTGCTGTGGACGTGTGTTAAAAGCTCACATGTCTTAGCGTCTTTCTGTGCTTCTCCCAGACAAATAAATCCCCACGTGCACATCGTCACCACGCAGACGAGGCTCTGATGAACGGCGAGTGTCCTGCGCCGTATAACTGGACCTCCGCTGCCTTGTGGGCCAAGATTATTTAGCCAAATGTTAAGGGTGAGGCAACCCTAACAAAAACCTCCAGAGGAGCTTAAGTTCTGTAAGCTGCGGCATATATTACCCACCGGCGTGTGGAATATGCTCTGGTGCTCAGCAACCAAAGTTCCAGTCATGGATCAAATGGCATGGTGGGTGGGGATTGCTCTGTAAGCCGTAGTGAAGGCAACCTCTATAGGAGAAGGACATCCGATATAAAACCTGCGATTATTGCTGCATCCAATGATGTTGACTTGCTCTTTTTGGATGAATGTGGCAGTTGTTTAGAGAGTTGGTTTTTCTCGGTGCATAGTCTTTCCTCGCTATAAGAATCCTCATGCACAGGCATTGTTCGATATAAATTAGATACACTTTTTACCATCTCGCGTATCTTGATATCGAGGAAAGAGACAAAGGCTAGCTGTAGACTAAAACGGCGGAACATTTGGCAATGTATGGAAGCGAATTTGGTGTCATCATGTATGTCTGCCTAAAATTTCGACAGGTGCGACAGATTTTTACGATATCGAAATCGTTTTAAGTCTCCACCCATCGGACGCAAAATATCGAATAATTGTCTAAAAACATTAATTCCTTCACCCTTAACTGGATAATTTTCTACTGGGAGGGGGCGAATTTTTGCCGATATTTTCGAAAGTCGTCCCCTTTTTTATTGACTAGATGTAATTCAAACCTTTGCACTTTTGTTTTGGCGATAGACGTAATAACGATGTCACGTTTTTTTAAGTTATTTTCCTCCTTCGCGGTACGGGTTCGAGCTTGCCTGCATACCACCCCTTTTTTGCTCAATTCACACCTCCAAATATCCGGGCTACGTCGGGAACCCAGACTTATCAAATAGAAAGCACGTTTGAAATGAGAGTTGCCTTAAACCTGACGACAACGATAGCCCTTGAGAAAAAATCAATTGTTAGCCAATATACAGGTATGAAAATTATAGTAACTACCTTTTAGTTGGTCTTTTCTGCTACAATATTGCATACGTGGACAGGGAACAACTGATGTATACTTTTCAAACTTGTCAGACTGCGTTCTAGTATGTTGTATATTTGTAAACCATTCTTCGCGTTCCGTCAAAGTTACACTGACAGAAAGTGACGAAGAGTTATAGAAAATCAGCCTACACAAAAGAAAATGGTGAGGAAACGTTGGTGGCCGTCTACCATGACTATGTTGAAGAAATAATAAGGACTACTTAAATCCAAACTTGATGACCGTTCTTTGTTAATATGGAGGCTCTTAGAAATAACAAAATACGATTTTACATCAATAAATTAGAAAGCTGTTAGTCGCTGGGTTACGCTCATTGCAAAATATAACAATATATAGTGTCTAAATACTCCCAGTGGATCATATTAGAAATTTATATATTGACTGTAATACTATGATATGGGAATATACACCCCCCCAAATACAGATTATGTGTTATACAGAATTAACTATGCACAGGCAATGTCTAAAGCAATGTAATTAGAAAATAGAGCTGTTAAATATCAAATAGTAATATAAGACATTGAATACAAAAGAACAAAAGTTTTAAAAAATGGTACTTTTCTAAACAGTGCAACAAAGAGAAACGTGAAAAAAAAATACCAAGGTCTTATGTATAACGTAAAAAAATAAACTAGGCAGATTATTCTAACCATTATAAAATTAAACAGACTCATGAAACAGATTTTCGAAAAGTACCTTGTAAATATATAGGCTGATCCAATCGGAACAGATACGAATAAAGCATTTAAAAGGCGGAAAGTAACCCTAAAAGTATTGTTTGTAGTGTACGTCACAGTCGATGAATGCCTTGCAGCTGATATGATCGCACAACTCTAGCTAGAAAAAATAAGGCAATCAAAAGAAAGAATTTATGAACATATATAGCAACTAATTTACGCAGGATTAGTAGTGCTACATCCCCGATGTGTATCCCTGTTTCTAAAATTACCTTTAGCGAAAGGATTACCTGTCGGTAGCAATCTTAAATAACTAGATTACAATACTGTAAGGCTTGCTATCATTTTATGTAGGCACAGGAATATATAATTAAACATACCCCCACAAACAAGTATATATGTTACAATTAAATTGACCACAAGCTAATAGTAGATAACTTTGAAAGAGCTATTGCCCTTACTATTAATACAAAGAAAATACAAGTGGGTTCAAGTGACAATAGGAAACCTAGAGGCTGCGATAACACGTGCATATACGTACTGTACACATTTGTATTTCGACTGTAATAAATAGTATTTAACCTACATTTAGCTTGCTTACTTTTAATTCAAGTATACCACAATTTCGAAAACTAATTTCTAAAGGCACAACGGTTACATATCTATACCCGGTGTATAAAGGGATAGAAGTGGAGTAAGACGGAAATGGATGAAAAAGCAGAGGGAGAAAAAGAAAAGATTACAGAATTTACGAAGGAAAACGAGAAAGAGTACATTTAGGAGACAAAACGAGAAAGAGTACATTTAGGAGACAAAACGAGACGGAGTACATTTAGGAGACAAAACGAGACGGAGTACATTTAGGAGACAAAACGAGACGGAGTACATTTAGGAGACAAAACGAGACGGAGTACATTTAGGAGACAAAACGAGACGGAGTACATTTAGGAGACAAAACGAGACGGAGTACATTTAGGAGACAAAACGAGACGGAGCACATTTAGGAGACAAAACGAGACGGAGTACATTTAGGAGACAAAACGAGACGGAGTACATTTAGGAGACAAAACGAGACGGAGTACATTTAGGAGACAACACGAGACGGAGTACATTTAGGAGACAACACGAGACGGAGTACATTTAGGAGACAACACGAGACGGAGTACATTTAGGAGACAACACGAGACGGAGTACATTTAGGAGACAACACGAGAC
>NC_136501.1:97102308-97107308 GCF_053919585.1 Euprymna scolopes | reverse complement strand
TTGACTTGAAAAAAATATATTGGCAATTCCGAAAGTAAAGTAAGAATGGTGAAAAATAAGTGGTGATTATGATGTAAATCGATTCAATCATATATATATATATATATACCTACTTTTGCGCGTGTAAGCTGTTGTGCACGGAGATATATATATATATATATATATATATATATATATATATATAATATGATGATCTGATAACCAGTGTTATGCCATATATATATATGTGTGTGTGTGTGTGTGTGTGTGTGTGTGTGTGTGTGTGTGTGTGTGTGTGTGTGTGTGTTATATATTAGAATCCCTGGATACGGTAGCCTTAGGATCCGTTTTTTCTTCAGGTTAGGATGTGGTATCCGATTTTTTTTCGCGGGCCCCTGTCACATTATTTTACCCACCTTACGGTGTTATGTTATTTGATTATATACGTGTATATTATATACTATACTGTATTTTGTAGCTAATTGTTAATGATGTCTCCCGGAGGTTTGCTCTGAACACCCCATCACACACACGTGTGTTAGAATAAAATTGTAACTATTTGTACGACAATAGTTTACTTTGTTTAAAATATTTCTTCGGTTATGCTGACAAAGTTTTTAAAAAAATCATTTCAAAATGTGTACCTTAATTCATTTTTTGGACCGTTTGTTGTTCCTTAAATTAAGATAAATATTAATAAAAATATATTTTCATTCACCAAAACAAAACATCGTGCACATTTTGGAGGGTTCAGCTACACAAGGTTAAATGAAATTCTATGAAAGAATTAAAGAAATCCCCTAAAATGAATACTCATTTAGTTTTATTTATTTATAAATAGCTTTTTTTAATCTAATATATTAACGGCTTTATCTGTGCGTCTTCATATTTTTAAAATATTTCCTTCGAAGGTAAATGTCTCAGAGCTACGGTCGAGTCCTTAATGATTGGATTTTTACAGTGCGGTTTTTCGTGGGTCTTTAGCCGGTTCAAATAGGTGTTAAGGGTTCAAAAATGGGCAAAAATAAAAGAAAAATATGTAAATGTTATTTATATATCTATCTTATTTTTATATTTAGTTTTTAATCGGTTTAACTGCGTGACATGTTGGCACAGTTTTAACGTCACAAGCTTTGACTACTACAGATTCCGTTTCCATTTTAGGAAACGGCACCAAAACACAGATTTACTTTTTGGAATCACCACTCTATAATAATGTATACAAAATCTGGGCAAATAAAAGTAGCATATTTGAGCGTCTTATACGCCCGGTCGAAGTCGCTACTCCCTCCGCTAGATATAAATGGTTATTTTAGTAGGAGCTTTAACGTTTTACTACATTTTAATGGATACCTACGTTTCCGGTCATTTGTTCTGGTTAAGAGATCGGTTACAATATAAGGAAACCAAAAAAAATATTTTCATAAGATATTTCATAAAATATTGTTGCACAACGATATTTTGTTGACAAGAATATGCACATTTATGCATTTGTCACGCTTGACGGAACGCGCTAGATCTCTTCGTTCACATAAACAAAAAAAAAAATAGCTGATATACTGGTGTTTGTTCTCCCCGACGGAAGGAACTTATACGCCAGAATCGGAAAGTGGAGTTGGAAAGTCAGTATCTACAAGGAGGCGGACTAAACATTGCAAAACGGGTTCGGGCAGACCCGTCGGCATTCCTCCGTAAGAGCACCCCAGGAGATTACAAATAAACTAACCCTTTATCATTAAGAGAGCAAATCTAACACTACGCAGAACAACAATCTCACCGCAAAATCAACAGTGACCAGATTATTTTAGTGATGGTTTAATCTTTTTACTTTGGGGACCGAACTTTTTGTCTCGCGGCCACACCAGTTCGTTATATAGCTGCATTCGGAAATGTATACAATTTAAAGATTTGTTCATGCCAAAATCTATATAATTCTTAAACTCAAATGACCTTGTAACGGGGGTTGTAACCCAACATTCAGGTTATCGATTGTCGGTTAAGCATGCGTACATACAGAATCAACGCGACCATAAGACGTATTGATTTACTGTGTATATTTTCAGTCCCAATTTTTTCGTGTTGAAATTATCGAGATAAAGAACTGTTAATAATTTCAGCATTTTTTACATCGTTAATTTCGGTATTACGCTTAAGTTATTGTAAAGCAATTTTCTCACAAATAAACCTACTTTAACCTGTTGACAACCATAAGAACATTTTACAACAGCGATTTACCCACAATCTGTTTTTAATTTATTCTCCCTTTTTTATACACCTTTCTTCAAAAAAAAAAAAAATCTAACATTTTCTTCTACACAACCAACATAACCCCGAAAAGACTTTGTTTTTTTTTTAATTTGCGTTACAAATAAATAATCAACACGACATTAAACTGTGTTTTACTGTGTACGTTTTAAGCGTCCCACTGTTTTCCGCGTTAAAATTAAAAGATATATCCACATTGGAATTTAACTTCATGTAGTATTTTTTTTAATTACATTTTAACCCCAAACAAAGCACATTGCCACTTTGGTGTAGGGGGCTACTATCAAGGTCAGCAACTACTGGGGCACTATGTAAGGATCTGGGCAATAAGATGTCGGTTGACGTTGCACTTGAACTTCTGCATGTCAGTACAGTTAGGGAAGCAGGATCCTGGAATGAAATTCCAGAGTCTAGCGCTTCTGGGGAAGAAACTACTGGAGTAGAAAGATGTTTTACCTCTAGGGATCTTTACTGTGTGAGGTGGGATTTAGCTGCCTGTCGGGTTTTTAGAGGGTGTCTGCGTCGTGGGGGCACAAGTGTCTGCAGTTCGTCAGAGCATTTGCCATTCAAATACTTTTAGAAGAAGAGGGACGCAACGTTTCGTCGATAGGACACAGGCGGAACCCTATATGCTAGTTCAGGGCCTATCAGATTGGCGACTCTTTTTTTAACCTTGTCTAGGAGCGAGAGACTAGTAGTAGACGCACCAGCCCATATGTGACAACAATACTCCATACATGGGCGAATGGTGGCCTTATAGAGATACAGGATATTTTCAGGTGTCAGTAGTTTTCTAGTACGGTAGAGAGAGCCTACAATTTTTGCAGCGGCCCTGGCAATGTTTTCAATATAATTGTTCCAGCTCATGTTTCCTGTGAACGTAAGGCCAAGCAGTTTGAAAGATGTACTCTCAGACAGGGAGTCACTGACCATTGCTATTGGTGGCAGAGAAGGTTTCTTGTAGTTATTGAAGGAAACCAGTTTAGTCTTGGCAGCATTGAATGTGTCCATCCATTTATGTCCCCATTCCACTACAGATTGGAAGTCATCCTCTAGTGTTTTTTTGCCATTTCTTTAGACATGTGTTCATTTGTTTTCCTGCCATGCCTGTTATAGAGTGTAGTGTCATCAGCATATATACCCATCTCACATGCAGTTTTATCGGGGAGGTCATTAATAAATATCAGGAACAATAGAGGTCCAAGAATAGTATATCTCTTCAGTCCACATTTACCTACACGCATTGCAAATCACTTATAATTCAATGGCTGTAATATTTTTTTCTGAAAAGTAAACAGTTATAAACAGAACGACTCAGAAATCTTTTCATTTTAATATACTTTCGTAGAAATGTTTCTCTTATGCCACAAAAAACAGTATTTTTTTTTTACTTCACAAGTCTCACGCTCATACATAAATTCTATAGCTAATATAAAATACTGACCCAACGGGTTACGGGTAGTGTAGTCTATTATTCACAAGCATACCGTTTGATCGTTATTTAGCGTTTTTATGTGTTAATTACGCTCAACATATCGATTGAGTTTGTAGTACTAACGTCAAACAAACACCATTTATCATAAACGTCTGGAAGTCGTTTCGTCATCCGGGTATGTTTTTTTAATACATATTTTTCAGAAATCTTGCATTTGGCAAATCCATTCCTTCGTATGAGTTGTTTTATTTTTTTCTTTTTCACCATGATATACATATGGATATCGATATTTTTTACATTCATTAGTTGTTATTATCACACCTATGAATTTACCGTCAAAATACCGTTTTATATTTGAAATATATATTCTGCACACATATCGTTTACGAACTTGAAAAAAATATGATCGGTTGTCCAGCAAGTATTAAAACCTAATATATCGTCAAGAATGGGAGTGCAATAGAAACGTTTTTTTTTTAATTTGAATAAAATAAAATATGCATCAAGTGGGCTTGAAACCAAAGTACAATTAATATCAAGAAAATAACTATTTTACTTGTTTGAAATTTATCACAAATATACTACAGAGATAGTGATTTTTTCAATGTGTTCTTTCATTTTTTTCCTTTTCTTCCTTGCAATGTGGAAAATTTGGAGAAAGTCTGTATAGAACCGCGCGTTTTGTCTGAGGGTTGTAATCTAGAATGTTTGAACTGTGCCATTGGACATTATCCAAATTATAATGTTTTGTTTGTCCAAGTACATTACTTAAAGTACAGCAACAAGAGAAGCTAAAGTCCAATACATGTTTATACATATAAAAATATATACCAGCAGGACCCGTGTCCCAGCATTGCCTAGGAAAAATTGAAGAAATTAAATTTCACAACCTCAGAAATAAATTGATTACAAAGACTTTTCATCCAAAATGACAAGTATTTATCAAAAAAAAAAACAAACAAAAAAAACAAAAAAAAAAAAATAAATAAAAATAAATAAATAAGAATAAATAAATAAAAAGAAATAAATAAAGAGAAATAAATAAAAAGAAATAAATAAAAAGAAATAAATAAAAAGAAATAAAAAAACTACACATAAATGTGGGTAATATTAAACTGAAAACAATCGTTGCGTAAAAAACAGAAAAAAATGATGATGCGTATTTTATTTATATAACAATATAGTGTTATTTGCACTTTTCTTCATCTTTCAATTCATGCCTACGTGGATACCAGACTTTTTTTAGTTAAATCACATTAACCAATAACCACAATTATATATACACCTGAGTCGCGGATCCAATGAAACACATACTAAATAT
>NC_136501.1:97079808-97092308 GCF_053919585.1 Euprymna scolopes | reverse complement strand
CATTTTGAAACGAACATTTTTTTTTAAAAGAATATTTAAAAAAAAGGAGTGTCTATTTCAAGTTTTATTCGGCTGGAAGTGTTATTTTTTTCTTCTCTTCGGATGGACATTGTGCTTTTAATTCGTTGAATTTATAGGACATATGAGTTAATCTTTTGTTTAATTGTGTGGTTTTGTGAAAAAAAATGTTAACATGGAGCAATTAGCGGAATTCACTAGAACTATACAATCGGCATTGTTTGCTCAACAAAAACAAATGGAATTACTTCAGAAGCAGCAGTTGAAGAAAAGCGAAATACTACACAGTATTTTAACGCAGCAGAAAGACTGTTGTTTCACTCCTGAAGGAATAGCAAGTTCTTTATCCGAATTTGTATACGAGCCGACAAATGGGTTAACTTTTCCGGCATATTTTCGGAGATACGAAAATATTTTTGCTAAGAGATGTGAGTCTTGGACAGACGAAGAGAAGATTATCCTTCTTCATCAAAAATTTGGATCTCAGGAAAATACAAAGTATACGAATTTTATCCTGCCAAAGAAACCTGAAGAGATTTCTTTTAGTGAAACAATAAAAATATTGTCAAACATTTTCAGTGAACGAGATAGTCTATTCTATACACGTTATAAATGTTTAAATATCACGAAGCAGGAGGACGAAGATTTTATTACTTATGCAGGGAAAGTGAATGCTCATTGTGAATCCTTTAAATTAAAAGACCTCAAAGAGGATATGTTTAAAAGTCTAATCTTTGTGCAAGGTTTAACAGCCCCTAAAGATAATGATATTCGTTCAAGGATATTATCCATTATGAACCAAGACACAGAAATAACGTTACAAAAAGTTACGGAAGAGTGTCAGAAACTGTTAAATTTAAAGCAGGACAATACAAGCATCGAAGGAAAAATGTTTAAGAAAAAAAATGGAAAGGGTGATGAAATGTGCACACTAAAAATCCTGTAAGACATGTGGGGGAAAAAAACACTTCACTAAAGATTGTTACTTTAAATACAAAATATGTAACAAATGTAATAAAAAAGGCCATAAATCAACGGTATGTAGGAAAGGAAAATACTGGAAAGCAGAAATAAAGACCATTGGTTCTAAAAATGAGTCTAGGTGTGATAAAAGAAAATATATTAAAATTAAAATTAATGGCTGTAATGGGAACTGTTTTCTAGATACGGGAAGTTACATAAGTATAATTGACGAAGTAACTTGGAAGAAAATTGGGGTTCCAAAGTTACAAAATACAAAAAAAATTGCCAGAAGTGTCTCTGGAAATAAACTAAAATTTAAGGGTGAATTTTTTACCAATGTGTCTCTAAAGGAGAATGCTGTGAAAACCAAGTTATATGTCGTACCGGGGAAAAATTCTAATTTGATCGGTATAGACTTAATGATTCTTTTTAATTTATGGGGAAACCCCATAAGCTCATTTTGCAATAAAATAAGTCTGGCGGGTTTAGAAAAGTCTAAACTACCAGGAAAGTTTATTGACGAATTAAAAAAAAAGACTTCAAAGAGGTATTCTCTGAAGGTTTGGATTGCTGCACGAAAACGGAGGTGAAATTTGAACAAAATGGCGAAGCTAAACCAGTTTTCAAACCCAAAAGAAAGGTTCCATATTTAGCATTAGAAACTATAGAGAAAGAATTAAAGAGACTTCAAGATATTGGAGTAATAGAAAAAGTGGGTTACTCTGAATGGGCTTCACCCACGGTTTACGTTAAGAAGAAAAATAATAAAATCAGGGTATGCGCGGACTTTTCGACAGATCTAAATGATTGTCTCAAGGAGCATAACTACCCGCTTCCTACCCCAGAGGAAATTTTTTCGAAGTTAAGCGGAGGAATTTTTTTTACAAAAATTGATTCGTCTGAAGCGTATTGGCAAGTAAAAGTCCAGGAAGATTGTGCTAAGTACCTGACATTAAATACCCATAAAGGACTATTTTCACTAAAACGTTTGCCTTTTGGTTTAAAAGTAGCCCCAAATTTGTTCCAGCAAATTATGGATACAATGCTAGCAGGTTTGGATTTTGCTATGGCTTATCTAGATGACATCCTTATAAGAAGTAAAAATGTGGAAGAGCATAAAATCCACATTGGCAAAGTATTCGAGAGAATATCAAACTATGGATTGAAAGTGGCTCTCGAAAAATGTAATTTTGGGATGGACAAAATTGAATATTTGGGAGAAGTGATTGATCGAAATGGTAGAAAACCTAATCCTAATAGGACTGAAGCAATCAAAAACATGCCTAGACCAGAAAATATAGTGCAGCTACAGTCATTTTGGGGACTAGCAAATTATTATAATTCTTATATCCCAAAGATGCATGAACTAAGAGCACCTTTAAACGAATTATTGAAAAAGAATAAAAAATGGCTCTGGACAAAAGAATGTGATGAAGCATTCCTAAAGATTAAAAAATGGCTGTTATCGGATTTAGCACTAGCTCACTACGATCCGAAAAAAGAATTAATTGTAGCAGCAGATGCGAGTGAATACGGTTTAGGTGCTGTGCTACTACACAGACTCAAAGATGGATCGACTAAACCAATTATTCATGCCTCAAGAGTTTTGCTACCCGCAGAAAAAAATTATAGTCGGATAGAAAAGGAAGGTCTTGCAATTGCATACGCCATGAGGAAATGTCATAGGTTCATCCATGGAAGAGTTTTTATATTGGAAACGGACCACACACCTTTGCTATCTATTTTTGGTTCCAAAATAGGAGTTCCTACTCATACAGCTAATAGGTTACAAAGATGGAGCATGATTCTGTTAAACTACAATTTAAAAATGAAACACCTAGCATCCAGCAAAATTGCACATGCAGATGGTTTGTCCAGGTTGATCCCAAATAAAACTGAATTACTTGAAGAAACTGTTATAGCTGCACTAAAAGAAGAAAACGAACTAACAGATATATTAATAAATACTGTTAGGGAACTTCCAGTAACACTTGAGGAAATAAAGAAAGCAGCAAGAACAGATGAATATATTAACAAGATAAAAAAACCAG
This sequence comes from Euprymna scolopes, assembly GCF_053919585.1. Taxonomy (NCBI): domain Eukaryota; kingdom Metazoa; phylum Mollusca; class Cephalopoda; order Sepiida; family Sepiolidae; genus Euprymna; species Euprymna scolopes. The sequence goes on along the minus strand of NC_136501.1, from coordinate 97,089,276 downwards.
TGGGACAAAAAGAAAAGAAGAGGAAAGGATTAACAGTTTTTCCATTTTCAAAGTGCGATGAAACTCTAATGTACGCAGATGGAGTGGTAATACCTCAAGTATTACAGAAGAGAATTTTAAAAAAATCCACAGGGGACATCCTGGAATCCCCAGAATGAAAGCTCTAATGAGAGCATATACGTATAGGCCTGGAATGGATCAGGACATAGAAAAAATGATAAAATTATGTAAGGGTTGCCAACTAGCAGCAAAAGCGCCGCCGATTAAGACGCAACCTTGGCCTAAAACAGATACCATGGACGCGGATCCATAAAGATTACGCAGGTCCTCTAAAAGGATATTATTACCTGGTTATAGTAGATAGCATGTCGAAATGGCCAGAAATTTTTAAATTCCAAGATCCTACAGCGGCCAACACAATAAAGGCGTTGGACGAGGTATTTGGGCGTTTTGGCGTACCAAAAACAATTGTTAGTGATAATGGCACCATGTTCAAAGGTCAAGAATTTAAGATCTACTGTGAGTCAATGGCCATACAGCATGTCACAACACCAACTTATAGCCCTCGATCTAACGGACAAGCTGAAAGATTTGTCGATACTTTTAAACGAGCGTTAAAAAAGAACGATAACATCGACACGGAAGAAAAAAGTCTTCAGAAATTTTTAGCAGTATACAGGATAACGCCTAATCCGAATACAAATGCAAATTTATCCCCAGCGGAAATAATGTTTGCCAGAAAAGTGCGCTCTGTGTTCGACCGGTTAATTCCGAGTAAAAAAGTAAAAAAAAAGTGTAAAAGATAATGGACGATACAAGATATACAAGGACGGGGATAAAGTTTTCTTCAACAATTACCGGACAGGGAAGAGTTTTTGGGAAGAAGGCATAATCTCAAAATAATTGGAAGAATGGTATACATTATAAAAGGTCAAACATTTTCCCACAAATAACATATAAACCAACTCAGACCGATATATTGAAATAGTTAAAAACAATGAAGTACCGATGCAAGTACTGTATGACATTTTCACATAGAGCCTCCAAAAAAGGAAACACCAGTAACTGAAAATACAAGTCACTCTCCAAAATCCAAAAATTCGCAAACGCAAATTTTAAGGAGAAGTGAAAGAAAAAGAAAAAGAACTGAATTTTTGGACAAAGTCAAAAAAGAAAAAAATGGTGAAACGAAATTCTAGGGAAGAATTTAGCTTGGGAGGAAGCTGATATAACGGACTGATCCAACAATCCTCAAATGAATGGACTGTTACGTCTATAAAAAGACAAGCAAACTCTCCTCATGTGGGAGACAGAATTTGGTACTAAGCTGTCAATGAACGCTTAGAAATGTGTGTACCTTTTTACCTAAATAAACCCTTTCTGTACAACCCCAGTAATGACTTGTTATTCATAATAATCTACGATATAACATATATAAAACTCACTTGTCTGTTTTAATGTAAGCATGTGTCTATGATGTGGGTCTGCATATTGGGTTCGGAGCGAAGGATTTTCACTGAGTTTGTATCGATTTTAACTCCGACACCTCGGACGACAAATATCAAAAAAATTCGTCACCCTCAACTGGTTACTTTTCTACAAAGACAGGTTACTTTTTCGCTAGTATTTTCGAAAATCATCCCCTCTTTTCGATTGACTAGCCTTAATATGCACCTTGGACACCTCTTGTTGTGCTGTGACGTAATCCCTATTGGGGATCTTTAGAACTACGCCGAGATAGCTAATCATTCCCGGATGACGCCAGATAACCAGAGGATTAAAAATAGAGAATATAAATATATATCTTTCTTTTATTTCATGTCAAAATAGATATTGTTTGAAACCAGAGAAATATATTTTGCAGTAAAGTTGATGGCAGGCAACTTGAAGCATAACACCCTATGGCCTTAGTGGACTCGAATGTCAGGCCTGATATCTGATCTTTGTAGTCGAGAGAATTACTCGGATCTCAGATTCGGAAATTGCACACACGCTAAAACCTGAAGCTTTACGACTTCGTGGCGAAATCTTATTGGCTGGGGAAATTTCCACCCCATCCACATACCTCAAAATATATACGACTGTCCCGCGAAAATTAATCAGAACAGAGAAGAGTTTTGCTAGAGGTTGCTTGTTGATTTCGGGGAGAACAGATCGTAGAGACACCGCCGTTACCTGGAAACGGAACTCCTCTACCTCCTCATCCCCACCCGTCCGACGCTGTGTGAAGAAATTTGAGACTTTGGAACAATTACTAAGAACTGAATGATATTTGTAAAAACATTTGTAAATAAGTGTGTGAAAAATAACTGTCGGCTATAGTACACGTTTGGTTTTCTTCCTATCTCGTGCTTCGATATTCGCTTTCAGCATACAGGATTCAATGTAACAGCCCTAAGAGAAGACATAGACGACACGAGCCGAGATTTCCAGATAAACAAAAGTCTAAACCAGCTTCATCAGTGAGGGGGTCACAGTGCGATAGACGCAACGGTAAAGTAACGGAATTTTGGCACAGTTTTCCTCCTTGCGGATAGTCAAAGCTTGAATGACCTTCTTGTCAGCATGAATATGTATATACATACATATATGCATACATACCCGCATACAGATATATACACACACACACATATATATATATATATATATATATATATATATATATATGTGTGTGTATACTTACATTTATTAGTGTAATATATGTGTCGATATTCATATAAAACATTTATTTAAAAAGAAAATATATCTTACTTGTGTCTTGGTATTGCGTATATGTGCAAACGATTTAGCTAGTTTTCATATTCTTTTCTAGTTAGCTATCGCTGATCTGGTAGTTTCTTTGTCTTCAAGCATGAAACTTCATTTACAGTTCATGCGAAACTATGCAAAACTTTCTAAAATTATATTTAGTTTTACATTGTTTAAAGTAGTACTTTTCATGCATCCAACGTTCATACACGATTCGAGTGTACTCATTAACATTAAGTTCATCTTTCATTTACATATCTCATTTACGCATGAAATTATATGCGTGCGTATCATTAAAACATCCGATTAGCGTTAAATCCTCATTAATTTATACGGTTCTTTTGGAACGAGAACGAACTCAACACGCATCTTTTTTATTAAACATTAGATATACTCTTAATTATTATTTTTCGATAGGTCTCATTAATTAAGTTTTTCGTTCTGAAAGTTTCAAATAATTGCATTACGTAATGATTGACAACGTATATGTGTACTGTAAAAAATACCCGTAGAATAGTAGAAAAATGTTGCATTATATAAAATATATAACAAAGATGAACGTCTGTGTGTATGTGTCTGGTCACGAATAGGCTCCTATATGGTTGACTATTTTAAAAAAAAAAAAAATTCATATAATGATAGAAGATGTATCGAGGATCAGGAATGGGTTTTTTATTTGGCATTACGGTGGTTCATAAAAACTGTGGGGTTTGAGTTCGCGCCTGGGACCCAAAGTGTTGAAAAAACAATTAAAAAAATTTACATGGGTTTAGATATAGATGTACATAAGAAAAAGTTTGGTAAGTATGTTTCAACTTAAAGAGGAATTGTATTATAAAATTGTGGGGTCTACTTTCGCGCCTGTACTCCATGGAAATATGGTACAAACTTTAACAGACTTTTCATATCTATTTGCGTAAGTATACTTTGATAAGTGTGTGTTCAGTTTTACAGAAAAATGGTATAAAATTATTGGGTGCTCGTTCGCGCCTTACCTCCATAGAATGTAAATATGTAACAAAGGTTAACAAGTTTTTTTTTTTAAAGGGGTAAGAGTCCATAATAACACCTTACATTTTATCTTAATTCACGTTAGCTTTTATTTATTTATTTTTATTGAGTTGAATCATTGTGTCGAATAAATTACCCTCATCGTTCTTTTTAAAGTGAAAGCCCCCCCCAAAAAAAAGTCGGAACTTTAGACAATTCTCGACAAAATTTTTGCATAACTTTTATCCCTTCTCCACTTTCACGTGGTACTCTTTGGAAAATAGATAAATAGATTAATATTAAAAAATAAGAACGTTATCGTGTCAAGAGAAGGAAAATATCCTGCTCCCTTTATTACGTGTATTTTTAAATACATTTGCATAACCTTTTTATTTTTATTTACATATCTGTTAAAGCTTTTTTTGTCAGTGTGCTAGAAAGAACTCAGTCAGTTGGTTACAATCCTGTCTGCGTGTCTCTTTACATTACAATAGTACAACCCTGAATCCGACCGCACAATATTAAACCGTTCAATACTGTAAAACTGAAACAAAGCTGTTCTTGAAAAGGGGGCTATTTTCTTATTCATATATAGATTCTTTGCTTAAAAAAACTAAAGTAATTGCATGTTTACTTTTTTAATATCCCATTTTTTCTGTTTCAGATTATTTTACTAAAATAAGTAACTCTTCATAATTGTTTAAAACTATTTCGTCGATATTATTTATCGACAGTGTTTAGCAGAAAAGCCAACAAACTACAACCTGGAAAAATATACAAGAAATAAATGTTACCATAGTCAATAAACTTCAGTTCATTTTTTGTTTGTTTTGTAAATTGTTTTTTTAATGCTCTTTACTTGAAATAATGTCAGCGAACCGAAATTGCAACGAACTTTGAGGCGATACCTACTTAAATGTATTTTTATATAAACTTCACATGCTATAATCGAATACTCCTCAAGCACAAAATAACGGAAAACATTAAAATATTTTATATATATATATATATATATATATATATATATATATATATATATATATATATTCCTTGCATTGACGGAACGCTCTTACATTGTTAACACAGAATGTTCAGGTGCCCCTCATTCAAATTGATAACGGGGTTCTTCATTTCCAATTCGCTGCCATTTTGATTTTTTTTTAAAACCGGTTCGTGAATTAAAAATAAATTGTTTTTACAAACTACTTAAAAATACAAACCAATGAACTTTTCTACCATAAACTTAACTTTTATTGACTATGGTAACATTTTTTTTTTATATTTATATTATTATATATATAACATTTTCTTTTTGTAAGGAAACCTCATTTTCTTGGTCACTTTTGCCTACGAATGGAAGCAAAGTTGATATTAAAATATATTTTTGCGAAAATTATCTTTACTTGCATAATGTTTTGTTAGGGTAAAATGTTTGAGTATCAAAACCTATCTCCTTACAAACCCCTCCTTTTCATAACCTATCATACTTCCATCAATCACAGTCCATTTTCTGTAAGCTGTTTTGAACCCAGTCAATGACGGGTACCTCTTCTAGCTTGCATTTATATATTAATGTAGTAGCGTATGTGTGTGTGTCTGTGTACAACCCTCAAGGACCAAAGAAATAATGGTCATATGTATGTACACATATCCTGGTCAAGAAAATAAAAGCCCCTGATATGATACTTCTGTCAACGGAGACATATTTTTAAGTAATTTCTATATATAACATTCTTCAAACCACATGTACATTGAGTTACGGTCATTACCATATCACATTAAATTAAATCTAAATAATTAGCTCGATCATATTACTTCTTTGACATAATAGCTTCCTTTCAACTGTACTAATTAAGAAAAAATAATTATTTAGTTTTTTTTTAATCTGAAATCTGCTACCGTTTTATTTTTAAACTTTGAACCAAAAGGGGAAATAACTGATACTTTAATTGGAAAAAAAGGTTAATAAATATTTTCTGTAATAGATTTGTTTTCATTTCGAAATATTCTTCTAAGATGATTATTTTTTTTTTTTTTCGGGGGACATTTTTTCTCGCTTATTCTTAATTTTAAGTAACCATTTTTTTTTTATTTGTAGAGAAAAATACTTCAAACTAATGTCCTCATTTATTGCATAAAAACGAGGGCAGAGTAAGTCGTACACAGGGTCAATTTTCCATGTGAGCAAAATCCATCATCCCATACATTATCTGCTCCTTTTTTTGTTTATAACATTTTATCGGTGTTTCCCAGGATTTATTAAAATAATTACACCATAGCAAGTGTGTTTAATTGCCTGCGAAACAGATTTTCTTTGTAATTTATTTAATAGCTTAAATTAAAGATGGTCAGTTTTTACGACGGGACCTAGTGTCGTTTAACCACCCACCTAAAAGACCTGCTTTTGGGGGTCTAATACATTTAAGCAGTCTTTATAAATAATATGAAACATTTTGAAAAAATATATATATATTTTAGCGTTGGGGATCGCTTTTCTATACAAATCCAAAGTAAAATGAGCACCCACTTTTTAGCCACAAAGCGTTTTACCAGACATCATCTATAGCATTTTTTTTTCAAGTTTGACGACACAGGGTGGGGGCAAAACATGACAAATACATTTTTTTTGTCTGTGGTGGGGACGGGAATTACATTTGAAACAGGAAATAACAGTAAATATAATTAATTATCATGACCATTCTGTACTTTCACCTTACAGTTTTATAGACAGACCGGACACAACAATATCACAAATTCAATTTCTTTTTGGAGGGTGGGGGTACATTAGAAGTATAAAATGACGAAAAATGTCATTTGTTTTTTGGAATTAAGTTTTGGTAGATCTTGTTGTTTTCTTATTTTTGCATCTGCTGCTATTTTCATTGAAACAAAAGGGATTATGATTTATTTTACTTTAATTATTTGGGGGGGGGCTCTTTCCAGTGCTCCATACATGGTGAATAGTTTCTTCTCTTTGTAGCACTTCTGCCGAAATATCTGGTGGAGTGGGTATCACATACTTTTTTTTGGGGGGGGGGCGATTACATTTACATGTTTTCATCCGTTCGTTTAGTTTTGGTGTGGGACTATCCACGTTGTCCATGATAGAAAATGATTATTATACAGGTGTATTTCAAACACAACTTCAGGTCAACCCAAGCAACGCTAGGTACCCATGCTAGTATAATTATAAAGACATGCACGTTTACCATGTCAACCTCTCTTTTTTATTAAAGTTAATTTGTGTGTGTGTGTGTGTGTGTGTGTGTGTGTGTGTAAGAATCAAAGGTTCCGAAACGACTGTGCCTACATTTTTTTAGCAAATTTCGCGAAAACTAATTTATGTCTGGCAGTGTTTTTTATTTCCATAGAAATTCATCCAGTTAGTATCGAAAATCAGAAAAAAAACATTCTACAAAATAATATTTTTTTAATGAATAAAGAGATATTATTCTCAGCTAATCAAAGAGGATTCATTTCTCAGCAAACCATTTTACAAAATCGGAACTATTTTCGTCTGGACTTATAGCTCATTTCTAGAGTATTCGAGTTAAAATAAAGTGATATTCTAAGCTGGCGTCATTTCGTGAACAAAAACAGAGGGAATTTGTTGAACGATACCATCATTATGGTTGTTTGCAAATTAGTCTCTCGGGCAAATTAATTCTTGTAATATGTAATATTAAATTACAGATTGGTTATATTATTTTTCATTCGCAATCAGCAGAAAATAGTTTATCATAAGTGTTACATATACTTATATAATTATACACGTTCATAAAGTATTACACAATAAAATCCTGACCGCATTACAAAGATAATTAAACTTACTTCCTGTTCTACCTCGATACTGCTCTTTATATTTAAAACTCATATCAAACAAGTGATTTTAGTCATGTTTTCGTCATGAAAGCGAGGCATACCGTCGTGATTTTGTAAGATACAACAACGACACAATCGGGTTTCAATATATCCTGTCGATAAATGCATCACTTAAGCCTTTATGCATGAGATGTATTTTCTTTACCCTATCTCGTATAAAACTGTTAGGGGTAGGGGTATACTTTTAAAGTTAAATCTATAGTCAAAGTAAAAAATCTATCTATATATCTATAAAAGCGAAAGTGTGTGTGTTTCTGTCTGTGTACATTTTTCTGGGCAATAATCTGGCAATGTGTAGTCTACAGGCTCGAAATTTTATATACAGGGTACTGAGATTGGGGAAAATCTATGCGATCGATTTTCGGCCAGAAGTTTGTCTTTAAGAGGTCAAAGTTCAACGATTTGACTTTTGAGAACTATACCAAACTCCTCCGCCAATTTTGGGTCTAAACACTTGAAATTTTAGATAACGGTTCGTTGGACATGGGTCGAACTTATTAACTCGATATGAGCCCAAAACAGTAAATGTCAATGAGTCATAGTAGTGGTGAATTTTTTTAAAAAATTGCCCGCTGGTTTTTGCTCAACATACACCTACCATCACCCCGGTAACGCCGCACTGAAATGTTATTCTATATATCTATAACAGTTAACGTGTCTGTATATCTGTGCGGATGTGTGTCTGTCAGTGCCCTACATAATACTTGCCAATTTTCAGTCTACAGACTCGAAATTTGATACACAGGGTACTGAGATTTGGGAAATCTATGTGATCGATTTTCGGACATAATTTTGACAACGATTTGACCTTTGAGAACTCTACCATACTTCTCCGACAATATTGGGTCTAAACTCTTGAAATTTTAGATATAGGTTCCTTGGACATGAATCTACATTAATAACTTTATTTGAGCCCAAAACAAATTTTAAGGGGTCATAATAGTGGTTAAAGTTTAAAAATATTGACCTCTGCGGTCTACCTAATTACGCAGACAATTTATGGTCTAGACATTTGAAAATTTTCATTAAAGGTTATTCAGGGATTGTGCAAGCTTTTTCATCGGTTTGGGTCGAAGTGTTTTAGTTACCAATATATAAATGTATGTGTGTATGTTTGCATGTCTGCCCAACACTTTTGACAAGGGCGACATATTTTCTCAAAATCAGTATCGTGTTGAAGGTCGACCTTTCAGACGACAAATATCGAAAATTGTCTAAAAAATTAACATCTTCACCTTCAACTAGGCACTTTTCTACAGGGGTGGGTCTCTTTTTTCGCAGATATTGCGGAAAGATATTCTCTCCTTTCGATTGTCTAGGTTTACTTTAAACATAAGTCACTTCAGGTTTTGTTGTGGTCGTAACCGCAAAGACGTTAGTCCCCCCCGTTTTTCCTCCTTCGCGGTACGGGTTCGAGCTTGCCTTCCTACTACCACTTTTTTTTACTCTACATACACATCCAAACACTCGGGCATCGCCGAGTAAAATGCTAGTACATCTATAAGAGTGAACGTATATGTATATGTGTATCTGTCTGTGTGTACATTTCCCTACGCAAGAACTCAATTTTAAGTCCACAGACTCGACAATTGATATACAGGTGACTGAGATTTGGGAAAATCTATGTGATCGGTTTTCAGCCAGAAATTTTGCTGTTAGGTTGATTTGACCTTTGAGAACACTACTAATCTCTTCAGACAATTTTGGGTCTAAGCACTAAAACGATACCTAAAGATAGGCATACGGAAACAGCAACAACAGAAAGCGTCCCGTCGTCACATTTATGCAGGAACCGCAGGGTGAAATCGAACGCTTGTACAAGAATAGCGAACAAGTTCATTTAAATAT
>NC_136501.1:97032308-97067308 GCF_053919585.1 Euprymna scolopes | reverse complement strand
TATACACACACACACACACACACACACACGAATACTTATGGCCGTAAGTCTACACTGCAAGTTGTATTTTTTCTCCTTTGTAAATTATCAACACTTTTGCCCGTACGTTAATTGATGCAAGGCGGCGACATTCCTGGTGTGACATGGATATTGATATAATAGAATTTTTCATTAGGCTCAATTGACATATCCAACATTTTGGGAATAACTACTTACGTCTATACACAATACGCCGCATCAATTTATAATATGGACATGCACATGAAAACAAAAAGATGTATATAAATAGGTTCATTTTTCTCACTCCAACGTATTCAGCATGAGAAATTATTCAAAGCTTGAAACCTATATTTGCCTACTTTCTTCACAATATCCTATCTGCATGTCATCACCGTAAGCATACTATTCACAAGCGAGCAAATTTAATGGATATTTATGCAAATGAACGCTTTTTAAACGTAAGGCATTGAGGATCACATCTGGAGGAATTGCATAATTTTTTATATATATTCAAATTGGAGTAAGAAATAACTTATTTATGCTGAGTTGAATGACGCAAAGCCGGTATTACTTCAAAAAATGATATTAGCCTAGAATGGAATTGTTTACTATTGAATATATTTTTATATAAAGTGATATAAGAAATATAAAACATTGAATATATAAAAAAAATGATATACCCACTGTTAAAGAAATGTTTCTCTTAAACATCCCTACTTTATGAGAAAATATGTCGCTGCGTGTGCATGTTTCTTTCCTCTCGAGTCGAAAACGGCTGGGCCGATTGTTATGCAAGTTTACAGGAAGGTACTATATTTACCTGGTAGTATTTTAAGATAGGTCTTGTCTCGGAATACTTTGAACAGCATCTACAATTGACAAGGCAAATTTTTCAGGGAAAGGGGCAGGATTTCGAATACAGTAAACAACCTTCTCCGTCTAGCATCACAAGCGCATCAACATTTATTACAACAAATACCATAGATACGACATAATATAAATATTAGGTCCTTCGATATGGCGGGGAGTGTTCAAAATGAAAGATTATGTTTACGAGAAAATCGCACCGTGTACTTAACTTTTGCTTTAAAACTTTTATTCAAAAATGAATTTATTATGAAAACGAGATTCAAGTTTTTATTAATTTCTGGCTAACGAAGCTACTCAAGTAACCGAATGTGATTATATATATTTCGGTGTTAAATGTGTTAGTGTACAATTAAGTAAACGGTACAGTCTTAAATTTTTTGTTTACTAGAAATAAATATATCGTATTTTTTCTTTTAAAATATGCACTCTAAAATGGCCGTGTCGATTTTCTGAAATTTTACCTGATATGACAAAAGAGCGTTCTTAATTAATGTCTGTTTAAAGCACAATCTCAAAACCGTACTTGATTTTTTTCTTTTAAACACATGCCATTTTCAGTGGACAACCAGTAATACAAGGCTTATAAAATAAAATGAACAGGCGCCTTCCACAAATGGTTCTGTTTAGAGCAGAGATATAGCATGATATTCGACTTTCATTGTAAATGCAACCCATCTTATATAAAACTAATTTAATAAAACCAACATTAGTTTCTCCACAGTACAATGTAAACTACACACTATTTTTTCTTATTCGAAATACTGAGCAGATTCGTATCCGTAAGAAAGTCCGCCCCCCAATACCTCAGAAACACATAGAGAAGCCCGAATTTTACATCGACCGAAATGTTTTGAAAATAATTTGGAAAAAGTCGTGAAGTATTCAAAATATTAATGACCAATGCTTATTTAAAAAATTAAGAAACTTAGATCGCATATCAGTTTCCGTTTTCCGATAGTAGAACCAACCAAACAAAACGGAGATGTGTGTACGTAATTGCATACATCTGTTTATTATAAAAATCAGTTCATAAGCAAAAGATGTTGGTGATATGAGCTTACCCAGAAACGCATGGCAAGAATGCCATGCGTTTCTGGGTAAGGTAAATTTGCTAAATAGGTATTGCGCATTAACTCCTTCTCGTTAACTGCGTATTTGAGAGAAGCCAAGTCGACAAAACTCACTTTTTTTTAAATAGGGAAACTTCGTTTTTTCTGGTAAGTACTGCTAAGCATTATTAGAATTAAGCTTACTGATATGAAATCGAATATCAGTGTATATTATCTATCATTTTGAACAAAACAAATTGCAATGCACCTTTGAATAAAAATATTGGGCTTAATTGAATGTTACATACATGCATGCATGCATCCATACATACATACATACATACATACATACATACATACATACATACACACACACACAAAGTATTTAAGAATAAAATTCGGGGTTAATTAACTCTAATTTCGAAGTTCAAGCCTGGATCAAGGAATATCGAATTATCTTTGCTCAAGTCTACATAAGTAACTTCCACATAAATAGTGTTTTGTTTATTCTGAAACGGTTTTGCTGATGATGCGATTTTACGGAATAAATATGCATTGATATTTTCGGACATTAGACGAAATTTTCCAGGTCGTAAAATACGCATCTTTCATATTTATTATTATTATTATTATTATTATAGACCCTCCCTTACTGATTAGTATATTGTACCCAATATAGTAAAAAACAAAAAAAAAACGGAATAATACTAAGAAATGTGCATTCAGGTGTCATGTTAAAAAGTATTCTTCTAAGGAAAATAAATATACAAGTTGAGATGAAAACAAAAACATCACGTGTGCGTAAAGTACTATAATAGAAGACCAGCTTTCCTCGGTCTTTAAAAAACTTTTACAAACCTACTTATTTACATTAGGAGGCTGCCATATAAAATCGAAAAAATGTTGTCAAACAGAAAAAAATCCGATGAGGTCCCTACGTAACAAAGTTCCAATTTTTACCTGTTAGGTTTTCTAATCTTCAGATAACCAAATAACAATTTTGTAAGAATTGAGATTGATTTGACTTACAGGGAGGTGGTCGGAGGGAAGAAAATACACTGAACTGCTGTTTGCTGTTACTGAGAAACCGGGTGTCTATTTCCTACTAAGTTAATTAGATATTCTAATCTTATTGGAATCCTCGCCACTGAGAGTGTGTATTAAAGGAGTTGTCTCATTACGGGTTAGTGATTAGTTAAGAACCTAGTTAGCTTGCTAGTCGGTTAACTTCTCTTAGACTGATTTCCTCGTTACTGTTGTTCGGCAAACGTTACCAGTTAAGTGTTACCATTACAAGAAAAGACTGCTTGTAAGCAACGTCACAATTTCGTCGCAAGCCCTTACTGCCTTTTCTTACAACCCCCTCTTGTTGATGAAATAATCCCGACAAGTTTTCTACATGTCTGACTATCATGTATACTAAATTTCAACTGTTGATTAAACTTTCGTTGAAGTATATAGGTTCAGAAGTGTCCCTCCACGCACGCATTCTGACATTTATAGAAATATAAACAACAGGGTCAGAGTCGCGATATCGAATTTGTTTTTAACGAGTTTAACGAACGGGGACATCCCATTAATAAAAAAAAAACTCCAAGTATTTGCTTTGATCTCAAAAAGGTAACTAGGAAAGCGCTGATTGTTTTTATATTTAATGCAAAAGATATATGTACATCTTGATTAAGACAATATCATCTATATAAAATGGCCGTAATATGCTTTGTATTAGACTCAGTAGTATCCAATAGTATAAAGAAAAGCATTTGCATTATATTTAAAATCTGTGTTCGGTTAATAAAATTTATTCTCCTCCAGGGAGAATAAAACTGGTTAATAAACTGATGTGTAATATCTAAGATAACACGCTCAGATATTTTGATATTTACAATTTGTCTTAACAGGAATATTACATTCTCAGGAAATATTTAACATTTATCGATATTCTTCACAAATCGTATTAAACCTGTACTTCTCCGATGCGTTCTCCCAGTTCGTATTCCAATGGTGACGTAACAGTTCCATCGTTGCCTTTTTTATAATTAAATATTTTTATACATGTAATATTATAAATTAATTTGATTGGGTTTCTTATATCTGTCTCTTAATGACTAATTAGTAGGGCTATGACAAGAGAATATGCTTTACATATTTTTTACTCGAGTATACGTCAGTTAATATCTTATGTTTTTAGATAGATAGGTCTTCAATTGCTCAACTTTCTGTCAGATGTATACTAATGAGTCAAAATAATGAAAAAATATATTTCCTAGCTATACTAATTAGTATGCACATAATACACAGATCTAACGCCTATTTCTGTCCTTGGTAAATGAAAAGGGAATTATTAAGACAATGTCAAATACACTTATGTTGTTTGTACAGATCTAGATGCCGCTCATGAAAGACTGATCTTGAGCCTAACTCTCTACTATAGAATATTATTAGCGAGGAAAGAAAGGGCAGTCTTTAAATTGCTGACCAATAATTTCTCGGAGACAATGATCCAGCAATTCAAAGATACATATATTCATATCACTTATTGAAAAAAAATCTAAAGTTAAAAAATGACGTATGTTATAGTCTTAGTACCTAGATCAATAGATATTTACAACTAATGAAATACACATGAAATTGAATCGGATAAAAATAAAAATGAAGTATACTAATTCAGCTAAATATTCCAAACCGCTCCAAATTATTTCACAAAGAAATTTGGCAAATATCATTAGCAAAATTGCCATTAAATAATAAATGTATGCCTTTACATTTTAGTAATAACTTATTTTTAAATATGAATGTTATATTTTAGCGTAAATATTTAGCATCTAAACATTGGACTTGGGAGTACCAGTTGGCTTTAGAAACGTTCCATGCCAGCGGGGTCGTCCGAGATCGAATCCAGTTAGTTTCATTACAATTTCTTTCACTTATTACGAAAATATTGTTCTATTATCTGTAAGTACGCAAAGCCATTTAGAAATTATTCTTACTAATAAAATATCAAAGGGTCCAATGACAACAAACGAGTCGTAGAATTAATACGATATGAATATGTTCACAATAGCTGAAACGAATCCCTTTGCAATATTTATAATTGCATCGCCATAATACAATATACATACAATCTGTTTAAATATAGAAAACTGGGTCTGTTGTATGGATCTAACGAACTGTTCTTTTCAAGCAAACGTCTCCCACCACGGCTTCGGTGTAATCTTTGATCTTATTACGTATTGCTTACCGAACTATTAAATCTTTCTAACTCTATAATCTGCACGGAACCCTTTGTTTAATCAACTAGCGTAGCATTCTCTTGCTTCTGTAAGTAATTTAAATTTATATTTTGTATTAGTGACTGTGTCCCAAAACTCCTAATATTATGATACTGATATGTAATTAGCTCATGGTAGTGATAGGCATTATGCTATAATTGTCCGTACATATTTTTTGGACAAAGATCAATAGGAATTTGTATACAACTTAGTGTAGTCATAGTATAGTAAGTGAAAAAGTAGACACTTCGATTAAATGTATACAAGAGAATGTACATGTGTGTACAAGTAGGTGTACTCAACTCCTCAGAAGCATTTGAATATATTGTGTGGTGTCCTAATAAAAAAATGTATAAAATTCACTTACCTGTTTCACAAAGACCAGTTTTATGATATTCCTTATATATTCATTCGATGGTTATAATCTTAATCTTTCAGCATATATAAATCTGTAATATATATGAAAAAGATTATATTGATAAAATATACAAATATATTCGATGAATCTGTCTCTATATGCATATAATAAACATAAAATATCCTCTTTATTGAATAAAACATACATACGTTATCCTGTAATGTGTGTAGAATAGTTTTTATGAGACTACTGTCAATATTTCATATATAAACTTGATATTTTAGAGGCTGACCTGTTGAATATGTTTGATGTGAGGATTTTAGCCTTTAACAATGGCTGCCAAATTGTCAAAATTAAAAAAAAATATTGAGTTGAAATGCTCAATGTTATACATATACAGCACAATCCGGTCGACACACGGGTTCTTGACAGATAACCGAAGTTAAGCAACGCTGAGCCTGACCATTAATAGGTGGGTTGCCATTCGGGAAAGCGAGGCTCTGAATGTACCGCTAGTCAAATACCAGGTTGGAAAACGGGTGATGTCTATCCTTCTTTCGAGAGTAGATGGGCTTCTCATAAGCAATGGTAGGCAACTCATCTAGTGATAACGTTCCTATAAATATACCCTTGGCGAAACACTAAAAACTCCGCTACTGACAAGATTTAAATTGCAATAAAGACTCGTGTACTGAGTTGTATCTCGGCTGCGGGCGCATGTTACGTCACATTTTTAATTTACATTTGTATGTTAACTGTGTCAACTTTTTAATACGTTTTGGTTTTCATGTAGACTTTATATTTAACCGAAAAAGGCTTTATTTTAAACCCCTTTATAAGTAAAGCAAGTAACTGCTCGACAAACAAAATAATTTCAGACTACAATTGCCTAATGGTGCCGTGGGTACAGCTTGAAAAAGCATTTTAATTTTCTCGCCGAATATTCAACGAATTCCTTCGGATTACTGATAAAATAAACTCCATGTACTTCCGTTTCATTTAAGATATTTTATATAATTTGATATAATATCGATTAAAAGAAAATCGTTCTTACAAATAAATTCCTTAAGAGTTTTTCAAACGCATTTAATAACTGTCCGCTGCCACTATTATTACTACTATTACTAGAGAGAGAGAGAGAGGGGGGGGTGAACCGAGGAAAAAAAGGCAAGGTGTTAAAGATGTTATATGCGACATAGGGAGGGATACATAACATTTAATAACCGTGTGCTAGCAATATTACTACGACTACTAGAGGGATAGAGAGAGTAGTAGTATTCAAAGTAGGGAGAACTATAATAAATTATTAGGGAAGGTTTATTTAAATATTACTACAGGCAATTCAAAGCAATTTCAGATGAAAATATGAGTTCAATTTTGCCTACGTGTTATATTAAGGTTATTGTACATATTTACTATGCCTCCCCACGCGACAGAGTTAGACACTAGGGTCGTTTTTTTAACGTGGAGAAAAGGTACAAAAATAAAAATTGCCTCAGTCGTGAAGGATTTACTTCTCCACCGAAAGAGAACAAGAAATGGAAGTGCAGCATCTGAAGAATAGATACTACACTTTGATCTTGACCAAAAGGCCAAGAAACGGTTATTGTAAAGGTTATGTAAGAAATATACAGTAAATCTATGACTGCCCCTTCAAATAATCAAAATGTATGAAAAAGTTAAGTTAGGCCGACGTCACAATTTTAATTCGTCCAAATACATTTTGTGGGGTACAAGCTGCTTAAAAAGAAGCCCGATTCGCGAATGTTAGTTTTAAAAAGATGAAAAATATAAGAGTTAACATCCTATGTAACCTCGGTTACGAATATCATAATCTTATATGATATTCCTTGTATCGCTGACTAATGTCAGCCGTTCTTCACCGAAGAAAGGAGTTAGCGAAACCTTACATAAAAAGCAACATTCGAAAAGATACATGCCAAAATTATATCAACATTCACTGCCATGTGGTATTGCACTGAAGTTATTTAAATTCTTTCGATGTGATGTAATTTTGATTGAGCAATGTAACACAATATTACTTTCTTACTATTAATTAATATTAGCTAGTAAAATATTTAAAATATAATCTGCACTATTTGCATAGAAATATAAATAAAATAATATTTAGTACGTGTTATTTTTTCCCGTTAAAATAAAACTAATTTTGGCGCTATCAAAAACATCAGGTTTATTAATATATTTGTTGATCAAATACATTTTTTAGAAGGATTGTCACAGATCCTAATAATTTAATGAATAGAGAACACAAATGCTTTATAATGAGTGAATATTTCAAATATTGATTTTTGCATTTGACTGCAACTAATACCAGTTACTTGATAAAATCCATAACTGAATAAAATAATTATCCAGTATGTAATATAGGGTGTTCCAAAAGTCTTGGGCACATTTTGACATTGAATATCTCTAGAACTAAAAAAACACATCTGCTATATTTTGGTATAGCCTTACAAAAGACTTAATGCATTTAGCTTTAAAATGGCACCGTTTTCATCTTACTACCATTCACAATTAAGCAGTTATTCGGACTTGGAATGTGTACAAGACTTTTGGAACACCCTGTATACATCGTAATATACGCAAACCGTTAAGTTTTATGTATTTATTTGTGGATTATTGTCCCTATCTTCATAGTTTTCTTTTACAACCCCTCGGCCAGTTATTTCTTTGGCGTTCCTTAGGTGACCGTGAATAGAGACCTTGACTCTCAACAGTTCAACTTGAGCATTGTCTAAACAGCAATTTCAATTCCACCCAAAGTCAGCTGGAAGTTTGATTGACAAAAACGTGATGACACGACAACAAGTATGGAACACATTAATTACAGAGGTTACAGTTAAGAGACTCAGCATTCCTATTCCGTAGCGGTTTCTCACTTGACAAAGGATAGAGGAATAGTTGGACGAAACCTTGTGCAACAACTACGAAAATGAGGTAAAGTATATAAGTATTTAAATTACACGTCTGCAAAAATTTCAATATTAAAAATTATAAAACATTTAGATTTTTGGAAATGTTTTCCCACAGGGTGCGCCCAACTAACAACCCACCAACAAGTATAGTTGGGAAAATATGTTAGGCTAAAAAATGAAATAGGAGAAAAAGTTAAAATTTCATTGTGAACCTCATTGTGAAACATAGCGAGGTACATTGTAGAATACAAATCACTACACACGTGTCATCGTAATAAAATTTAACACTGATAAAATTATCATTATGATGTATCTGAAAACGGGGTAAATAACGTACGCTATTTTTAATATCTCAACCAATAAATTAATTACACCTAAAAACAAAGTCCTACATATTTAGAAGGAAAAAAAACATTTAAAAAAACCGATGTTATACATATTGCTTATATCTTTCATAACTGATATTACACAAGTGTTTTCATGATAAGAAATCTCAGCGGACCGTACGGCCGCAATTGGTAGTTAGCTTGCATCTTGTAATAACAGAAACAGACTGGATTTTTTTTGTTCCTGACTAAAGTTTTAACGTCCTGCGGATTTTTTTTTTGTATATTTAGCATAATTTATGACTACCGTTAGAATGATCTATGTTTTGGTCTCGTTCCACTCAATGCAACTAGAAATATTTTTAAACGTTGGTAAGCACTATTATATATTGGATGAAATATATATATTTGTCAAATTATCAGTACTATTATAATTATTCCGATTTTTACTATTATTAGAGTTATTGCTAATGCAGGGTCATGGCATATATATATATATATATATATATATATATATATATATATATATATATATATATGATTGCGGTATCTGCCGGAAGAGATGGTGTTTATTTGCTCCCCCACTGAGCAAATTAGGCACAAGGCCGTTTTTAATGTGAGGTAAAAACCAGCTCCCCTAAAAGTAGGCAAAAAGGGGGCACTCTGGTTACCAAAAATAATAATTGTCCCAGTATAGAGGGTTTCCCCTCCATTGACTGGTACAAATTATCTTAAGTGCAGCATCTGCCGGAAGAGATACTACACTTTGATCTTGGCCAAAAAGCCAAGAAAAGCGTTATTTATTTGCTCCCCTACCCCTACCGAGCAAATTAGGCACAGGCCCGATTTTAAATGAGGAGTGAAGGGGAAATGGGGACCAACTCCCCGGGTAGTAGAGGAGCTTGATAAGGACAATTTGTATGAAGGGTTGCCCCTACATTGGCAAAGGTCTCATATGTGGGGTTGCCCCCACATAGGGTCTTTGCTTGCAGTATCTTCCGGAAAAGATACTACACTTTGATCTTGGCCAAAGGCCAAGAAAATCTTAAAAAGCTAAGAATAGGTTGTCGGTGGTATGTATTTGCTCCCCCACCGAGCAAATTAGGCACAAGACCGCGTTTTAAAGTGAGGAGTGAAGGGGAAATGGGGACCAACTCCCCGGGGAGTAGATGAGCTGGATAGGGACAATGAGTATGAAGGGTTGCCCCTATATTGACCATGGTTTTATCTGTGGGGTCGCCCCCACATAGGGTCTTTGCTTGCAGTATCTTCCGGAACGGATTCTATTTATTTGCTTCCCCACTGAGCAAATTAGGCAACAGGCCGTTTGTTAATGTGGGGAGAGAGGGAGAGGGGGAGGGAAAAGGGACCAGCTCCCGATGGATGGGAAATGCGAGCTGGATAGTGAAAATTGGTATGAAGCGTTGCCCCTACATTGACCAAGGTTTGATATGTGGGGTTACCCCCACATATGGTCTTTGCTTGCAGTATATGCAGGAACAGATACTACATTTTGAGATATTAAATCCTTTATTCATGTTAAAAATACATTGAAAATCAACAATGAACAACAAACTTAGGCACATCGCCAACTCAAAAGGGGGGGGATTGTGGGTATCGTTGGTCATCCTTGTCACTCCAGAACTAAACAAAATCAAAAGTTTCTCCCAGCTAGTATCTTTCACCATAATACAACATTCACCCTTTCATACTGGGGGGCATCCTACTTAACTCCCAATCTTAAAATTTTTTATCGACGTGTAAAAACACAAAAAGATATCAATAAAAATGGTATACACTTTGATCTTGGCCCGAAGGCCACGGAGGTGTCTCTCCTTGCGAAGAAGGTCGGCGGTATTTGCTCCGCCTCCGAGCAAATTAGGCAGAAGGCGGATTTTTAAAGTGAGGAGTGAAGGGAAAATGGGGACAACTCCCCAGGAAATAGGGGAGCTGGATAGTTACAATGAGTATGAAGGGTTGCCCCTACATTGACCAAGGTCTTATCTGTGGGGCCGCCCCCACATAGTGTCTTTGCTTGCAGCATGTATTTATTTGCTTTCCCACTGAGCTAATAAGGCAGAAGGCCGTTTTTAATGTGGAGAGAGCGGGAAGGGAAAAAAGGGACCAGCTCCCGATGGGTGGGAAATGGGAGCTGGACCGTGACAATACGTATGAGTATTTATTTGCTCCCATACCGAGTAAATTAGGCACAAAGCTAATTTTTAATGTGGAGTGAAGGGGAAATGTGGACCAAATCCCTGGGGAGTAGGGGAGCTGGATAGTGAAAATTGGTATGAAGGTTTGCCCCTACATTGACCAAGGTTTTATAAGTGGGGTTGCCCCCACACATGGTATTTGCTTGCAGTATCTGCCGGAACAGATGGTATTTATTTGCTCCCCCACCAAGCAAATTAGGCACAAGGCCAATTTTTAATGTGAGGAGTGAAGGGAGGGGGAAGGGAAAAAGGGGACCAGCTCCCGAGAGGTGGGAAATGGGAGCTGGTTAAAGGTCAGGCATGTGGGGTTTCCCCCACATCTGGTCTTTGCTAGTCATAGCTAGTCTTAGCTAGTCATAGCTTGCAGTATCTGCCGGAACAGATACTACACTTTGATCTTGGCCAAAAGGTCAAGAAAAGCTTAAAAAGGTAAGAACACGTTGTGGCATTTATTTTCTCCCCCACTGAGCAAATTAGGCACAATCCCGATTTTTAAAGTGAGGAGTGAAGACGAAATATGGAGACCAACTCCCGGGGGAGTAGGGGAGCTGGATAGTGACAATTGTTATGAAGGGTTGACCCTACATTGACCAAGGTCTTATATGTGGTGTTGCCCCCACATATGGTCTTTGCTTGCAGTATCTACCGGAACAGATACTACACTTTGATCGTGTTTATATATTTTATTGCTTTTAAAATTTTTGAAAATACAATTAAGTAAAAAACAAAAGATTCTTAAACAAAATAAGGTGCACGGCCCTACAAGAGATTGGGGACGGGAAGGGTTCAGGGTCTTTGTGACAAAAGTGATTAAAAGTAATAAATGTAGACTTTGGAGTCTTACTCTTGACTGGCAACATTTACCTAAACACCTCATTCATTCTATGGATCTTATTCTAACTAATAAATCCCCAGCGTTTAAGAATCAAAAACATATTTACAATTTATAAACAGTTGTCTCAGTGTATGGATTTTTTTTTAATTTTGTGTGTGTGCATGTTTGAAAAAATAAAATTACATTTCATTAGAAAATAAAAAGTTTTCGAATGAAGAGCAAGATCAAAAGTGTTCATATCAAAAACAAAAAATACATCCTACTGGGTTGTTAGTGAAGCCCCCCCTGTACTAATCTAGGTGACCAGACCCCCCCACACTGTTTTACGGGAAACTGAAAACAAGCAGGGCGATCCTAATGGGGATTTGGGAAATACCTTAATGGAAGTGGGAGAAAACAAAGCAACGGATGGAGGGGGGGTTCGAAGGTGACCTCTGAGTTGGGGGGTGACCGGGGATGTTGAAAAAAACAAGGATGTGGTGCAAAGGGGACGGCCAGACTGAGAGGTTCTCTAGTACCAAAAAATAAAATGAGGAACAGGATCTCATTTGCACCGGCAGTCAAGAGTCTTCTTAAAATGACTTAGCTAGAACCTAAGCGGGATGGGTTCCGAAGGACCCAGCACAACCCGTGCCATGCTTAAGGAGGGAACACGTATTGAAACTTGGCTCCTCGACGGTTGCACAAACTAGTGATGTGCACCCACCTCTTGTCAAATTCCACTCAAGGCAACCTCCTCCAATCGCATCTGATCTTTACTTTAAGCAAATGTTTAAAGTAAACGATCAGATCCCGATCGGGAACAGATGTCCCTTCGCGGACCAACTTGAGACGCGCGATCCAAATCACCATGCTACACTTTGATCTTGGCCAAAAATGCAAGAAAAGCTTAAAAAGCTAAGAACAGGTTGTCAATACAACCTGTTCTTGACCTTTGATCTTAACTAAAATGGCCAAGCAAAAAAGTTTTACCGACATACCGACGGGCGTGACTTATAGAGTCGCTTGCACGCGACTAAAAAAAGTAACTCGTAAGCTAAACGTACTTGTTTCGATTCCAGGTGGGGTGGAAAGAGTTTTTTTTCTTTACTTTTTAAATCATTAATATATCTTGGGGCCAATATAATATAATAATCAACACGAAATCTGAATTAGTAAATATATATTTAAACGCATTTTATAATTAGGATTTATATATATATATATATATATATATATATATATATATATATGTGTGTTGTGTGCGCGCGCATGTATCTGCACGTGCCTTGAGTAATTAAATACGTTCATAGGAATTACTAATATCTGTCTGCAGCTGTAATACTATCCCACTTTTATTTACTATTCGTGTCATCTCGAAGTAAATTATGATGGATTCTTGTTGCCACAGATCTTGCTTAGCTTGCCATGAGTATTCTTAATATACGTCAAAAATATTGATGCCAATAAACGGTTAGAATATACGTGCACTAAAGAGATGTAATGTCTTTAAGTAAGGATTCCTGTTTCACTTAGGATATATGACGTTTAGAATGACGTAGATCGTAATAATTTACATCCAGGTATCCGATGACACTATTGCGAGTATAAAATTAAAACAATTTTAAAACTTCTGATATTACAAGTGTAATTGCTAGGTAATATCAATAGGGGCAAAGTTTAAACACTGTTTCATTGAAAGGAACTTTGGACCAGTGAAAACAATTCAATTATCGGATGCGTAGATCACACTTTAAAATATTTTCAACTAGCACGGTCGAACTGCCATCGTTTGGTTATAAAATACGCTAAGTCGTATCCATTATTCCAACCAGAAACAAACACCCGGCCAAAACTTGTTTTTATTCTTTTGTTTAGATATACCAAAACACACCTCGAAACACCCGGGCAACGCCGGTTAACCACCTAATAAAATAGAACATATTTGCAGTCCAGAAATAAACAAAAATCCATTTGAAAGATTTCATCTGATAAATGTATGCGAATACATCAACCAAAACGTACAATTCCAATAATAGTGAATGCTCAACACACCATTAAAATCTTTTCGACAAATACATTTTTCTTTTTTATATCTGTACCCCACGAACGTTGCCGATCAGAGCACTTTAAACATTTGCCCAGAGTAACAATGGCAAAGAAACCTTGATGTATTTTCTCTACTTATTTGAGTATATATATATATATATATATATATATATATATATATATATATATATATATGATACACACCTTTTAATCCGTAGACAAGATACGTCTTATATTTATTTAACATGCACAATTTTATAAAGCGCCCCCATATAAGATGAGCGAATCAACATATTTACAGTTCGTACGAATTCAATTACAGATGCCACGAATCATCTGAACGAATAATTTAAAAAAATAATTAAAATATATTAGCTATTATATACGCATTGTTTATCGCTTTATTTCACGTCGATTTTTTTTATATTTTGAAATTTCTATGCGAGGCATGGTATACTGGAGAGGAACAACTACGACCATTGTTTCCCTTTTTTTGCGGGAGTTGAATTTTCTCGTAACATATGCTATTTTTATTTTCTGGTAATTTTTAGTGTGTATCATTTTATTTGTAGTGTCTAAAAATGTCTATTTTCGGTGATAAAAAGCACTCTTAATATTTATATTCATATGAAAGAAACATATCCATACGTATAAAACAGGTGCAGATTTTACATCTTGTTTAAGAAAATGTTTAACATAACTCATCTTTTTAAAAATCACTTTGAATACGTGGCTGGTTAACTTGAATGCATCTAAGACAAAACTCCTATCTAGACATCATCAACGCTCTGATGCCCATCTGACATCAAATTAAATAGATGGCTCTCGTCTAGGAGAAGCCCCATGTTTTGACAAGCTTCTGGGCTTGACCTTCACTCCTGATCTGTAATGGAACATGTACTTCAAGTCTGTTGACAAGGTCGCTGGAAAAATGGTGGGATCCTTCTACCGCCCCAGAAGATATATCACTACTGATGCAGTTCTCTATATAAAAGCCAAGTACGTCAAAGGATGGAATACTGCTGCCATATCTGGGCAGGAGTGACTAAAAAAAAGTCTATCCTGCCTTGAGAGCGTACAAAATAGACTTCGTGGCTTAGTGGGGGATGCCCTTTTCTCTTCCCTGCATCCTCTCTCCCACAGAAGAAACGTTGCAAGCCTATCTTTGTTTTATCGTTATGTCCACGGCAGGTGCCCGTCTAAACTCCAATCTCTGGGCCCCCCCTTCCCAATCTTACGAAAAACACCCGTCTAGCTGAATCCACTGTCAAAACTTTCCGCACTCTTTATCTATGCCGAAATACAAAACGTAGATTTCATGAACAAAGCTTCTTTCTCAGAACTGCACGCCTGTGGAACTGTTCCGTCTGCCTGCTTCTCTTCTGACTACAACTTGGATGTCTTCAAGTCCAACGTAAAAAAATCCTGATGAACCGCCCCCTTAAGTAGACACTTTAAATATCCACACTAACGTACTGTACTTACAAGAGCCCTTATCCCTGAGTGTCTTCCGGGCCTTGATAAGTGCTTACCATCTTGTAAAAAAAAATGAATAACATTTGGTCAATCGGCGGATGAGAGAGTATGTTATGTATTTTAATTTACATTTTCACCTCAAATAAGGCACATTGCTAATTTGATGTAGAGGGCTACTATCAAAGACACGCTACAATGGAATATATAGGGAGTGAGGATGCAACATCCCAGTTCACGTTACACTTGAACTGCTGCATGTCAATACAATTAGGGAAGCAAGGGTCTGGAAGGGAATTCCAAAGTCTAGCGGTTCTAGAGAAGAAAATACTGAAGTAAAAAAAAAAAGCTTCTCTTACATCTACGGATATCTACGGTGTAGGGATGGGATTTAGCTGCGAGTCGTGTTTGGAGGGGGTAATTACGTCTATGAGGTAGAAGCGCATGCAGTTCGTCGGAGCATTCACCATTAATTATGTGTAGAACTGGCAGAGGGACGTAATATTTCGTCGATGGGACAGAGACTGACATTTTTATGACAGTTCAAGACTTATAAGTTTGGCGACACTTTTTACCCTTGTTTTGGAGCGAGAGACTAGTAGCAGATACATGAGGACAAAATATGACAACGATCCTTCATACATGGGTATTGGTCGCTTTATAGAGGTACAGGACACTTTCGGGCGTTAGTAAATTTCAACCATGGTGAAGAGAGCCTAACTTCTTAGCACCGGTCCTGGCAATGCTCTCAATGTAATTGTTTCAACTCAATGCTTTCTGTGAACCTTAGGCCGAGGAGTGTAAAAGTGTGTCCAGGTAATTAATCACTCACCATTGCTATTGGTGGTAGAGAAGGATTCTTGTAATTATTGAAGGTTACACGTTTAGTCTTGGCAGCATTGAGTGTGTCCATCCATTTATGTCCCCATTCCACTACAGATTGGTGATCATCCACTAGAATAAGCAATCCATTGATTTGATTGAAAAATGGTAACCTTCATCGATTATGATTAAAATAAACCTATAGTATTATGTAATAGTCGTTTATCAATCGATCCTGGACAACATCGAGTATCCGTGCTTATGCTATGTAAATATGGCTTTATATAATAGTGCAAGATTATAATGAGTTTAATTATGCAATCATTTCTGTTAAATTATATATTTAATACACGATCAACATTACATATATATTTTCATTCATTATGGGCATTATATTATTTTTCCACTTGAAAGAAATATTTTAATTGCAACGATATTATAAAAAATAGGATGCGTATTTAAGTGTTTTTATCAGAATTTGAAAGATACCGGGAATGTATTTAAATAATTAACTTCATTAGAAATCTAAACGATATATATTCATTGGGAGATGAAAATGAAAAATTGTAAATAGATAGAGTGGCAGGATCCAATGCATATACCATTACACCAGATGAAATTGTGAAAACATCAAATGAATAAAACCATTATTTATAAAAGTGAAATTGAACTACATCTGTGAATAAATACGTGCAAGTATAATATCTACCATATTTTGTTCGGCCCGCGCGTATCTGAGTTTTTTTAAATTGCACTTTTTGATGAATTAAATTTAGCATTTATGACTTGAGAAACGGATCTGTTACCGATATAAACGGGGCGACACTAAGAAAGCTAAAGGAACCGGAAACATATGCAGATAAATTCCTAGCACTTATCTATTGAAAATGAAGGTGACTATGTGGAAAATACATTGTAGAGCGTAGAATAACGCT
The DNA here is from genome assembly GCF_053919585.1 of Euprymna scolopes. Taxonomy (NCBI): domain Eukaryota; kingdom Metazoa; phylum Mollusca; class Cephalopoda; order Sepiida; family Sepiolidae; genus Euprymna; species Euprymna scolopes. The sequence goes on along the minus strand of NC_136501.1, from coordinate 97,050,188 downwards.
AGTTTCAATAGTGAACCCTCTCTGTGGCTATTCGATCCTGAATATGACCAAAAACTCTATCCAATGGTGAGGCCCAAGCTTGCGAGCTTTAGAGAGTGTTGAGCTACTTTTCAATTATCATTGTTTTCAGGTTTAGTCTGAGCCTGAATGGTAGTACCTGATAAAGTCCCACCTATCGGCTAAATAAAAACCAAATTATAAAATAATATAAATATATATATATATATATTTCTCGTAAAAAAAAAAATTCTTCAAAATTACTGGATTCGGATATAAATAACCTAAAAATTGTTAGTATGCGGTAAAACAAACAACCACCCAATCAATATAGGATAACATTTCTTACAAAACGTGCTTGACACAAGGAAAAAATGAAAATAAATAAACAATTGCTATTTTTCTTAAATTTCTTTGGATTATGTAAAATAAATCTAGACAACAGTTAATAAAATACTCTACACTCAGATGTATTATTCGAGCTAAAGTTATTACTATATTCGATAGTAAATTTAAGTGGCTCTCTTAATAAAAATAATAAAGATGTCCTAGACATAGCGAATAACACCCTTGAAACTTCAAATAACATTTTTCGTAATGGAATTAAAACCGTATATAAAAGTATTCGAGGGCAAATATAAATAATGGAGGTATTCTGGTTGAATTTCCTTAAACATTACTAGGGAATCCAATGTTGTTCATGCTTATATTATGTTTACAATTTGTTGCGAATATATGTGGAATAGTTACTTTGATTTCTATGTGCAAAATAGTTAACTGAGCTAGAGTTCTATAATACTCTTGAAAATGCTAGAATGAATGTTTTCCTTTGAGTTCAAAAGTGGGCTGGCCAATCTGATGTGCTTTAAGGGCGGTATCTGATCGAAAACATGAAACGTTAGGTTTAGATACTGCTAGAATTTTTAACACAGCGGTATCAAATGAAATAATGTAATTTTCTTTTTATATCAGTGAATACTTTGGCAGATGTAATAGGCAACGTTTACGTCTATGTGTTTACGACTTTATACGTACCAAATCTTCTATTCCATCTCTCTCTTTGCGAAACTTTATATTTCGGTTTTATCCCGGGAAAATCAATACAAAATTGTGAAACTTTAAAAAATTAAATTTGTCAGGTCGAATGCCGGCATTACGAATAGGCATGCATAACGTTGTACCTCATACTTCATGTTTTACTTTTCATCCTTACAGCAACCATGACTTAATAGCTAAATCATTAAGGACAGAGGCAAAACAAAATCGTGAGCTAAATGTTTTGGTTCTCGGTGGTGGCGCAGAAGTACTTATATTTTTTAATTTTAGATTATCACTTTATATTGGATCCAATATATAATACAATAATACGAAAGCTGCATTGATCAAAATATCATTTGAATGTATTTCACGACCGGGCAATGCCTTACGCCCAACTAGTGTATATATATATATATATATATATATATATATATATATATATATATATATATATATATATATATATATATATAGTGGAAATAGTAATTAATAAAAACTGAAGAAATTACTCAATACTGTTGTAGAGTAAATATGCCTTTTATTTTTTATTACCGTATCTTTCTGTTACGTTACATTATTGTTAAAAAAACGGCCGGGTAGCTGAAACAATAAGATAACTTAACAGAAAAATACAGTTATAAAATTATATATATATATAATATATATATATATATATATATACACACACATATATACACACAAACACACACACACTACCCCTACGTTTTGAACAGACCATTGCTTTTACATTCCATGTAATAGTCGTGTCAATTTAGAAATAAGAATTCGGTTACATTTGAACAGACCTGTTTTCATTTCTCTGAATGTGCACATTTATTTTGCAAGTCCGCACGTGATAATATGTATTAGAAAGGCCATTTTTGATAACACAGGTGACACATTTTGGCGTATGCACTGTATTTTCAAATTATATAACTAGTGCCCGTTGTGAACTTATCAGCTCAGCAGTTATTTTCGAGGTGCATATCTCTTATCTTGGAATTTTCGATTATACAACACGTGGGACATATATTCGCTTTGTTAAGGTAAGATTTAATGCGTGCACTATATTTTTACATTAGTGCTATTATTAGTTTAAAACAAAAAGGAAAATTAGCAAAAATATTGATAACAAATAAATCTTTTCAATATGTAAGGTAAGTTTTCCCCTTACTTATCTTAATAAGTTTTGTGTTTTTACGTATTTTAAAGTGTTTTTTATTAACAACGTGACGCAAAACCTTACTTTGACACAAGCTAATGCTGATATAAGACGGTTATCTGGGTTTTTTTAAGTGGCAATGTTCTATTGAGTAACGACAGGGACATACGATTTTCAGTGTTTTAAGTTTTGAACCATTTTGTTGGACAAAAATTCATTTCACTTAATGTTTGTAAACTTCTAGTGGCTTCTGTAAAGGTTGGATATCCTTCAAGACAGAAAATTAAACTCGCATTGAGACTCGGGCAAACAATTGAAGTTTTAGATTCGTATGACAAAATGATATGGGAGTCCGGTAATGGTTAAAAATGAGAAATTTTTTGTGTACCGGAAAAAAAAACACGCACACAAATACGTAGCAATACGCATCAGAAACCAGAATGTTATAATTATTCGACATATTTTTGCTGCAATTGACTAGAATGAAAATTATGAAAGATATTGTCAAACCAGACATCTTTTCAGTTTGTTTTTAGATTTGCCAAACAAAAGCATATCTACTTTTGATGGATAAACAAAAACAAAGCGTATAAGAGAAGTGGTTGGTGGGCAGTAATCAGACACCCACAGTATTAATGCTGTTGTCCCTCAAGGGTCGATCCAGACCCCTAACTCTCTTCCTGATTTACAGCAATTATCTTCAAAAACACATACTTAAATCATTTCTTGACACCTATGCTGATGCCACGACCATCTATGGCAACACATCAAAAGCCGTAAATGACAAACTTCTGATTTCCTCTCCTGATATTGAACGCGTGGTACAATGGGGGAAGAGGTGGCTGGTTAATTTTAATGCATCTAAAACCAAGCTTCTATCTTTATATCAACGGTCTGGTCCCCAGCTGGCATCAATTGAAATAGGTGGGTCTCGTCTTGGGGAGGCTCCATGTTTTGACAAGCTTCTGGGATTGACCTTTAATTCTGATCTGAAATGGAAAACGTACATCAAATCTGTTGCCAAGGTTGCTGGAAAAATGGTGGGATCCTTCAACGGATTCTGTAGACATCTCACTGCTGATGCAATTATCTATCTATATAAAAGCCAAGTGCACCCTAAAATGGAATACTGCTGCCATATCTGGACAGGATCTACTAAAAACAGTCGATCCTGCCTTGACAGAAAAAAATAGACTTCATAACCTAGTGGGGGATGTTTTTTTTTCTATTTCCTGCAAACTCTCTCTCCCACAGAAGGGACGTTGCGAGCCTGTCGTTTTATCTTTATTTTCATGGGAAGTGTTTGTCTGAGCTCCAATCTCTGGTTTCCTTTTGCCAATTTTCACGAAAAACACCCGTCTAGCTGAAACCACAGTCAATAATTTTCGCCACTCTTTATCTCTGCCTAAATCAAAACGTAGATTCCATGAAAAAGCTTCTTTCTTAGAAGTGCAGGCTGTGGAACTCTTCTGTTAGCGTGTTTCCCATCTGACTACGACTTGGATGTCTTCAATCCCAACATAAAATAGTTCCTGATAAACAGCCCCCTAAAGTAAGACGCTTTATCATATCTCCAATACTAACGACTACCACGATACTATGTCATTGATTACTGCACACGCAATAACTTTTATCCTCGAAAGACCTCCGGTCCTTGATAAGTGGTGACTTCCATGTACAAAAAAAATCTTAAAAAGGCATGTGAGATTAATAACAATTTCCATCATATTGTGTGAGAATTCTTTTTCTCTTTTAACTCTAGCATAATTACATCGAAAATATATCACTGAAATAATGGCAGGTCATTGTGGGCAAGTATTTAAAGCAGAGACTGACGATCTGGTTATTCATAGTTCGAATCCGCTTAGTTCCACGAAAAATATTATCGTTTAGGATGTCGACAATCTTTTTTCTCCTGCCTCCCGTGAGTACGAATTTACTTTCTGTGAGGAATTCTGAACAGAGAAAGATCAGGAAACCCAATGCCAACAAGAGAGCCGTAGAATGATTGGAGTCTATTTCTTCAGAGTTCAGTGTTATATTGAAGTAACTTTGAACCCCCCCCAACACACACGATGCTACCGAGACATAAACGGCTATTGTAAATTGTACATTACATAAATAGTGAGCTCAAGATTGTTATTTCTTTACATGTTTTTGGTTGGTTGTTTTTGTTTTACGGCATATCAACATTTATCAGGTTATTCAATGCCGAATCAAGTTATTTTGAGGAACGATTTTTAATGAAGTGCATTTGTTTTTTAAGTCGGATTCTATCTAACCCATAGTTGGGACCCTAACAGGTACTACGCCTTCGGATCAGAGTGGACCTGGGATCAATGGTAATTTAAGGGTGGCTCCACACTCCCCAAGGCCCGCAAGCTGGGGCCTCACAATCGGATATAGTTTTAGGTCGTATCCAGGACCGTTATATTAAAAAAAATGCACGTAAGTACAGTTGTAGAAGAATAGGAAAATGGGGGTATACAAAATAAAATGCGTGAAAAGAAGGTACTAGATTAAAAAGTCACAGAAAAATAGTATCACTTAGCAATCTGAGATTATTTGAATCCTCTTTTACTATTGTAAAACATGTAAGTGCCCCGGTCATAAAATGTGTAATCGAAAAGATGGGCTTACTTATATTCGTTCCATATTTTTACTATGCTATCCACGTGCTAAAGGAATCAAGCACGAAACAGTGGCACCGTTAAATTTATTTAAAAAAATGTTTTCTATGAAATTAAACTAAATTAGAAAACTTACCCATATTAACGATATTTCTAATACTTGTACACAAGGTATCGGATATTCTATCTCTAGATACATGTCAGATAAATATGGGTAAAATAAAATAGTCAAAAATATACACTTGTTATATACTCTTTATTGAACGGCTTTAACTGATTAGTCATTTAGTGTGGTTTTTCAACACAAATAACGTGAAAAAGTGAATGGCAAATGTTCACGTGTTTAAAAAGCTTTATCATTGTGCAACACAAAGACATGGAAATGGCAGAAAAAGACGACTAGTACATAAACCCAGACTTACATAGAAAAGCAATTTGACAATTGGTAACCAGAATACTTATATATATATATATATATATATATATATCATTAAAAATGTAATCACTGATGCAATAATTAGTTCTATTATTACTAGCAGGACAACCGGTATGATATGGTTGTGAGATTTTAATTCATGCTGATAATTTATTTTGATAACAGACATTAATCGCCATCAGTTACAATGTTGAACCCAATATATAATAGTGAGATAAACATACACACACATTATATATATATATATATATATATATATATATATATATATATATATATATATATACACACACAATATTCACCTGCATTCTTTGAAAAATAGGAAATCACGCGCTTGTCTAACACAATATCCAAGCAAGCGAATCAGAAAGCACGGACGGACAGTCAACAAAGTTTTGTGATTTTATAGATATACAGAAAAATATAGTTAAAATACGAGTTAAGCAGAATATATAGCACATTTTTCACTGATAGAGTTAGAATAAAAGGTTTCATGGTATTGGTATTAGGTGTAATATATATGATTGATTCACATAACACGAATTTAGTAGAATTGTAAGCTTAACGTTCCCCGGTTTATTTCCCGTTTTTTTTTTCATCTCTTTCGTTATCTATGGTTTACGTCTTAGACAACGGTAGTGTGATATTGCTTATCAGAATCTGAACCAGTGTTATCAGATTTGCTTTCGATTGATCTATTTCAACAATTATATCATCAAACGCTATGCCTTTGTTACAAGCCATGTCTGTAGGCAAATTGGAGTCGATAATATTGTACGCAAAAATTAAGTAGCAATGCTGTTTCAATGAGTCGATTGCAGTAAACTTCAGGCAATGTCTATCGCTCGTAGATATGCTGTTTAATAGTTGTTTTTTGCCTGAAATATATTCAACAACTTATAAAAGCGTTTCATTTTCAAGTAAATTACTTTGCTTCTATTTAGTCTTCTTACTTGTCTGTTAACCACCCTTTTCTTACTCTATTCTACTTAAAAATCAATCTAGCTATGGGTGTACAATTACTTTATATTCATCGTTAATATATATATATATATATATATATATATATTATTATTATTATTATTATTATTAGCAGGGATGTCTGGAGTTGCACGGTTGTTCGGAGGGGTATGTTTAGTACAAAAAAAGTGGTAGTCGGCTAGCAGGATCTACCTCATGACGTCAAAGCGGAAAAGAAATGATAGTGAACCTGACATCGTACCCCTACTCCATAACGCGACCTGAATCTAAAGCCTTCAAAATTAACATAATTTCACAAATATCGTTGCTTTTAAACATCCCACGAAGGTTAACAATGTGGGGCAAAAGCACCTATGCCAAAAAAACAATGGGGAGTGGGCGATCTGGCAGTATCCAAATAGATAGTAATTGTCTCACTATGAAGGTTTTCCCTTACATTGACAAAGGACCGATTACATAACAGATACTACCAGGTCAAAGGCCGTGAGAGTGCGGTATTTATTTGCTTCCTAACGAGACCAAATTAGACAAGGCCGTTTTCAATGTCGGGGGAAAATAGTTCATAAGGGGGCACTATGGAAGAATCCAAATAAATACCAATTATCTGATAGGAAGGGTTCCCCCTCCCACACTGACCAAACCTTATTAATTGAAGTGCAGCATCTGCAGAACGGGTACTAAACTTGGAGATATTTTTAATTCACAATCGAAAATACAAATGGTAAAGTGAACAAAAATGTAGGCACGTAGCCAACTCAAAAATAGGGGGGGTGAGATTTTTGGTCAATCTCGTCTCTGTAAAAGGGTTTATCTCTTAGCCAGCATCTTTTATCATTTTTATTGTGTGTGGGGGATGTTCCTACTTAAACCCAAATTGTAAAAGGGTGTATTTACGCAAAAAAAAAAAATACAAACTAGATAACCGTATAAATAAACGTTTTTTTTTTTTAGAGGGTGTTGAGTAAAAAACAAAATTCGATTAGTTTCGCTTTATTTAAACGAAAAAAGACGAACAAACACTTGAGACGAAGAATTGTTTTTGAAACACAATAAAAAAAAAAGATAGACAAGATCCGTTTGCAAATCTGAGACATTACGATCCAGAAAGTATGAGAAAATTTCTCCCGGAATAGCCGACGCAAGAACCCCAAAACAAAAGCTCTTTCGAGAACATACACAAACGCGCGCGCATAGTTTGCCTTTTATATACATAAAAGGCCTGTGTACCCGGCGTTGCCCGGGTATTTTTGGGTGTGTGAAAAAAGTAGTGTTCATGGGCGGGCAGGCAGGCTAGCACGCGTGACGCGGAAGCGGAAATGAAAGTAGAAGAAACACTACCACCTTATTGCTATGCTATGATTCGACAAGAATTAAAAAGCGTTCAAAGTTAGCGATGTTAATCAAAAACGTTGACTCGCAGAAATGGAGAGTTAAGTGAATGCGTCCACACATGTGCATTAATGAACGTCTTAAGAATCACGCAATGAACACTGGTTGTAGCAAGTCTCGGCCGTATCTGTTTCCCCACGATGTTGAGGAAAAACAAGCTACCCCTTAGAACAGGTGTGGTGTGATCGCCTCCGGGAGCGGGAGCGCTCCCGATTGGTAGAAGATTAAGACTTCCGCAACACTGACGAATGCCGGGAAACTATGCTTGTATAACTTGTAAGCACTGTGCCAACCTTGGTTAAAGCTAGTGTTAATTTATGAATTTTATTGTGTGTTGTAAGTGACAATTGATGTCGTTTTGAGAACATACCGAATATAATTTATGTTCTTTGATCAGACGAAGGATCACGGAAGTTACACTTTATAAGTACACCCACAGGAACACATCAGTCAGTTTGAGAGTTGTAGCTGGGTCTTTAGAGACCTAACACTCGTCGAAGAGTCGCCACATCCCTCCCACGGTTCGTCGCTACCGCAACCACAGAAAGTAATATTCAATAGTGTGTTTTGTAAGAAATCCAAATTGGACATCAAATTTATATCATATTTTGTAAATTTTACTTGAATAAACTCTTAGAATAGAGAAATATGAGTTTTTTTTTTCTTTTTTGCCTTCCAGCATGATACGGCATGTCAACCCGAGGGTAAAACCGTCACTGATACCGGGCGAGAGAACTCGGGCAGAATTCCATGTGAAAGACGATTAAGATGCGTGCGTGAGAGTTCACACCAGGTACCAGTTAACCTGGTAGGCCACATTTGGTGAACTGTGACAAGAGGGAGATCTTGCAGCGTCCAAATTACTAGCAATTGTCTGATGTGGAAGGGTTTCTCCAACATTGATCTAAGCTTATTGCATTTCTGGAAGTCAATGGCAGAAAAGCCAGGCGCTGGTACCTTTGATTCGATTAATTCCGCTTTAATACGGAAAAGGGCAAACACACGAAAGGATGGAAAGTAATTGTAAAAAAAAATATCCAAATAAATATAGAGCCGACGTCCGTTTTCGAATCGTAGATATTATTATCTAGGAAGTATAAGGAAAGTTCTCCAAAATAGTAACCTCGTCGAGAACCCCCGCGAAAAAAAATTTTTCTTGGGCATACAAAAAGACGCGAGGCCGTTTTGCCATATATATTTGATACTAATATTTTCTGTCACTAAACAAATATAGAAATCGCCATTTTAGCCATATTAAAAGTAGTTTTTTTTTAAATATTCTATTTCCGCCAAGTTGTCAATTACATTTTTCTTAACGGAACTGCTTTCTAAAACATGTATTCCATATATACAATGGCACAACGTCCTTTAACGAGTATCGATTTTGTCTTTCAACTGTACTCTCGTCATCGCGTCACTTTATTAACTAGTATAGAAAAACCCTTTTAGGTCATCATGAGTTGTTATATTACCGAGGAGTAAATATTTATCGTAGTCATATTTTCGGTTGAATGAGTCAATATCAGAAACTCAAAGAGAATTTCGACGAAACTTCAACACAAGAAATGCCCCTACTTCCAATGCAATAAAAGCTATGTTGGCTCGATTTCATGAGAAAGGGTCTGTATGTAACCTCCCTTTATCTGGTAGACCCCGAACGGCAAGACGTGATGAGAATCGTCATAGATTGGCACAGAGTGTGGCCCAGGGTGCATCCTCATCAGTAAGGGAGTAAGGTCAAAGTGGGTGGCTCGATCATCCTTTCAACAATGTTTCATGAAGAGGGAAAATTTCCATATACGGTGCAGCGGCGCACACGGCAAGAGAAACATTAAATCTGCCCAGGACATATTTCGCAACTGAATAATTTCTCGTGAATGTGAGATGAATGTGCGACCACGTTAGCCAGACCTCACATGTGCAAATTTCTTCCTTTTGAGTTACCTCAAAGAACGGGTATACGCAAACAAACCAGAAAAATTAAATATCCTTAAAAAAATATAGAGAAGGAAAGTAAGGCCATGAACCCAAACACATTAAGGTATTTGCTGTAAAATGCCCTCCAGAGAGCAGAGGAGTATGAAAATTAAAATGGTCGACATTTGAAAAATATCATTTTTCATAACTAAAATTACACATTGTTAAAAACATACTCTAGATTAAGTTGTGTAAATAAAATTTGAAGTACATTATGATACCTTACTATACCTGATCAAAATCACAGAATGACTCATCTACGCACATATGAAAATTGGTAAGCAAACCTTAAATATTAAGGAAGTTATTCAAACTTAACAGTCAGTTTCTTTTGGGGCACACTATGATACAGTGTTCTTGAATTGCTCGAGAAAGAAATATTAAATGAAGCAATTCTCTGCGAACATTTTAATGAGGCAATTTAAACAAAAAATCCCATATGTATATACGAATATAACGTGTCTTCTAATATAAATACCTTTAAGGTTATTCGGTGAAAATTCATGGAATTATTTTAATTTGCAAATCTGAATACACACGTTTTTATCATATAATTTCGCGCTTTCAAATATATAATTCATTATTCAAGCGCTTCATAAGAATTAATGCGATGAATTATATATATATATATATATATATATATATATATATATATGATTGCTGAATCTTTCCAGATGATCAATGTCACATTGAGTTCTCCCAATCTTGTCTATGCTATCTCAGATGACTTTGCACTTCTGCTGCAGATTTGCACATTTTTAAGCAGATGTAACTTACAAATTGAGCAATTTCCATCGGGTTGACTTCCTCTGGAGGTTGAAGGGTAATTCTATGAACAACCACATGTCTTCTCAGACCAGAAGTAGATTTGCAAACTTTGCTGCATGTTAAACAGATCGTTTGGTTCGGACTAACAGGTGGAAAGTTGACCTGAACAGGAGTTTTGTGCGACTATAGGTGGTTGACGTAGCCAGCTGTTGACAAAATCACTCGTTCACAAGTGTAGAATTTCCATCTATGTGTGTCATGGTTAAGACGGTCAAATAAACATTTGCGTAGGCCTGGTGTATTTTCTCTAGAGCATCACAACTTTCACGTAACAGCTTTCGCAACTTCGGCCTTTGAAGAGTACGTTCTTCCCATGTGTCGATGTCCATTTGTAAGACTTTCAAATTATGTTTGTTAAGTCCACGAAACTCTTCCTAGGCTTGTGTTGAGGGCGCTTGCCATTTTCCAGCTTCTCGTAAAAAATTGTTTTGCCAGCCTACAATCTGTCATTCGAACCAAGTGGCCCACCCAACGCATGTGAGATCTGATTACAAGGATCTCAACACTAGAGCAACATGCTCTCACAAGGACTTCAGTACCGTGTTCTTGTGCTTGCCGCTTGATGTTTACGATACTTAAAGCATTGTTGGTGAAATCCTTCAAGCCATTTAATGTGCCTATGATGCAATGTCCATGTCTTAAACGCATACAACAGTGAGGTTAGCACACAGGTCTTGTAAACGCAGATCTAAGTCTTGTCTGATGCCACGATCAGACCACACTCTTCAAACTTCAAAAAGCTACAGCCGCCTTTTGAATTCACATGTGGATGTCAGTGTCGAGACAACCATCCTTCGACTGAGAACCTATTACGATATAATAACATATATATATATATATATATATATATATATATATAAAGCTTTCATTGCAACATATATAAAGAAGAAACAAAATACGCCACATTAGCAGAGAGGTATGCATTTCATAATCGTATATACATTTGCTCTAGTTCATATTCTTTCGCAACCAATATAAGAACACTGTATAATCAATACATACGAAAATTCTAAGTATTTATTTTTTAACATTGTTGGGTTAGATATCATGCTGGATCATTCAAATTTGGGTATGGAAACAGTTCAGTTAATATCTTATCCCGAGCATTGTCAGGACAGAAGCAACTAATTTATTATAGATATGCCAATGTTGCGATATGGTTGGAGACGTGAAATAGTTGAAACATAAAATGGCTGCGTAACGCAGATGCCGTCGTTTGGTTGAGTGTAAGAATTACATTCAGCTAATTACTCTTTTTAAACGCCGTTGAATTTCCTTTTACATGATGGCCACCACTTATCAAGGCCCGGAAACCACTCGAGTATAAAAGTTATTGCTTGTATAGTAATCAATGAGATAGTACCGTAGTAATCGTTAGTGTTGTAGATTTGATAAAGTCTTACTAAAGGGGGCGGTGTATCAAGAATTTTTTCATGTTGGACTTGATGCTATCCAAGTTGTAGTCAGGTGAGAAAAAAAGCAAACGTGAGAGTTCAACAGGCGTGCACTACTAAGAAGCTTGTTTCATGGAATCTACGTTTTGATTTTGGCACAGATAAAGAGTGGGGGAAATTATTGACTGTAGTTTCAGCTAGGCGGGTGTTTATTGTGAAAGATTAGAGAGAGGGGACCAGAAATTGAAACTCACAGGAGAACTTGCCATGGAAATAAAGATAAAACAAAGACGGTTTCGCAACGTCTCTTCTGTTGGGGAGAGGTTACAGGGAAGAGAAAAAAGGCTTCCCCCACTATGCAAAAAATGTCAGTAATGTTTAATGTGTTTCACATTAGTTTCCTATAAACACTCGGGGGGTGATATAACAAGGCATAGCGCTACTTGGACATAAGGAGCTACTATTTGGGACCATGTCAAACATAGAAAAACAATATATTTGTTTACGCTACATTTACACTTCTGTATATCAGTGCAATCAGAGAAGCAGTAATATAAAGATTCTTAAGTCTAGTTGTTAAAGGGGACCATTTTTAAAGTAGGAAGCTTTCTGGCATTTAAGGACCTCAATAGTAAAAGTGTGAGACTTGTTGTTAAGCGGGTTTGTCGGGTTCTGTACTTCGACGGCGCACAAGTGCAACAGTTTCATCAGGACACATTACATCAAAATGTAAAACAGGCACATAGATGCAGCATTGCGGCCATGGGACAGAGCGTTGTGCTTACTTTACAAAGTGAGACCTATTAGATTGAAAAGTTCTTTGAGACGTCTTTCCAAGAGGGAGAAGCCAGTGGTAGATGGGCCAGCCCAGATGTGAAAAAATACTCGATTAATAAACAAATAGGGAACTTGTAGATGTGCAGGATGTTTTCCTGTGTTAATAGTCTTCTAGCAGAATAGAGGTAACCTACTTTCTTTGCAGCAGCCGCCTTTGCCTCAATGTATTTGTTTCAGTTATTATTGCCGTAAATTTCGAAGGAAAACTTATCTTGTAAAGTGTTATTTTATTTTAAATATATTCAATTATGTTTAAATGGGCATTATCTGTTGCATTCTTGAATTTGAATATCCTGTAAAAGAACGTGTATGTCTACTGGGGGAGAATCTGATCACTTACTAGACTTAGTTTACGTGAATTATTTCATGGCTAAAAACATCTAAACACCTACATGTTCTTGTTCCATGATTTTATATTGTTAATACATTCAAGGTTGCCAACATAATTAAAAGAAATTACGTGTTAAAAAAAGATAAATACGTCTCGTTATGCAATAGCTAGTATCATATACCTAATAAGTCATTTAAAATCCAAATAAAATTAGTTATATATACATGCAGTTGGATGCTTATTCATGCTGTTATAAACTGAAGCGGGACGTCTATTACAAGTGATCGTTTATCATCTCATTCAATAAAAGTTTTCACGCATGGGAGAAAAGCAAACGTTCGCTAATTATTTTCTAAAGATTTACAATAAAAAACGGATATAAAAGTGATAGAGAGAGAGACTTATGGTATTTTAATAATTATTAAATTTTTCAACATGATATCTTAATTTTGTATTTTAAGAAAGATCTGGTGTAAAAATATTTGTTTGCTCTCGACTCGTAACCTTTATGTGATCCGTCATTGTTCAAATCGTTTTCTACCATTTAAACTGTTTCTTTTGCTCTGTCAACAAATATTTATTGAACCTTAAAAAGTATTTGTTTGTATCATTGTGCACTCAATGTGACCATTGTCAAAATTTACATTACTTAACCTACTCGCTAATGACGTAGGACTCCTAATATATAGCATTGAAAAATTTCTGGATAAGCATCAAGGCAATTGTACGCGACGAGATTACTAATTTATCTCTGTGCAGGATAGACTTTTTACTTTTCGGATACCCTAAAAACACGTTTTATTATGCCATATATACAACAAATTATTACGAATCATTTTACTTTCAAGGATGAGTCGATGAGCTCCTCTCATTCTTATTTAATAATACGTCGGAGCTAGATATGTTTTAATCATAACTACAACGAAAATTTGATTCATATGTCTGGAAATGCATCGCGTAGGCAGGGCTTGCTTTATGAAACAACTAAATGTTTTTCACGTAGAGAAAAACTAGAGAGAAGCAGTTTATATTGAAACGGACACACAAACACATTTCAATCTCACATGTTGTTACACGTGCCAATGCAAACTAATTGTATGTTAAAGAAGCTTACGCATTCAATTTCATTATTTTTTTGCGACGTATTCAACTACGATTTGTAGACCCTGCCTATTATGTTACGGATGCTTATTATATATATTTACATTTGCTACATACAGTTAGTCATATCATGGTCGTTCTGATACAGCGAACTATAATATATGTAATCGTGTACTATGGAACTACACAATTACATATTATAATATGAAGCTTTCTTTCAGTGTACATTGACTTTGAAATCTCTGATCAACTAAGCGCATAGATTTAGATGTAGTCGTGTTTTCTGCTGATCGTCCTGCTATGCAAAAATATAAGTTATAAAAACTTATATTCGAACGATATTCAGCCATGTTTCTTAGGTCACTATTGTGTATCCCCCTGACATGCTAGTCAATTTTATTTTTTTTTACACAGTGATCACGACTTATCAAGGCCCGGAAGCCACTCAGGGATGAGGGTTATTGCAAGTACATTACGTTAGTGTGGAGATTTGATAAAGTGTTTACTTAAGGGGCAGTTCATTAGGAATTTGTTAACGTTGCACTTGAACACATCCAAGTTGTAGTCCGGTGGGAAGAAGGCAGACGGAACAGAGTTCCACAGGCGTGCAGTTCTAAGAAAGAAGCTGTGTTAATGGAATCCGCGTTTTGATTAAGGCACATATAGAGAGTGGGGGAAATTTTTCACAGTGGATTCAGCTAGACGGGTGTTTTTCGTGAAAGATTGGCGAGGGGGGACCAGAGATTGATATTCAGACGAGCACCTGCCATGGAAATAACGATAAAACAAGGATAGGTTCGCAGCTTCTCTTCTGTGGGAGAGAGGTTGCAGGGTAGAGAAAAGGGCATCCCCCACTAAGCCACGAAGTCTATTTTGTACTCTGGCAAGGCAGGATAGGCTGTTTTTAGCAGATCCTGCCCAGATATGGCAACAGTATTCCATCCTTGGACGTATTTTGCTTTTATATAGATAGAGAATTGCATCAGTAGTGAGATATCTTCTGGAGCGGTAGAAGGATCCCACCATCTTTCCAGCGACCTTGGCAACATACTTGATGTACATGTTCCATTTCAGATCAGGAGTAAAGGTCAAACCCAGAAGCTTGTCAAAACACGGGGGCTCACCCAGACGAGAGCCATCCATCACAATTGATGCAAATTGGGGATCAGAGCGTTGATGATGTAAGGATATGAGTTTGGTGTTGGATGCATTAAAGGTAACCAGTCACATCTTCCGCCACTGAACCACGCGCTCGAGATCAGAGAGAGAATCAGAGAGAACTTTGTCATTTACAGCCTTTGATGTGTTGCCGTAGATTGTCGTGTCATCAGCATAGATGTCAACGAATGATTTAAATATGTGTCCTTTTTCTTAATTATATTTTCACCCAAAACAAGGCACATTGTCACTTTGTTGTAGGGGACTACTATCATGTGCAGCAACGTCTGGGCACTATGTTGGGATTTGGGCAGCAAGATGCCGGTTAACGTTATACTTTAACTTCTGCATGTCAGTACAGTTGGGGAAGCAGGGACCTTGAATGAAATCCAGAATCTAGAGGTTCTGGGGAATAAACTACTTGAATAGAAAGGATCTCTACTGTGTGGGGGTGGGATTTAGCTGCCTGTCGAGTTTGCCGAGGGTGTCTTCGTCGTGGGGGCACTAGTGTCTGCAGTTCGTCAGAGCATTCACCGTTAAAATACTTGTAGAGAAGGCAGAGGGATGCGACGTTTCGTCGATGGGACATGGGCTGAAGCTTAGATACCAGTTCAGGACCTATTATATTGGCGACTCTTTTTTGAACCTTGTCTAGGAACGAGAGACTAGCAGCAGATGCACCGGGCCAAATGTGACAACAATACTCCATACATAGGAGAATGGCGACTGTATAGAGGTACAGGGTACTTTCAGGTGTTAGTAGTTTTCTAGCACATTCTTCGATGTATTACTGAAGGTTAATAGTCGTCGTATTGCTATGCTTAACGCTGAGTAAAGCTTTGGGAGTTGGAAATGCATTTTAAAATATATTCAGTTTTGTTTTTGTGTTCATTCTCTGCTGCATTCTAAAATTATAATGCCAAGTAGAGAAGGCCTTTATGCCTACCGGGGAGAATTTTGATGCATACTTAACTGGCTATACCTGGGGTACTAAGGTCTCTGTATAGTATTCCTTTCAAAACTATATCGCATGGAGATACGTATTGCTACACATAAACCCTGATTTAAAAAAGTATGCCCAAGCAAATAAGATCTACTTTTATGGGAATCTGCACCCGCTTTTGCGAGGAGTTTTGCATATAGTTCAAGTGATGTTTCCTCAAGTAATAGCGCGAAACAGAATCTACCAGACAATGTACATTCTTATTCTGCCATCTAGTAAACCAAGTGACCACAAGATAAATGTAAAACACATTTAAGTGGTCAATTGGGGTAAAGCAAATTATGCACTTAAATTATTTATTCAGTGTTTGAGATGTAGAATATTAAGATATGTATTGAGATCAAATGTTACCTTGTATTAAGAGGCCCTTAATATGTGAGAACTGTAATTGAAGTTAAATGAAACAAACGACTGTCATCGTATGGGTACATATAATTGTGTCTCGTTTCTGAAAGTGCAATGCTATTATGGGAGTTCCGAAATTGATAAAACGTATGGATTTCTTTAGTGCTAATGTGATGAATTCTTGGAGCATTTTTTGGCCAACTAGTTGAAAATGAACAGATGCTAAGAGGCAGAAGAAGTCTACTCACAAGTCCGTCTAAAGTGTTTGCACTAGCAACGTTTTTCTTCTATTTGTTTATGCTAGCAAGGATCGAAGTAAAACATGACTCCCATGTTAATGTCTGTTTCTTTTATGACAATTACTACGGCAGCTGCGTTCTCCTACTAGGCAAAGCTTATTCGTGGATGTGTCTTATTTGGTCTTATATATTTCATTCCATGAAATATAAATTGCATTTCTGGTAAGATTTTTTTTTTCATTTTTAGTCGCATGCAAGCGACTCTATAAGTCACTCCGGTCAGACTGACTGTCCGTAACACTTTTGTGCTTGCACTTTTTAGTTAAGACCAAAGGTCTGTTAATAGATGCTGTTAGATTTTTGTTTTTTCTTGGCCTTTTGGCCAAGAACAAAGTGTAGCATCTGTTCCGGCAGATACTGCAAGCAAAGACCGTATGTGGGGAAACCCCACATATAAGACCTTGGTCAATGTAGGGGAACCCCTTCATACCAATTGTCACTATCCAGCTTCCCTACTCCCCGGGGAGTTGTTCCCCATTACCCCTTCACTCCTCACATTAAAAATCGGCCTTGTGCTTAATTTGCTCGGTGGGCGAGCAAATAAATACCCGTTTTCATGGCCAAAAGGCCAAGATCAAAGTTTAGTATCTGTTCTTACTACATGATGTACTTATGTTTGTAACTTTGTAATATAAAGTGGGGAATAACTTTTCTGTATTAATTTAATGTGAAATGATAAATCACTTAACATGTCAGTCTCAGAGCCATTCAAGTAATTCTCCATAGCATTCAAGTTGTTTTTGAAGGATCCCAGTTATTTTTAAGCATTCAACTCATTCTTAAGGCCGTTCAATTCATCGTTATGTTCATTAAAGTCATTCTAAGTCATTTACCTTTTTATTTAAGTCATTTCAGCCAATTGTTCGGTCATTTTAGTTTATCTTTAAGAATTCCAGGTCGATCCTACATTCACGCATTCATTCATTACACGAGAGCACGCGACTAAAATCTATAGGCCTTGTTAAAATAAAGCT